>NW_026108837.1:0-600000 GCF_024516045.1 Bombus affinis
CGCGTCTCTCGCTCGCTGCGCTCGCTCGAAAACTATAGCCTAACCTGAAACCAATCCATCTTGCGTTCATTATTCGATATGATGGCGACATATTTCAAATTTGCGAACGTGTGGGATCGGTTGTGAGGTTGGACTAGATTTTTACGAGCTAGCGGAGCGAGCGAGCGACGGTCACAATTTCCAAGCTATACATATACCTTATATTGCCTTCCATATATTTCGTGTTATTACCTAATTTTGTCAGCCATTTCGGACATCACATTGCACTGTACTATGAGGAAATAGTACTATTTATGTGAAACTATTCATAAACTGTAAACATGTGTCGGTAGGCAATAGGATAAATACTTCCGGCTCCTCGGGCTGGTGCGAATATTTCAATGTCCGTATGTGCCAAACCGTTGGTTTATGACACACCTATACGCGTCTCTCGCTCGCTGCGCTCGCTCGAAAACTATAGCCTAACCTATAACCAATCCATCTTGCGTTCATTATTCGATATGATGGCGACATATTTCAAATTTGCAAACGTGTCGGATCGGTTGTGGGGTTGGACTAGATTTTTACGAGCGAGCGGAGCGAGCGAGCAACGGTCACCATTTCCAAGCTATACATATACCATATATTGTCTTGCATATATTTCGTGCTTGTACCTAATTTTGTCAGCCATTTCGGACATCACGTTGCACTGTACTATGAGGAAACGGTACTAATTATGTGAAACTATTGGTAAACCGTAAACATTTGTCAGAAGGCAATAGGATAAAGACTTCCGGCTCCTCGGGCTGGTGCGAATATTTCAATGTCCGTATGTGCCAAACCGTTGGTTTATGACACACCTATACGCGTCTCTCGCTCGCTGCGCTCGCTCGAAAACTATAGCCTAACCTAAAACCAATCCATCTTGCGTTCATTATTCGATATGATGGCGACATATTTCAAATTTGCGAACGTGTCGGATCGGTTGTGGGGTTGGACTAGATTTTTACGAGCGAGCGCAGCGAGCGAGCAACGGTCACAATTTCCAAGCTATACATATACCATATATTGTCTTGCATATATTTCGTGCTTGTACCTAATTTTGTCAGCCATTTCGGACATCACATTGCACTGTACTATGAGGAAATAGCACTATTTATGTGAAACTATTCATAAACTGTAAACATGTGTCGGTAGGCAATAGGATAAATACTTCCGGCTCCTCGGGCTGGTGCGAATATTTCAATGTCCGTATGTGCCAAACCGTTGGTTTATCACACCTTTACGCGTCTCTCGCTCGCGGCGCTCGCTCGAAAACTATAGCCTAACCTAAAACCAATCCACCTTGCGTTCATTATTCGATATGATGGCGACATATTTCAAATTTGCGAACGTGTCGGATCGGTTGTGAGGTTGGACTAGATTTTTACGAGCGAGCGGAGCGAGCGTGCAACGGTCACAATTTCCAAGCTATACATATACCATATATTGTCTTGCATATATTTCGTGCTTGTACCTAATTTTGTCAGCCATTTCGGACATCACGTTGCATTGTACTATGAGGAAACGGTACTAATTATGTGAAACTATTGGTAAACCGTAAACATTTGTCAGAAGGCAATAGGATTAAGACTTCCGGCTCCTCGGGCTGGTACGAATATATCAATGTCCGTATGTGCCAAACCGATGGTTTGTGACACACCTTTACGCGTCTCTCGTTCGCTGCGCACGCACGAAAGCTATAGCCTAACCTAAAACCAATCCATCTTCCGTTCATTATTCGATATGGTGGCGACATATTTCAAATTTGCGAACGTGTGGGATCGGTTGTGAGGTTGGACTAGATTTTTACGAGCGAGCGGAGCGAGCGAGCAACGGTCACAATTTCCAAGCTATACATATACCTTATATTGCCTTCCATATATTTCGTGTTATTACCTAATTTTGTCAGCCATTTCGGACATCCCATTGCACTGTACTATGAGGAAATAGTACTATTTATGTAAAACTATTCATAAACTGTAAACATGTGTCGGTAGGCAATAGGATAAATACTTCCGGCTCCTCGGGCTGGTGCGAATATTTCAATGTCCGTATGTGCCAAACCGTTGGTTTATGACACACCTATACGCGTCTCTCGCTCGCTGCGCTCGCTCGAAAACTATAGCCTAACCTAAAACCAATCCATCTTGCGTTCATTATTCGATATGATGGCGACATATTTCAAATTTGCGAACGTGTCGGATCGGTTGTGGGGTTGGACTAGATTTTTACGAGCGAGCGCAGCGAGCGAGCAACGGTCACATTTTCCAAGCTATACATATACCATATATTGTCTTGCATATATTTCGTGCTTGTACCTAATTTTGTCAGCCATTTCGGACATCACGTTGCACTGTACTATGAGGAAACGGTACTAATTATGTGAAACTATTGGTAAACACATTTGTCAGAAGGCAATAGGATTAAGACTTCCGGCTCATCGGGCTGGTGCGAATATATCAATGTCCGTATGTGCCAAACCGATGGTTTGTGACACACCTTTACGCGTCTCTCGTTCGCTGCGCACGCACGAAAGCTATAGCCTAACCTAAAACCAATCCATCTTCCGTTCATTATTCGATATGGTGGCGACATATTTCAAATTTGCGAACGTGTGGGATCGGTTGTGAGGTTGGACTAGATTTCTACGAGCGAGCGGAGCGAGCGAGCAACGGTCACAATTTCCAAGCTATACATATACCATATATTGTCTTGCATATATTTCGTGCTTGTACCTAATTTTGTCAGCCATTTCGGACATCACGTTGCACTGTACTATGAGGAAACGGTACTAATTATGTGAAACTATTGGTAAACCGTAAACATTTGTCAGAAGGCAATAGGATAAAGACTTCCGGCTCCTCGGGCTGGTGCGAATATATCAATGTCCGTATGTGCCAAACCGATGGTTTGTGACACACCTTTACGCGTCTCTCGTTCGCTGCGCTCGCACGAAAGCTATAGCCTAACCTAAAACCAATCCATCTTGCGTTCATTATTCGATATGATGGCGACATATTTCAAATTTGCGAACGTGTCGGATCGGTTGTGGGGTTGGACTAGATTTTTACGAGCGAGCGCAGCGAGCGAGCAACGGTCACAATTTCCAAGCTATACATATACCATATATTGTCTTGCATATATTTCGTGCTTGTACCTAATTTTGTCAGCCATTTCGGACATCACATTGCACTGTACTATGAGGAAATAGTACTATTTATGTGAAACTATTCATAAACTGTAAACATGTGTCGGTAGGCAATAGGATAAATACTTCCGGCTCCTCGGGCTGGTGCGAATATTTCAATGTCCGTATGTGCCAAACCGTTGGTTTATGGCACACCTATACGCGTCTCTCGCTCGCTTCGCTCGCTCGAAAACTATAGCCTAACCTAAAACCAATCCATCTTGCGTTCATTATTCGATATGATGGCGACATATTTCAAATTTGCAAACGTGTCGGATCGGTTGTGGGGTTGGACTAGATTTTTACGAGCGAGCGGAGCGAGCGAGCAACGGTCACCATTTCCAAGCTATACATATACCATATATTGTCTTGCATATATTTCGTGCTTGTACCTAATTTTGTCAGCCATTTCGGACATCACGTTGCACTGTACTATGAGGAAACGGTACTAATTATGTGAAACTATTGGTAAACCGTAAACATTTGTCAGAAGGCAATAGGATAAAGACTTCCGGCTCCTCGGGCTGGTGCGAATATTTCAATGTCCGTATGTGCCAAACCGTTGGTTTATGACACACCTATACGCGTCTCTCGCTCGCTGCGCTCGCTCGAAAACTATAGCCTAACCTGAAACCAATCCATCTTGCGTTCATTATTCGATATGATGGCGACATATTTCAAATTTGCGAACGTGTGGGATCGGTTGTGAGGTTGGACTAGATTTTTACGAGCTAGCGGAGCGAGCGAGCGACGGTCACAATTTCCAAGCTATACATATACCTTATATTGCCTTCCATATATTTCGTGTTATTACCTAATTTTGTCAGCCATTTCGGACATCACATTGCACTGTACTATGAGGAAATAGTACTATTTATGTGAAACTATTCATAAACTGTAAACATGTGTCGGTAGGCAATAGGATAAATACTTCCGGCTCCTCGGGCTGGTGCGAATATTTCAATGTCCGTATGTGCCAAACCGTTGGTTTATGACACACCTATACGCGTCTCTCGCTCGCTGCGCTCGCTCGAAAACTATAGCCTAACCTATAACCAATCCATCTTGCGTTCATTATTCGATATGATGGCGACATATTTCAAATTTGCAAACGTGTCGGATCGGTTGTGGGGTTGGACTAGATTTTTACGAGCGAGCGGAGCGAGCGAGCAACGGTCACCATTTCCAAGCTATACATATACCATATATTGTCTTGCATATATTTCGTGCTTGTACCTAATTTTGTCAGCCATTTCGGACATCACGTTGCACTGTACTATGAGGAAACGGTACTAATTATGTGAAACTATTGGTAAACCGTAAACATTTGTCAGAAGGCAATAGGATAAAGACTTCCGGCTCCTCGGGCTGGTGCGAATATTTCAATGTCCGTATGTGCCAAACCGTTGGTTTATGACACACCTATACGCGTCTCTCGCTCGCTGCGCTCGCTCGAAAACTATAGCCTAACCTAAAACCAATCCATCTTGCGTTCATTATTCGATATGATGGCGACATATTTCAAATTTGCGAACGTGTCGGATCGGTTGTGGGGTTGGACTAGATTTTTACGAGCGAGCGCAGCGAGCGAGCAACGGTCACAATTTCCAAGCTATACATATACCATATATTGTCTTGCATATATTTCGTGCTTGTACCTAATTTTGTCAGCCATTTCGGACATCACATTGCACTGTACTATGAGGAAATAGCACTATTTATGTGAAACTATTCATAAACTGTAAACATGTGTCGGTAGGCAATAGGATAAATACTTCCGGCTCCTCGGGCTGGTGCGAATATTTCAATGTCCGTATGTGCCAAACCGTTGGTTTATCACACCTTTACGCGTCTCTCGCTCGCGGCGCTCGCTCGAAAACTATAGCCTAACCTAAAACCAATCCACCTTGCGTTCATTATTCGATATGATGGCGACATATTTCAAATTTGCGAACGTGTCGGATCGGTTGTGAGGTTGGACTAGATTTTTACGAGCGAGCGGAGCGAGCGTGCAACGGTCACAATTTCCAAGCTATACATATGCCATATATTGTCTTGCATATATTTCGTGCTTGTACCTAATTTTGTCAGCCATTTCGGACATCACGTTGCATTGTACTATGAGGAAACGGTACTAATTATGTGAAACTATTGGTAAACCGTAAACATTTGTCAGAAGGCAATAGGATTAAGACTTCCGGCTCCTCGGGCTGGTACGAATATATCAATGTCCGTATGTGCCAAACCGATGGTTTGTGACACACCTTTACGCGTCTCTCGTTCGCTGCGCACGCACGAAAGCTATAGCCTAACCTAAAACCAATCCATCTTCCGTTCATTATTCGATATGGTGGCGACATATTTCAAATTTGCGAACGTGTGGGATCGGTTGTGAGGTTGGACTAGATTTTTACGAGCGAGCGGAGCGAGCGAGCAACGGTCACAATTTCCAAGCTATACATATACCTTATATTGCCTTCCATATATTTCGTGTTATTACCTAATTTTGTCAGCCATTTCGGACATCCCATTGCACTGTACTATGAGGAAATAGTACTATTTATGTAAAACTATTCATAAACTGTAAACATGTGTCGGTAGGCAATAGGATAAATACTTCCGGCTCCTCGGGCTGGTGCGAATATTTCAATGTCCGTATGTGCCAAACCGTTGGTTTATGACACACCTATACGCTTCTCTCGCTCGCTGCGCTCGCTCGAAAACTATAGCCTAACCTAAAACCAATCCATCTTGCGTTCATTATTCGATATGATGGCGACATATTTCAAATTTGCGAACGTGTCGGATCGGTTGTGGGGTTGGACTAGATTTTTACGAGCGAGCGCAGCGAGCGAGCAACGGTCACATTTTCCAAGCTATACATATACCATATATTGTCTTGCATATATTTCGTGCTTGTACCTAATTTTGTCAGCCATTTCGGACATCACGTTGCACTGTACTATGAGGAAACGGTACTAATTATGTGAAACTATTGGTAAACCGTAAACATTTGTCAGAAGGCAATAGGATAAAGACTTCCGGCACCTCGGGCTGGTGCGAATATATCAATGTCCGTATGTGCCAAACCGATGGTTTGTGACACACCTTTACGCGTCTCTCGTTCGCTGCGCACGCTCGAAAGCTATAGCCTAACCTAAAACCAATCCATCTTCCGTTCATTATTCGATATGGTGGCGACATATTTCAAATTTGCGAACGTGTGGGATCGGTTGTGAGGTTGGACTAGATTTTTACGAGCGAGCGGAGCGAGCGAGCAACGGTCACAATTTCCAAGCTATACATATACCTTATATTGCCTTCCATATATTTCGTGTTATTACCTAATTTTGTCAGCCATTTCGGACATCACATTGCACTGTACTATGAGGAGATAGTACTATTTAAGTGAAACTATTCATAAACTGTAAACATGTGTCGGTAGGCAATAGGATAAATACTTCCGGCTCCTCGGGCTGGTGCGAATATTTCAATGTCCGTATGTGCCAAACCGTTGGTTTATCACACCTTTACGCGTCTCTCGCTCGCGGCGCTCGCTCGAAAACTATAGCCTAACCTAAAACCAATCCATCTTGCGTTCATTATTCGATATGATGGCGACATATTTCAAATTTGCGAACGTGTCGGATCGGTTATGGGGTTGGACTAGATTTTTACGAGCGCGCGGAGCGAGCGAGCAACGGTCACAATTTCCAAGCTATACATATACCTTATATTGCCTTCCATATATTTCGTGTTATTACCTAATTTTGTCAGCCATTTCGGACATCACATTGCACTGTACTATGAGGAAATAGTACTATTTATGTGAAACTATTCATAAACTGTAAACATGTGTCGGTAGGCAATAGGATAAATACTTCCGGCTCCTCGGGCTGGTGCGAATATTTCAATGTCCGTATGTGCCAAACCGTTGGTTTATGACACACCTATACGCGTCTCTCGCTCGCTGCGCTCGCTCGAAAACTATAGCCTAACCTATAACCAATCCATCTTGCGTTCATTATTCGATATGATGGCGACATATTTCAAATTTGCAAACGTGTCGGATCGGTTGTGGGGTTGGACTAGATTTTTACGAGCGAGCGGAGCGAGCGAGCAACGGTCACCATTTCCAAGCTATACATATACCATATATTGTCTTGCATATATTTCGTGCTTGTACCTAATTTTGTCAGCCATTTCGGACATCACGTTGCACTGTACTATGAGGAAACGGTACTAATTATGTGAAACTATTGGTAAACCGTAAACATTTGTCAGAAGGCAATAGGATAAAGACTTCCGGCTCCTCGGGCTGGTGCGAATATTTCAATGTCCGTATGTGCCAAACCGTTGGTTTATGACACACCTATACGCGTCTCTCGCTCGCTGCGCTCGCTCGAAAACTATAGCCTAACCTAAAACCAATCCATCTTGCGTTCATTATTCGATATGATGGCGACATATTTCAAATTTGCGAACGTGTCGGATCGGTTGTGGGGTTGGACTAGATTTTTACGAGCGAGCGCAGCGAGCGAGCAACGGTCACAATTTCCAAGCTATACATATACCATATATTGTCTTGCATATATTTCGTGCTTGTACCTAATTTTGTCAGCCATTTCGGACATCACATTGCACTGTACTATGAGGAAATAGCACTATTTATGTGAAACTATTCATAAACTGTAAACATGTGTCAGTAGGCAATAGGATAAATACTTCCGGCTCCTCGGGCTGGTGCGAATATTTCAATGTCCGTATGTGCCAAACCGTTGGTTTATCACACCTTTACGCGTCTCTCGCTCGCGGCGCTCGCTCGAAAACTATAGCCTAACCTAAAACCAATCCATCTTGCGTTCATTATTCGATATGATGGCGACATATTTCAAATTTGCGAACGTGTGGGATCGGTTGTGAGGTTGGACTAGATTTTTACGAGCGAGCGGAGCGAGCGAGCAACGGTCACAATTTCCAAGCTATACATATACCTTATATTGCCTTCCATATATTTCGTGTTATTACCTAATTTTGTCAGCCATTTCGGACATCACATTGCACTGTACTATGAGGAAATAGTACTATTTATGTGAAACTATTCATAAACTGTAAACATGTGTCGGTAGGCAATAGGATAAATACTTCCGGCTCCTCGGGCTGGTGCGAATATTTCAATGTCCGTATGTGCCAAACCGTTGGTTTATCACACCTTTACGCGTCTCTCGCTCGCGGCGCTCGCTCGAAAACTATAGCCTAACCTAAAACCAATCCATCTTGCGTTCATTATTCGATATGATGGCGACATATTTCAAATTTGCGAACGTGTGGGATCGGTTGTGAGGTTGGACTAGATTTTTACGAGCGAGCGGAGCGAGCGAGCAACGGTCACAATTTCCAAGCTATACATATACCTTATATTGCCTTCCATATATTTCGTGTTATTACCTAATTTTGTCAGCCATTTCGGACATCACATTGCACTGTACTATGAGGAAATAGTACTATTTATGTGAAACTATTCATAAACTGTAAACATGTGTCGGTAGGCAATAGGATAAATACTTCCGGTTCCTCGGGCTGGTGCGAATATTTCAATGTCCGTATGTGCCAAACCGTTGGTTTATGACACACCTATACGCGTCTCTCGCTCGCTGCGCTCGCTCGAAAACTATAGCCTAACCTAAAACCAATCCATCTTGCGTTCATTATTCGATATGATGGCGACATATTTCAAATTTGCGAACGTGTGGGATCGGTTGTGAGGTTGGACTAGATTTTTACGAGCGAGCGGAGCGAGCTAGCAACGGTCACAATTTCCAAGCAATACATATACCTTATATTGCCTTCCATATATTTCGTGTTATTACCTAATTTTGTCAGCCATTTCGGACATCACATTGCACTGTACTATGAGGAAATAGTACTATTTATGTGAAACTATTCATAAACTGTAAACATGTGTCGGTAGGCAATAGGACAAATACTTCCGGCTACTCGGGCTGGTGCGAATATTTCAATGTCCGTATGTGCCAAACCGTTGGTTTATGACACACCTATACGCGTCTCTCGCTCGCTGCGCTCGCTCGAAAACTATAGCCTAACCTAAAACCAATCCATCTTCCGTTCATTATTCGATATGATGGCGACATATTTCAAATTTGCGAACGTGTCGGATCGGTTGTGGGGTTGGACTAGATTTTTACGAGCGAGCGGAGCGAGCGAGCAACGGTCACAATTTCCAAGCTATACATATACCATATATTGTCTTGCATATATTTCGTGCTTGTACCTAATTTTGTCAGCCATTTCGGACATCACGTTGCACTGTACTATGAGGAAACGGTACTAATTATGTGAAACTATTGGTAAACCGTAAACATTTGTCAGAAGGCAATAGGATAAAGACTTCCGGCTCCTCGGGCTGGTGCGAATATATCAATGTCCGTATGTGCCAAACCGATGGTTTGTGATACACCTTTCCGCGTCTCTCGTTGGCTGCGCTCGCTCGAAAACTATAGCCTAACCTAAAACCAATCCATCTTCCGTCATTCTTCGATATGGTGGCGACATATTTCAAATTTGCGAACGTGACGGATCGGTTGTGAGGTTGGACTAGATTTTTGCGAGCGAGCGGAGCGAGCGAGAAACGATCACAATTTCCAAGCTATACATATACCATATATTGCCTTGTATAGTATTCGTGCTAGTACCTAATTTTGTCTGCCATTTCGGACATCACATTGCACTGTACTATGAGGAAACGGTACTAATTATGTGAAACTGTTGGTAAACCGTAAACATTTGTCAGAAGGGAATAGGATAAAGACTTTCGGCTCTTCGGGCTGGTGCGAATATTTCAATGTCCGTATGTGCCAAACCGTTGGTTTATGACACACCTATACGCGTCTCTCGCTCGCTGCGCTCGCTCGAAAACTATAGCCTAACCTAAAACCAATCCATCTTCCGTTCATTATTCGATATGATGGCGACATATTTCAAATTTGCGAACGTGTCGGATCGGTTGTGGGGTTGGACTAGATTTTTACGAGCGAGCGGAGCGAGCGAGCAGCGGTCACAATTTCCAAGCTATACATATACCATATATTGTCTTGCATATATTTCGTGCTTGTACCTAATTTTGTCAGCCATTTCGGACATCACGTTGCACTGTACTATGAGGAAACGGTACTAATTATGTGAAACTATTGGTAAACCGTAAACATTTGTCAGAAGGCAATAGGATAAAGACTTCCGGCTCCTCGGGCTGGTGCGAATATATCAATGTCCGTATGTGCCAAACCGATGGTTTGTGACACACCTTTACGCGTCTCTCGTTCGCTGCGCTCGCACGAAAGCTATAGCCTGACCTAAAACCAATCCATCTTCCGTTCATTATTCGATATGGTGGCGACGTATTTCAAATTTGCGAACGTGTGGGATCGGTTGTGAGGTTGGACCAGATTTTTACAAGCGAGCGGAGCGAGCGAGCAACGGTCACAATTTCCAAGCTATACATATACCTTATATTGCCTTCCATATATTACGCGTTATTACCTAATTTTGTCAGCCATTTCGGACATCACATTGCACTGTACTATGAGGAAATAGTACTATTTATGTGAAACTATTCATAAACTGTAAACATGTGTCGGTAGGCAATAGGACAAATACTTCCGGCTACTCGGGCTGGTGCGAATATTTCAATGTCCGTATGTGCCAAACCGTTGGTTTATGACACACCTATACGCGTCTCTCGCTCGCTGCGCTCGCTCGAAAACTATAGCCTAACCTAAAACCAATCCATCTTCCGTTCATTATTCGATATGATGGCGACATATTTCAAATTTGCGAACGTGTCGGATCGGTTGTGGGGTTGGACTAGATTTTTACGAGCGAGCGGAGCGAGCGAGCAACGGTCACAATTTCCAAGCTATACATATACCATATATTGTCTTGCATATATTTCGTGCTTGTACCTAATTTTGTCAGCCATTTCGGACATCACGTTGCACTGTACTATGAGGAAACGGTACTAATTATGTGAAACTATTGGTAAACCGTAAACATTTGTCAGAAGGCAATAGGATAAAGACTTCCGGCTCCTCGGGCTGGTGCGAATATATCAATGTCCGTATGTGCCAAACCGATGGTTTGTGATACACCTTTCCGCGTCTCTCGTTGGCTGCGCTCGCTCGAAAACTATAGCCTAACCTAAAACCAATCCATCTTCCGTCATTCTTCGATATGGTGGCGACATATTTCAAATTTGCGAACGTGACGGATCGGTTGTGAGGTTGGACTAGATTTTTGCGAGCGAGCGGAGCGAGCGAGAAACGATCACAATTTCCAAGCTATACATATACCATATATTGCCTTGTATAGTATTCGTGCTAGTACCTAATTTTGTCTGCCATTTCGGACATCACATTGCACTGTACTATGAGGAAACGGTACTAATTATGTGAAACTGTTGGTAAACCGTAAACATTTGTCAGAAGGGAATAGGATAAAGACTTTCGGCTCCTCGGGCTGGTGCGAATATTTCAATGTCCGTATGTGCCAAACCGTTGGTTTGTGACACACCTTTACGCGTCTCTCGCTCGCTGCGCTCGCACGAAAGCTATACCCTAACATAAACCAATCCATCTTCCGTTCATTATTCGATATGGTGGCGACATGTTTCGAATTTGCGAACGTGTGGCATCGGTTGTGAGGTTGGACCAGATTTTTACGAGCGAGCGGAGCGAGCGAGCAACAGTCACAATTTCCAAGCTATACATATACCATATATTGTCTTGCATATATTTCGTGCTTGTACCTAATTTTGTCAGCCATTTCGGACATCACGTTGCACTGTACTATGAGGAAACGGTACTAATTATGTGAAACTATTGGTAAACCGTAAACATTTGTCAGAAGGCAATAGGATAAAGACTTCCGGCTCCTCGGGCTGGTGCGAATATTTCAATGTCCGTATGTGCCAAACCGTTGCTTTATGACACACCCATACGCGTCTCTCGCTCGCTGCGCTCGCACGAAAGCTATAGCCTAACCTAAAACCAATCCACCTTCCGTTCATTATTCGATATGGTGGCGACATGTTTCGAATTTGCGAACGTGTGGGATCGGTTGTGAGGTTGGACCAGATTTTTACGAGCGAGCGGAGCGAGCGTGCAACGGTCACAATTTCCAAGCTATACATATACATTATATTGCCTTGCTTATATTTCTTATTATTACCTTCTTTTGTCAGCCATTTTGGACATCACATTGCACTGTTATATGTGGAAATAGTACTATTTATGTGAAACTATTCATAAACTGTAAACATTTGTCAGTAGGCAATAGGATAAAGACTTCCGGCTCCTCGGGCTGGTGCGAATGTTTCAATGTCCGTATGTGCCAAACCGTTGGTATGTGACACACATTTACGCGTCGCTCGCTCGCTGCGCTCGCTCGAAGACTATAGCCTAACCTAAAACCAATCCATCTTGTGTTCGTTATTCGATATGGTGGCGACATATTTCAAATTTGCGAACGTGACGGATCGGTTGTGAGATTGGACTAGATTTTTACGAGCGAGCGTAGCGAGCGAGCAACGGTCACAATTTCCAAGCTATACATATACCATATATTGCCTTGTATAGTATTCGTGCTAGTACCTAATTTTGTCTGCCATTTCGGACATCACATTGCACTGTACTATGAGGAAACGGTACTAATTATGTGAAACTGTTGGTAAACCGTAAACATTTGTCAGAAGGGTATAGGATAAAGACTTTCGGCTCCTCGGGCTGGTGCGAATATTTCAATGTGCGTATGTGCCAAACCGTTGGTTTATGACACACCTATACGCGTCTCTCGCTCGCTGCGCTCGCTCGAAAACTATAGCCTACCCTAAAACCAATCCATCTTCCGTTCATTATTCGATATGATGGCGACATATTTCAAGTTTGCGAACGTGTCGGATCGGTTGTGGGGTTGGACTAGATTTTTACGAGCGAGCGGAGCGAGCGAGCAACGGTCACAATTTCCAAGCTATACATATACCATATATTGTCTTGCATATATTTCGTGCTTGTACCTAATTTTGTCAGCCATTTCGGACATCACGTTGCACTGTACTATGAGGAAACGGTACTAATTATGTGAAACTATTGGTAAACCGTAAACATTTGTCAGAAGGCAATAGGATAAAGACTTCCGGCTCCTCGGGCTGGTGCGAATATATCAATTTCCGTATGTGCCAAACCGTTGGTTTATGACACACCTATACGCGTCTCTCGCTCGCTGCGCTCGCTCGAAAACTATAGCCTAACCTAAAACCAATCCATCTTCCGTACATTATTCGATATGATGGCGACATATTTCAAATTTGCGAACGTGTCGGATCGGTTGTGGGGTTGGACTAGATTTTTACGAGCGAGCGGAGCGAGCGAGCAACAGTCACAACTTCCAAGCTATACATATACCATATATTGTCTTGCATATATTTCGTGCTTGTACCTAATTTTGTCAGCCATTTCGGACATCACGTTGCACTGTACTATGAGGAAACGGTACTAATTATGTGAAACTATTGGTAAACCGTAAACATTTGTCAGAAGGCAATAGGATAAAGACTTCCGGCTCCTCGGGCTGGTGCGAATATATCAATGTCCGTATGTGCCAAACCGATGGTTTGTGACACACCTTTACGCGTCTCTCGTTCGCTGCGCTCGCACGAAAGCTATAGCCTGACCTAAAACCAATCCATCTTCCGTTCATTATTCGATATGGTGGCGACATATTTCAAATTTGCGAACGTGTGGGATCGGTTGTGAGGTTGGACCAGATTTTTACAAGCGAGCGGAGCGAGCGAGCAACGGTCACAATTTCCAAGCTATACATATACCATATATTGCCTTGCATAGTTTTCGTGCTAGTACCTAATTTTGTCTGCCATTTCGGACATCACATTGCACTGTACTATGAGGAAACGGTACTAATTATGTGAAACTGTTGGTAAACCGTATACATTTGTCAGAAGGCAATAGGATAAAGACTTCCGGCTCCTCGGGCTGGTGCGAATATTTCAATGTCCGCATGTGCCAAACCGTTGGTTTATGACACACCTTTACGCGTCTCTCGCTCGCGGCGCTCGCTCGAAAACTATAGCCTAACCTAAAACCAATCCATCTTGCGTTCATTATTCGATATGATGGCGACATATTTCAAATTTGCGAACGTGTCGGATCGGTTGTGAGATTGGACTAGATTTTTACGAGCGAGCGGAGCGAGCGAGCAACGGTCACAATTTCCAAGCTTTACATATACCATATATTGTCTTGCATATATTTCGTGCTTGTACCTAATTTTGTCTGCCATTTCGGACATCACATTGCACTGTACTATGAGGAAACGGTACTAATTATGTGAAACTATTGGGAAAACCGTAAACATTTGTCAGAAGGCAATAGGATAAAGACTTCCGGCTCCTCGGGCTGGTGCGAATATATCAATGTCCGTATGTGCCAAACCGATGGTTTGTGACACACCTTTACGCGTCTCTCGTTCGCTGCGCTCGCACGAAAGCTATAGCCTGACCTAAAACCAATCCATCTTCCGTTCATTATTCGATATGGTGGCGACATATTTCAAATTTGCGAACGTGTGGGATCGGTTGTGAGGTTGGACTAGATTTTTACAAGCGAGCGGAGCGAGCGAGCAACGGTCACAGTTTCCAAGCTATACATATACCTTATATTGCCTTCCATATATTTCGTGTTATTACCTAATTTTGTCAGCCATTTCGGACATCACATTGCACTGTACTATGAGCAAATAGTACTATTTATGTGAAACTATTCATAAACTGTAAACATGTGTCGGTAGGCAATAGGATAAATACTTCCGGCTCCTCGGGCTGGTGCGAATATTTCAATGTCCGTATGTGCCAAACTGTTGGTTTATGACACACCTATACGCGTCTCTCGCTCGCTGCGCTCGCTCGAAAACTATAGCCTAACCTAAAGCCAATCCATCTTCCGTTCATTATTCGATATGATGGCGACATATTTCAAATTTGCGAACGTGTCGGATCGGTTGTGGGGTTGGACTAGATTTTTACGAGCGAGCGGAGCGAGCGAGCAACGGTCACAATTTCCAAGCTATACATATACCATATATTGTCTTGCATATATTTCGTGCTTGTACCTAATTTTGTCAGCCATTTCGGACATCACGTTGCACTGTACTATGAGGAAACGGTACTAATTATGTGAAACTATTGGTAAACCGTAAACATTTGTCAGAAGGCAATAGGATAAAGACTTCCGGCTCCTCGGGCTGCTGCGAATATATCAATGTCCGTATGTGCCAAACCGATGGTTTGTGATACACCTTTCCGCGTCTCTCGTTCGCTGCGCTCGCTCGAAAACTATAGCCTAACCTAAAACCAATCCATCTTCCGTATTCTTCGATATGGTGGCGACATATTTCAAATTTGCGAACGTGACGGATCGGTTGTGAGGTTGGACTAGATTTTTGCGAGCGAGCGGAGCGAGCGAGAAACGATCACAATTTCCAAGCTATACATATACTATATATTGCCTTGTATAGTATTCGTGCTAGTACCTAATTTTGTCTGCCATTTCGGACATCACATTGCACTGTAATATGAGGAAACGGTACTAATTATGTGAAACTGTTGGTAAACCGTAAACATTTGTCAGAAGGGAATAGGATAAAGACTTTCGGCTCCTCGGGCTGGTGCGAATATTTCAATGTCCGTATGTGCCAAACCGTTGGTTTGTGACACACCTTTACGCGTCTCTCGCTCGCTGCGCTCGCACGAAAGCTATAGCCTAACATAAAATAATCCATCTTCCGTTCATTATTCGATATGGTGGCGACATATTTCAAATTTGCGAACGTGTGGGATCGGTTGTGAGGTTGGACTAGATTTTTACAAGCGAGCGGAGCGAGCGGTCACAATTTCCAAGCTATACATATACCTTATATTGCCTTCCATATATTTCGTGTTATTACCTAATTTTGTCAGCCATTTCGGACATCACATTGCACTGTACTATGAGGAAATAGTACTATTTATGTGAAACTATTCATAAACCGTAAACATTTGTCAGAAGGCAATAGGATAAATACTTCCGGCTCCTCGTGCTGGTGCGAATATTTCAATGTCCGTATGTGCCAAACCGTTGGTTTATGACACACCTATACGCGTCTCTCGCTCGCTGCGCTCGCTCGAAAACTATAGCCTACCCTAAAACCAATCCATCTTCCGTTCATCATTCGATATGATGGCGACATATTTCAAATTTGCGAACGTGTCGGATCGGTTGTGGGGTTGGACTAGATTTTTACGAGCGAGCGGAGCGAGCGAGCAACGGTCACAATTTCCAAGCTATACATATACCATATATTGTCTTGCATATATTTCGTGCTTGTACCTAATTTTGTCAGCCATTTCGGACATCACGTTGCACTGTACTATGAGGAAACGGTACTAATTATGTGAAACTATTGGTAAACCGTAAACATTTGTCAGAAGGCAATAGGATAAAGACTTCCGGCTCCTCGGGCTGGTGCGAATATATCAATTTCCGTATGTGCCAAACCGTTGGTTTATGACACACCTATACGCGTCTCTCGCTCGCTGCGCTCGCTCGAAAACTTTAGCCTAACCTAAAACCAATCCATCTTCCGTACATTATTCAATATGATGGCGACATATTTCAAATTTGCGAACGTGTCGGATCGGTTGTGGGGTTGGACTAGATTTTTACAAGCGAGCGGAGCGAGCGAGCAACGGTCACAATTTCCAAGCTATACATATACCATATATTGTCTTGCATATATTTCGTGCTTGTACCTAATTTTGTCTGCCATTTCGGACATCACATTGCACTGTACTATGAGGAAATAGTACTATTTATGTGAAACTATTCATAAACTGTAAACATGTGTCGGTAGGCAATAGGATAAATACTTCCGGCTCCTCGGGCTGGTGCGAATATTTCAATGTCCGTATGTGCCAAACCGTTGGTTTATCACACCTTTACGCGTCTCTCGCTCGCGGCGCTCGCTCGAAAACTATAGCCTAACCTAAAACCAATCCATCTTGCGTTCATTATTCGATATGATGGCGACATATTTCAAATTTGCGAACGTGTGGGATCGGTTGTGAGGTTGGACTAGATTTTTACGAGCGAGCGGAGCGAGCGAGCAACGGTCACAATTTCCAAGCTATACATATACCTTATATTGCCTTCCATATATTTCGTGTTATTACCTAATTTTGTCAGCCATTTCGGACATCACATTGCACTGTACTATGAGGAAATAGTACTATTTATGTGAAACTATTCATAAACTGTAAACATGTGTCGGTAGGCAATAGGATAAATACTTCCGGTTCCTCGGGCTGGTGCGAATATTTCAATGTCCGTATGTGCCAAACCGTTGGTTTATGACACACCTATACGCGTCTCTCGCTCGCTGCGCTCGCTCGAAAACTATAGCCTAACCTAAAACCAATCCATCTTGCGTTCATTATTCGATATGATGGCGACATATTTCAAATTTGCGAACGTGTGGGATCGGTTGTGAGGTTGGACTAGATTTTTACGAGCGAGCGGAGCGAGCTAGCAACGGTCACAATTTCCAAGCAATACATATACCTTATATTGCCTTCCATATATTTCGTGTTATTACCTAATTTTGTCAGCCATTTCGGACATCACATTGCACTGTACTATGAGGAAATAGTACTATTTATGTGAAACTATTCATAAACTGTAAACATGTGTCGGTAGGCAATAGGACAAATACTTCCGGCTACTCGGGCTGGTGCGAATATTTCAATGTCCGTATGTGCCAAACCGTTGGTTTATGACACACCTATACGCGTCTCTCGCTCGCTGCGCTCGCTCGAAAACTATAGCCTAACCTAAAACCAATCCATCTTCCGTTCATTATTCGATATGATGGCGACATATTTCAAATTTGCGAACGTGTCGGATCGGTTGTGGGGTTGGACTAGATTTTTACGAGCGAGCGGAGCGAGCGAGCAACGGTCACAATTTCCAAGCTATACATATACCATATATTGTCTTGCATATATTTCGTGCTTGTACCTAATTTTGTCAGCCATTTCGGACATCACGTTGCACTGTACTATGAGGAAACGGTACTAATTATGTGAAACTATTGGTAAACCGTAAACATTTGTCAGAAGGCAATAGGATAAAGACTTCCGGCTCCTCGGGCTGGTGCGAATATATCAATGTCCGTATGTGCCAAACCGATGGTTTGTGATACACCTTTCCGCGTCTCTCGTTGGCTGCGCTCGCTCGAAAACTATAGCCTAACCTAAAACCAATCCATCTTCCGTCATTCTTCGATATGGTGGCGACATATTTCAAATTTGCGAACGTGACGGATCGGTTGTGAGGTTGGACTAGATTTTTGCGAGCGAGCGGAGCGAGCGAGAAACGATCACAATTTCCAAGCTATACATATACCATATATTGCCTTGTATAGTATTCGTGCTAGTACCTAATTTTGTCTGCCATTTCGGACATCACATTGCACTGTACTATGAGGAAACGGTACTAATTATGTGAAACTGTTGGTAAACCGTAAACATTTGTCAGAAGGGAATAGGATAAAGACTTTCGGCTCTTCGGGCTGGTGCGAATATTTCAATGTCCGTATGTGCCAAACCGTTGGTTTATGACACACCTATACGCGTCTCTCGCTCGCTGCGCTCGCTCGAAAACTATAGCCTAACCTAAAACCAATCCATCTTCCGTTCATTATTCGATATGATGGCGACATATTTCAAATTTGCGAACGTGTCGGATCGGTTGTGGGGTTGGACTAGATTTTTACGAGCGAGCGGAGCGAGCGAGCAGCGGTCACAATTTCCAAGCTATACATATACCATATATTGTCTTGCATATATTTCGTGCTTGTACCTAATTTTGTCAGCCATTTCGGACATCACGTTGCACTGTACTATGAGGAAACGGTACTAATTATGTGAAACTATTGGTAAACCGTAAACATTTGTCAGAAGGCAATAGGATAAAGACTTCCGGCTCCTCGGGCTGGTGCGAATATATCAATGTCCGTATGTGCCAAACCGATGGTTTGTGACACACCTTTACGCGTCTCTCGTTCGCTGCGCTCGCACGAAAGCTATAGCCTGACCTAAAACCAATCCATCTTCCGTTCATTATTCGATATGGTGGCGACGTATTTCAAATTTGCGAACGTGTGGGATCGGTTGTGAGGTTGGACCAGATTTTTACAAGCGAGCGGAGCGAGCGAGCAACGGTCACAATTTCCAAGCTATACATATACCTTATATTGCCTTCCATATATTACGCGTTATTACCTAATTTTGTCAGCCATTTCGGACATCACATTGCACTGTACTATGAGGAAATAGTACTATTTATGTGAAACTATTCATAAACTGTAAACATGTGTCGGTAGGCAATAGGACAAATACTTCCGGCTACTCGGGCTGGTGCGAATATTTCAATGTCCGTATGTGCCAAACCGTTGGTTTATGACACACCTATACGCGTCTCTCGCTCGCTGCGCTCGCTCGAAAACTATAGCCTAACCTAAAACCAATCCATCTTCCGTTCATTATTCGATATGATGGCGACATATTTCAAATTTGCGAACGTGTCGGATCGGTTGTGGGGTTGGACTAGATTTTTACGAGCGAGCGGAGCGAGCGAGCAACGGTCACAATTTCCAAGCTATACATATACCATATATTGTCTTGCATATATTTCGTGCTTGTACCTAATTTTGTCAGCCATTTCGGACATCACGTTGCACTGTACTATGAGGAAACGGTACTAATTATGTGAAACTATTGGTAAACCGTAAACATTTGTCAGAAGGCAATAGGATAAAGACTTCCGGCTCCTCGGGCTGGTGCGAATATATCAATGTCCGTATGTGCCAAACCGATGGTTTGTGATACACCTTTCCGCGTCTCTCGTTGGCTGCGCTCGCTCGAAAACTATAGCCTAACCTAAAACCAATCCATCTTCCGTCATTCTTCGATATGGTGGCGACATATTTCAAATTTGCGAACGTGACGGATCGGTTGTGAGGTTGGACTAGATTTTTGCGAGCGAGCGGAGCGAGCGAGAAACGATCACAATTTCCAAGCTATACATATACCATATATTGCCTTGTATAGTATTCGTGCTAGTACCTAATTTTGTCTGCCATTTCGGACATCACATTGCACTGTACTATGAGGAAACGGTACTAATTATGTGAAACTGTTGGTAAACCGTAAACATTTGTCAGAAGGGAATAGGATAAAGACTTTCGGCTCCTCGGGCTGGTGCGAATATTTCAATGTCCGTATGTGCCAAACCGTTGGTTTGTGACACACCTTTACGCGTCTCTCGCTCGCTGCGCTCGCGCGAAAGCTATACCCTAACATAAACCAATCCATCTTCCGTTCATTATTCGATATGGTGGCGACATGTTTCGAATTTGCGAACGTGTGGCATCGGTTGTGAGGTTGGACCAGATTTTTACGAGCGAGCGGAGCGAGCGAGCAACAGTCACAATTTCCAAGCTATACATATACCATATATTGTCTTGCATATATTTCGTGCTTGTACCTAATTTTGTCAGCCATTTCGGACATCACGTTGCACTGTACTATGAGGAAACGGTACTAATTATGTGAAACTATTGGTAAACCGTAAACATTTGTCAGAAGGCAATAGGATAAAGACTTCCGGCTCCTCGGGCTGGTGCGAATATTTCAATGTCCGTATGTGCCAAACCGTTGCTTTATGACACACCCATACGCGTCTCTCGCTCGCTGCGCTCGCACGAAAGCTATAGCCTAACCTAAAACCAATCCACCTTCCGTTCATTATTCGATATGGTGGCGACATGTTTCGAATTTGCGAACGTGTGGGATCGGTTGTGAGGTTGGACCAGATTTTTACGAGCGAGCGGAGCGAGCGTGCAACGGTCACAATTTCCAAGCTATACATATACATTATATTGCCTTGCTTATATTTCTTATTATTACCTTCTTTTGTCAGCCATTTTGGACATCACATTGCACTGTTATATGTGGAAATAGTACTATTTATGTGAAACTATTCATAAACTGTAAACATTTGTCAGTAGGCAATAGGATAAAGACTTCCGGCTCCTCGGGCTGGTGCGAATGTTTCAATGTCCGTATGTGCCAAACCGTTGGTATGTGACACACATTTACGCGTCGCTCGCTCGCTGCGCTCGCTCGAAGACTATAGCCTAACCTAAAACCAATCCATCTTGTGTTCGTTATTCGATATGGTGGCGACATATTTCAAATTTGCGAACGTGACGGATCGGTTGTGAGATTGGACTAGATTTTTACGAGCGAGCGTAGCGAGCGAGCAACGGTCACAATTTCCAAGCTATACATATACCATATATTGCCTTGTATAGTATTCGTGCTAGTACCTAATTTTGTCTGCCATTTCGGACATCACATTGCACTGTACTATGAGGAAACGGTACTAATTATGTGAAACTGTTGGTAAACCGTAAACATTTGTCAGAAGGGTATAGGATAAAGACTTTCGGCTCCTCGGGCTGGTGCGAATATTTCAATGTGCGTATGTGCCAAACCGTTGGTTTATGACACACCTATACGCGTCTCTCGCTCGCTGCGCTCGCTCGAAAACTATAGCCTACCCTAAAACCAATCCATCTTCCGTTCATTATTCGATATGATGGCGACATATTTCAAGTTTGCGAACGTGTCGGATCGGTTGTGGGGTTGGACTAGATTTTTACGAGCGAGCGGAGCGAGCGAGCAACGGTCACAATTTCCAAGCTATACATATACCATATATTGTCTTGCATATATTTCGTGCTTGTACCTAATTTTGTCAGCCATTTCGGACATCACGTTGCACTGTACTATGAGGAAACGGTACTAATTATGTGAAACTATTGGTAAACCGTAAACATTTGTCAGAAGGCAATAGGATAAAGACTTCCGGCTCCTCGGGCTGGTGCGAATATATCAATTTCCGTATGTGCCAAACCGTTGGTTTATGACACACCTATACGCGTCTCTCGCTCGCTGCGCTCGCTCGAAAACTATAGCCTAACCTAAAACCAATCCATCTTCCGTACATTATTCGATATGATGGCGACATATTTCAAATTTGCGAACGTGTCGGATCGGTTGTGGGGTTGGACTAGATTTTTACGAGCGAGCGGAGCGAGCGAGCAACAGTCACAACTTCCAAGCTATACATATACCATATATTGTCTTGCATATATTTCGTGCTTGTACCTAATTTTGTCAGCCATTTCGGACATCACGTTGCACTGTACTATGAGGAAACGGTACTAATTATGTGAAACTATTGGTAAACCGTAAACATTTGTCAGAAGGCAATAGGATAAAGACTTCCGGCTCCTCGGGCTGGTGCGAATATATCAATGTCCGTATGTGCCAAACCGATGGTTTGTGACACACCTTTACGCGTCTCTCGTTCGCTGCGCTCGCACGAAAGCTATAGCCTGACCTAAAACCAATCCATCTTCCGTTCATTATTCGATATGGTGGCGACATATTTCAAATTTGCGAACGTGTGGGATCGGTTGTGAGGTTGGACCAGATTTTTACAAGCGAGCGGAGCGAGCGAGCAACGGTCACAATTTCCAAGCTATACATATACCATATATTGCCTTGCATAGTTTTCGTGCTAGTACCTAATTTTGTCTGCCATTTCGGACATCACATTGCACTGTACTATGAGGAAACGGTACTAATTATGTGAAACTGTTGGTAAACCGTATACATTTGTCAGAAGGCAATAGGATAAAGACTTCCGGCTCCTCGGGCTGGTGCGAATATTTCAATGTCCGCATGTGCCAAACCGTTGGTTTATGACACACCTTTACGCGTCTCTCGCTCGCGGCGCTCGCTCGAAAACTATAGCCTAACCTAAAACCAATCCATCTTGCGTTCATTATTCGATATGATGGCGACATATTTCAAATTTGCGAACGTGTCGGATCGGTTGTGAGATTGGACTAGATTTTTACGAGCGAGCGGAGCGAGCGAGCAACGGTCACAATTTCCAAGCTTTACATATACCATATATTGTCTTGCATATATTTCGTGCTTGTACCTAATTTTGTCTGCCATTTCGGACATCACATTGCACTGTACTATGAGGAAACGGTACTAATTATGTGAAACTATTGGGAAAACCGTAAACATTTGTCAGAAGGCAATAGGATAAAGACTTCCGGCTCCTCGGGCTGGTGCGAATATATCAATGTCCGTATGTGCCAAACCGATGGTTTGTGACACACCTTTACGCGTCTCTCGTTCGCTGCGCTCGCACGAAAGCTATAGCCTGACCTAAAACCAATCCATCTTCCGTTCATTATTCGATATGGTGGCGACATATTTCAAATTTGCGAACGTGTGGGATCGGTTGTGAGGTTGGACTAGATTTTTACAAGCGAGCGGAGCGAGCGAGCAACGGTCACAGTTTCCAAGCTATACATATACCTTATATTGCCTTCCATATATTTCGTGTTATTACCTAATTTTGTCAGCCATTTCGGACATCACATTGCACTGTACTATGAGCAAATAGTACTATTTATGTGAAACTATTCATAAACTGTAAACATGTGTCGGTAGGCAATAGGATAAATACTTCCGGCTCCTCGGGCTGGTGCGAATATTTCAATGTCCGTATGTGCCAAACTGTTGGTTTATGACACACCTATACGCGTCTCTCGCTCGCTGCGCTCGCTCGAAAACTATAGCCTAACCTAAAGCCAATCCATCTTCCGTTCATTATTCGATATGATGGCGACATATTTCAAATTTGCGAACGTGTCGGATCGGTTGTGGGGTTGGACTAGATTTTTACGAGCGAGCGGAGCGAGCGAGCAACGGTCACAATTTCCAAGCTATACATATACCATATATTGTCTTGCATATATTTCGTGCTTGTACCTAATTTTGTCAGCCATTTCGGACATCACGTTGCACTGTACTATGAGGAAACGGTACTAATTATGTGAAACTATTGGTAAACCGTAAACATTTGTCAGAAGGCAATAGGATAAAGACTTCCGGCTCCTCGGGCTGCTGCGAATATATCAATGTCCGTATGTGCCAAACCGATGGTTTGTGATACACCTTTCCGCGTCTCTCGTTCGCTGCGCTCGCTCGAAAACTATAGCCTAACCTAAAACCAATCCATCTTCCGTATTCTTCGATATGGTGGCGACATATTTCAAATTTGCGAACGTGACGGATCGGTTGTGAGGTTGGACTAGATTTTTGCGAGCGAGCGGAGCGAGCGAGAAACGATCACAATTTCCAAGCTATACATATACTATATATTGCCTTGTATAGTATTCGTGCTAGTACCTAATTTTGTCTGCCATTTCGGACATCACATTGCACTGTAATATGAGGAAACGGTACTAATTATGTGAAACTGTTGGTAAACCGTAAACATTTGTCAGAAGGGAATAGGATAAAGACTTTCGGCTCCTCGGGCTGGTGCGAATATTTCAATGTCCGTATGTGCCAAACCGTTGGTTTGTGACACACCTTTACGCGTCTCTCGCTCGCTGCGCTCGCACGAAAGCTATAGCCTAACATAAAATAATCCATCTTCCGTTCATTATTCGATATGGTGGCGACATATTTCAAATTTGCGAACGTGTGGGATCGGTTGTGAGGTTGGACTAGATTTTTACAAGCGAGCGGAGCGAGCGGTCACAATTTCCAAGCTATACATATACCTTATATTGCCTTCCATATATTTCGTGTTATTACCTAATTTTGTCAGCCATTTCGGACATCACATTGCACTGTACTATGAGGAAATAGTACTATTTATGTGAAACTATTCATAAACCGTAAACATTTGTCAGAAGGCAATAGGATAAATACTTCCGGCTCCTCGTGCTGGTGCGAATATTTCAATGTCCGTATGTGCCAAACCGTTGGTTTATGACACACCTATACGCGTCTCTCGCTCGCTGCGCTCGCTCGAAAACTATAGCCTACCCTAAAACCAATCCATCTTCCGTTCATTATTCGATATGATGGCGACATATTTCAAATTTGCGAACGTGTCGGATCGGTTGTGGGGTTGGACTAGATTTTTACGAGCGAGCGGAGCGAGCGAGCAACGGTCACAATTTCCAAGCTATACATATACCATATATTGTCTTGCATATATTTCGTGCTTGTACCTAATTTTGTCAGCCATTTCGGACATCACGTTGCACTGTACTATGAGGAAACGGTACTAATTATGTGAAACTATTGGTAAACCGTAAACATTTGTCAGAAGGCAATAGGATAAAGACTTCCGGCTCCTCGGGCTGGTGCGAATATATCAATTTCCGTATGTGCCAAACCGTTGGTTTATGACACACCTATACGCGTCTCTCGCTCGCTGCGCTCGCTCGAAAACTTTAGCCTAACCTAAAACCAATCCATCTTCCGTACATTATTCAATATGATGGCGACATATTTCAAATTTGCGAACGTGTCGGATCGGTTGTGGGGTTGGACTAGATTTTTACAAGCGAGCGGAGCGAGCGAGCAACGGTCACAATTTCCAAGCTATACATATACCATATATTGTCTTGCATATATTTCGTGCTTGTACCTAATTTTGTCTGCCATTTCGGACATCACATTGCACTGTACTATGAGGAAACGGTACTAATTATGTGAAACTGTTGGTAAACCGTAAACATTTGTCAGAAGGGAATAGGATAAAGACTTTCGGCTCCTCGGGCTGGTGCGAATATTTCAATGTCCGTATGTGCCAAACCGTTGGTTTGTGACACACCTTTACGCGTCTCTCGCTCGCTGCGCTCGCACGAAAGCTATACCCTAACATAAACCAATCCATCTTCCGTTCATTATTCGATATGGTGGCGACATGTTTCGAATTTGCGAACGTGTGGCATCGGTTGTGAGGTTGGACCAGATTTTTACGAGCGAGCGGAGCGAGCGAGCAACAGTCACAATTTCCAAGCTATACATATACCATATATTGTCTTGCATATATTTCGTGCTTGTACCTAATTTTCTCAGCCATTTCGGACATCACGTTGCACTGTACTATGAGGAAACGGTACTAATTATGTGAAACTATTGGTAAACCGTAAACATTTGTCAGAAGGCAATAGGATAAAGACTTCCGGCTCCTCGGGCTGGTGCGAATATATCAATGTCCGTATGTGCCAAACCGATGGTTTGTGACACACCTTTACGCGTCTCTCGTTCGCTGCGCTCGCACGAAAGCTATAGCCTGACCTAAAACCAATCCATCTTCCGTTCATTATTCGATATGGTGGCGACATATTTCAAATTTGCGAACGTGTGGGATCGGTTGTGAGGTTGGACTAGATTTTTACAAGCGAGCGGAGCGAGCGAGCAACGGTCACAGTTTCCAAGCTATACATGTACCTTATATTGCCTTCCATATATTTCGTGTTATTACCTAATTTTGTCAGCCATTTCGGACATCACATTGCACTGTACTATGAGCAAATAGTACTATTTATGTGAAACTATTCATAAACTGTAAACATGTGTCGGTAGGCAATAGGATAAATACTTCCGGCTCCTCGGGCTGGTGCGAATATTTCAATGTCCGTATGTGCCAAACCGTTGGTTTATGACACACCTATACGCGTATCTCGCTCGCTGCGCTCGCTCGAAAACTATAGCCTAACCTAAAGCCAATCCATCTTCCGTTCATTATTCGATATGATGGCGACATATTTCAAATTTGCGAACGTGTCGGATCGGTTGTGGGGTTGGACTAGATTTTTACGAGCGAGCGGAGCGAGCGAGCAACGGTCACAATTTCCAAGCTATACATATACCATATATTGTCTTGCATATATTTCGTGCTTGTACCTAATTTTGTCAGCCATTTCGGACATCACGTTGCACTGTACTATGAGGAAACGGTACTAATTATGTGAAACTATTGGTAAACCGTAAACATTTGTCAGAAGGCAATAGGATAAAGACTTCCGGCTCCTCGGGCTGGTGCGAATATATCAATGTCCGTATGTGCCAAACCGATGGTTTGTGATACACCTTTCCGCGTCTCTCGTTCGCTGCGCTCGCTCGAAAACTATAGCCTAACCTAAAACCAATCCATCTTCCGTATTCTTCGATATGGTGGCGACATATTTCAAATTTGCGAACGTGACGGATCGGTTGTGAGGTTGGACTAGATTTTTGCGAGCGAGCGGAGCGAGCGAGAAACGATCACAATTTCCAAGCTATACATATACTATATATTGCCTTGTATAGTATTCGTGCTAGTACCTAATTTTGTCTGCCATTTCGGACATCACATTGCACTGTAATATGAGGAAACGGTACTAATTATGTGAAACTGTTGGTAAACCGTAAACATTTGTCAGAAGGGAATAGGATAAAGACTTTCGGCTCCTCGGGCTGGTGCGAATATTTCAATGTCCGTATGTGCCAAACCGTTGGTTTGTGACACACCTTTACGCGTCTCTCGCTCGCTGCGCTCGCACGAAAGCTATAGCCTAACATAAAATAATCCATCTTCCGTTCATTATTCGATATGGTGGCGACATATTTCAAATTTGCGAACGTGTGGGATCGGTTGTGAGGTTGGACTAGATTTTTACAAGCGAGCGGAGCGAGCGGTCACAATTTCCAAGCTATACATATACCTTATATTGCCTTCCATATATTTCGTGTTATTACCTAATTTTGTCAGCCATTTCGGACATCACATTGCACTGTACTATGAGGAAATAGTACTATTTATGTGAAACTATTCATAAACCGTAAACATTTGTCAGAAGGCAATAGGATAAATACTTCCGGCTCCTCGTGCTGGTGCGAATATTTCAATGTCCGTATGTGCCAAACCGTTGGTTTATGACACACCTATACGCGTCTCTCGCTCGCTGCGCTCGCTCGAAAACTATAGCCTAACCTAAAACCAATCCATCTTCCGTTCATTATTCGATATGATGGCGACATATTTCAAATTTGCGAACGTGTCGCATCGGTTGTGGGGTTGGACTAGATTTTTACGAGCGAGCGGACCGAGCGAGCAACGGTCACAATTTCCAAGCTATACATATACCATATATTGTCATGCATATATTTCGTGCTTGTACCTAATTTTGTCTGCCATTTCGGACATCACATTGCACTGTACTATGAGGAAACGGTACTAATTATGTGAAACTGTTGGTAAACCGTAAACATTTGTCAGAAGGGAATAGGATAAAGACTTTCGGCTCCTCGGGCTGGTGCGAATATTTCAATGTCCGTATGTGCCAAACCGTTGGTTCGTGACACACCTTTACGCGTCTCTCGCTCGCTGCGCTCGCACGAAAGCTATACCCTAACATAAACCAATCCATCTTCCGTTCATTATTCGATATGGTGGCGACATGTTTCGAATTTGCGAACGTGTGGCATCGGTTGTGAGGTTGGACCAGATTTTTACGAGCGAGCGGAGCGAGCGAGCAACAGTCACAATTTCCAAGCTATACATATACCATATATTGTCTTGCATATATTTCGTGCTTGTACCTAATTTTGTCAGCCATTTCGGACATCACGTTGCACTGTACTATGAGGAAACGGTACTAATTATGTGAAACTATTGGTAAACCGTAAACATTTGTCAGAAGGCAATGGGATAAAGACTTCCGGCTCCTCGGGCTGGTGCGAATATATCAATGTCCGTATGTGCCAAACCGATGGTTTGTGATACACCTTTCCGCGTCTCTCGTTCGCTGCGCTCGCACGAAAGCTATAGCCTAACCTAAAACCAATCCATCTTCCGTTCATTATTCGATATGGTGGCGACATGTTTCGAATTTGCGAACGTGTGGGATCGGTTGTGAGGTTGGACCAGATTTCTACGAGCGAGCGGAGCGAGCGTGCAACGGTCACAATTTCCAAGCTATACATATACCATATATTGCCTTGTATAGTATTCGTGCTAGTACCTACTTTTGTCAGCCATTTTGGACATCACATTGCACTGTTATATGTGGAAATAGTACTATTTATGTGAAACTATTCATAAACTGTAAACATTTGTCAGTAGGCAATAGGATAAAGACTTCCGGCTCCTCGGGCTGGTGCGAATGTTTCAATGTCCGTATGTGCCAAACCGTTGGTATGTGACACACATTTACGCGTCGCTCGCTCGCTGCGCTCGCTCGAAGACTATAGCCTAACCTAAAACCAATCCATCTTGTGTTCATTATTCGATATGGTGGCGGCATATTTCAAATTTGCGAACGTGACGGATCGGTTGTGAGATTGGACAAGATTTTTACGAGCGAGCGTAGCGAGCGAGCAACGGTCACAATTTCCAAGCTATACATATACCATATATTGCCTTGCATAGTTTTCGTGCTAGTACCTAATTTTGTCTGCCATTTCGGACATCACATTGCACTGTACTATGAGGAAACGGTCTTAATTATGTGAAACTGTTGGTAAACCGTATACATTTGTCAGAAGGCAATAGGATAAAGACTTTCGGCTCCTCGGGCTGGTGCGAATATTTCAATGTCCGTATGTGCCAAACCGTTGGTTTGTGACACACCTTTACGCGTCTCTCGCTCGCGGCGCTCGCACGAAAGCTATAGCCTGACCTAAAACCAATCCATCTTCCGTTCATTATTCGATATGGTGGCGACATATTTCAAATTTGCGAACGTGTGGGATCGGTTGTGAGGTTGGACTAGATTTTTACAAGCGAGCGGAGCGCGCGGTCACAATTTCCAAGCTATACATATACCTTATATTGCCTTCCATATATTTCGTGTTATTACCTAATTTTGTCAGCCATTTCGGACATCACATTGCACTGTACTATGAGGAAATAGTACTATTTATGTGAAACTATTCATAAACCGTAAACATTTGTCAGAAGGCAATAGGATAAATACTTCCGGCTCCTCGTGCTGGTGCGAATGTTTCAATGTCCGTATGTGCCAAACCGTTGGTATGTGACACACATTTACGCGTCGCTCGCTCGCTGCGCTCGCACGAAAGCTATAGCCTAATCTAAAACCAATCCATCTTCCGTCATTCTTCGATATGGTGGCGACATATTTCAAATTTGCGAACGTGACGGGATCGGTTGTGAGGTTGGACTAGATTTTTGCGAGCGAGCGGAGCGAGCGAGAAACGATCACAATTTCAAGCTATACATATACCATATATTGCCTTGTATAGTATTCGTGCTAGTACCTAATTTTGTTCTGCCAATTTCGGACATCACATTGCACTGTACTATGAGGAAACGGTACTAATTATGTGAAACTATTGGTAAACCGTAAACATTTGTCAGAAGGCAATTGGATAAAGACTTCCGTCTCCTCGGGCTGGTGCGAATATTTCAATGTCCCGTATGTGCCAAGCCGTTGGTTTGAGACACACATTTACGCGTCGCTCGCTCACTGCGCTCGCTCGAAAGCTATAGCCTAATCTAAAACCAATCCATCTTCCGTCATTCTTCGATATGGTGGCGACATATTTCAAATTTGCGAACGTGACTGATCGGTTGTGAGGTTGGACTAGATTTTTGCGAGCGAGCGGAGCGAGGCGAGGAAACGATCACAATTTTCCCAAGCTATACATATACCATATATTGTCATGCATATATTTCGTGCTTGGTACCTAATTTTGTCAGCCATTTCGGACATCACGTTGCACTGTACTATGAGGAAACGGTACTAATTATGTGAAACTATTGGTAAACCGTAAACATTTGTCAGAAGGCAATTGGATAAAGACTTCCGTCTCCTCGGGCTGGTGCGAATATTTCAATGTCCGTATGTGCCAAGCCGTTGGTTTGAGACACACATTTACGCGTTCGCTCGCTCACTGCGCTCGCTCGAAAGCTATAGCCTAATCTAAAACCAATCCATCTTCCGTCATTCTTCGATATGGTGGCGACATATTTCAAATTTGCGAACGTGACGGATCGGTTGTGAGGTTGGACTAGATTTTTGCGAGCGAGCGGAGCGAGCGAGAAACGATCACAATTCCAAGCTATACATATACCATATATTGCCTTGTATAGTATTCGTGCTAGTACCTAAATTTTGTCTGCCATTTCGGACATCACATTGCACTGTACTATGAGGGAAACGGTACTAATTATGTGAAACTGTTGGTAAACCGTAAACATTTGTCAGAAGGGAATAGGATAACGACTTTCGGCTCCTCGGGCTGGTGCGAATATTTCAATGTCCGTATGTGCCAAACCGTTGGTTTGTGACCACCTTTACGCGTCTCTCGCCCGCTGCGCTCGCACGAAAGCTATAGCCTAACATAAACCAATCCATCTTCCGTTCATTATTCGATATGGTGGCGAACATGTTTCGAATTTGCGAACGTGTGGTATCGGTTGTGAGGTTGGACCAGATTTTTACGAGCGAGCGGAGCGAGCGAGCAACGGTCACAATTTCCAAGCTATACATATACCTTATATTGCCTTCCATATATTTCGTGTTATTACCTAATTTTGTCAGCCATTCGGACATCACATTGCACTGTACTATGAGGAAATAGTACTATTTATGTGAAACTATTCATAAACTGTAAACATGTGTCGGTAGGCAATAGGATAAATACTTCCGCTCCTCGGGCTGGTGCGAATATTTCAATGTCCGTTATGTGCCAAACCGTTGGTTTATGACACACCTATACGCGTCTCTCGCTCGCTGCGCTCGCTCGAAAATTATAGCCCTAACCTAAAACCAATCCATCTTGCGTTCATTATTCGATATGATGGCGACATATTTCAAATTTGCGAACGTGTCGGATCGGGTTGTGGGGTTGGACTAGATTTTTACGAGCGAGCGGAGCGAGCGAGCAACGGTCACAATTTCCAAGCTATACATATACCATATATTGTCTTGCATATAATTTCGTGCTTGTACCTAATTTTGTCAGCCATTTCGGACATCACGTTTGCACTGTACTATGAGGAAACGGTACTAATTATGTGAAACTGTTGGTAAACCGTAAACATTTGTCAGAAGGGAATAGGGATAAAGACTTTCGGCTCCTCGGGCTGGTGCGAATATTTCAATGTCCGTATGTGCCAAACCGTTGGTTTGTGACACACCTTTACGCGCCTCTCGCTCGCTGCGCTCGCACGAAAGCTATAGCCTAACATAAACCCAATCCATCTTCCGTTCATTATTCGATATGGTGGCGACATATTTCAAATTTGCGAACGTGTGGGATCGGTTGTGAGGTTGGACTAGATTTTTACAAGCGAGCGGAGCGAGCGGTCACAATTTCCAAGCCATACATATACCTTATATTGCCTTCCATATATTTCGTGTTATTACCTAATTTTGTCAGCCATTTCGGACATCACATTGCACTGTACTATGAGGAAATAGTACTATTTATGTGAAACTATTCATAAACTGTAAACATGTGTCGGTAGGCAATAGGATAAATACTTCCGGCTCCTCGGGCTGGTGCGAATATTTCAATGTCCGTATGTGCCAAACCGTTGGTTTATGACACACCTATACGCGTCTCTCGCTCGCTGCGCTCGCTCGAAAACTATAGCCTAACCTAAAACGAATCCATCTTCCGTTCATTATTCGATATGATGGCGACATATTTCAAATTTGCGAACGTGTCGGATCGGTTGTGGGGTTGGACTAGATTTTTACGAGCGAGCGGAGCGAGCGAGCAACGGTCACAATTTCCAAGCTATACATATACCATATATTGTCTTGCATATATTTCGTGCTTGTCCCTAATTTTGTCAGCCATTTCGGACATCACGTTGCACTGTACTATGAGGAAACGGTACTAATTATGTGAAACTATTGGTAAACCGTAAACATTTGTCAGAAGGCAATTGGATAAAGACTTCCGTCTCCTCGGGCTGGTGCGAATATTTCAATGTCCGTATGTGCCAAACCGTTGGTTTGAGACACACATTTAACGCGTCGCTCGCTCGCTGCGCTCGCTCGAAAACTATAGCCTAACCTAAAACCAATCCATCTTCCGTCATTCTTCGATATGGTGGCGACATATTTCAAATTTGCGAACGTGACGGATCGGTTGTGAGGTTGGACTAGATTTTTGCGAGCGAGCGGAGCGAGCGAGAAACGATCACAAATTCCAAGCTATACATATACCATATATTGCCTTGCATAGTATTCGTGCTAGTTCCTAATTTTGTCTGCCATTTCGGACATCACATTGCACTGTACTATGAGGAAACGGTACTATTTATGTGAAACTGTTGGTAAACCGTAAACATTTGTCAGAAGGCAATAGGATAAAGACTTCCGGCTCCTCGGGCTGGTGCGAATATATCAATGTCCGTATGTGCCAAACCGATGGTTTGTGACACACCTTTACGCGTCTCTCGTTCGCTGCGCTCGCACGAAAGCTATAGCCTGACCTAAAACCAATCCATCTTCCGTTCATTATTCGATATGGTGGCGACATATTTCAAATTTGCGAACGTGTGGGATCGTTGTGAGGTTGGACTAGATTTTTACAAGCGAGCGGAGCGAGCGAGCAACGGTCAACAATTTCCAAGCTATACATATACCTTATATTGCCTTCATATATTTCGTGTTATTACCTAATTTTGTCAGCCATTTCGGACATCACATTGCACTGTACTATGAGGAAATGGTACTATTTATGTGAAAACTATTCATAAACTGTAAAACATGGTGTCGGTAGGCAATAGGATAAATACTTCCGACTCCTCGCGCTGGTGCGAATATTTCAATGTCCGTATGTGCCAAACCGTTGGTTTATGACACACCTATACGCGTCCTCTCGCTCGCTGCGCTCGCTCGAAAACTATAGCCTAACCTAAAACCAATCCATCTTCCGTTCATTATTCGATATGATGGCGACATATTTCAAATTTGCGAACGTGTCGGATCGGTTGTGGGGTTGGACTAGATTTTTACGAGCGAGCGGAGCGAGCGAGCAACGGTCACAATTTCCAAGCTATACATATACCATATATTGTCATTGCATATATTTCGTGCTTGTACCTAATTTTGTCAGCCATTTCGGACATCACGTTGCACTGTACTATGAGGAAACGGTACTAATTATGTGAAACTATTGGTAAACCGTAAACATTTGTCAGAAGGCAATTGGATAAAGACTTCCGTCTCCTCGGGCTGGTGCGAATATTTCAATGTCCGTATGTGCCAAACCGTTGGTTTGAGACACACATTTACGCGTCGCTCGCTCGCTGCGCTCGCTCGAAAACTATAGCCTAACCTAAATCAAATCCATCTTCCGTCATTCTTCGATATGGTGGCGACATATTTCAAATTTGCGAACGTGACGGATCGGTTGTGAGGTTGGACTAGATTTTTTGCGAGCGAGCGGAGCGAGCGAGAAAACGATCACAAATTCCAAGCTATACATATACCATATATTGCCTTGCATAGTATTCGTGCTAGTACCTAATTTTGTCTGCCATTTCGGACATCACATTGCACTGTACTATGAGAGGAAACGGTACTATTTATGTGAAACTGTTGGTAAACCGTAAACATTTGTCAGAAGGCAATAGGATAAAGACTTCCGGCTCCTCGGGCTGGTGCGAATATATCAATGTCCGTATGTGCCAAACCGATGGTTTGTGACACCACCTTTACGCGTCTCTCGTTCGCTGCGCTCGCACGAAAGCTATAGCCTGACCTAAAACCAATCCATCTTCCGTTCATTATTCGATATGGTGGCGACATATTTCAAATTTGCGAACGTGTGGGATCGGTTGTGAGGTTGGACTAGATTTTTACAAGCGAGCGGAGCGAGCGAGCAACGGTCCACAATTTCCAAGCTATAGATATACCTTATATTGCCTTCCATATATTTCGTGTTATTACCTAATTTTGTCAGCCATTTTCGGACATCACATTGCACTGTACTATGAGGAAATGGTACTATTTATGTGAAACTATTCATAAACTGTAAACATGTGTCGGTAGGCAATAGGATAAATACTTCCGACTCCTCGCGCTGGTGCGAATATTTCAATGTCCGTATGTGCCAAACCGTTGGTTTATGACACACCTATACGCGTCTCACGCTCGCTGCGCTCGCTCGAAAACTATAGGCCTAACCTAAAACCAATCCATCTTCCGTTCATTATTCGATATGATGGCGACATATTTCAAATTTGCGAACGTGTCGGATCGGTTGTGGGGTTGGACTAGATTTTTACGAGCGAGCGGAGCGAGCGAGCAACGGTCACAATTTCCAAGCTATACATATACCATATATTGTCTTGCATATATTTCGTGCTTGTACCTAATTTTGTCAGCCATTTCGGACATCACGTTGCACTGTACTATGAGGAAACCGGTACTAATTATGTGAAACTATTGGTAAACCGTAAACATTTGTCAGAAGGCAATAGGATAAAGACTTCCCGCTCCTCGGGCTGGTGCGAATATATCAATGTCCGTATGTGCCAAACCGATGGTTTGTGATACACCTTTCCTCGTCTCTCGTTCGCTGCGCTCGCTCGGAAAACGATAGCCTAACCTAAAACCAATCCATCTTCCGTCATTCTTCGATATGGTGGCGACATATTTCAAATTTGCGAACGTGACCGATCGGTTGTGAGGTTGGACTAGATTTTTGCGAGCGAGCGGAGCGAGCGAGAAACGATCACAATTTCCTAGCTATACATATAACATATATTGCCTTGCATAGTATTCGTGCTAGTACCTAATTTTGTCTGCCATTTCGGACATCACATTGCACTGTACTATGAGGAAATGGTACTATTTATGTGAAACTATCATAAACTGTAAACATGTGTCGGTAGGCAATAGGATAAATACTTCCGACTCCTCGCGCTGGTGCGAATATTTCAATGTCCGTATGTGCCAAACCGTTGGTTTGTGACACACCTTTACGCGTCTCTCGCTCGCTGCGCTCGCACGAAAGCTATAGCCTAACATAAACCAATCCATCTTCCGTTCATTATTCGATATGGTGGCGACATGTTTCGAATTTGCGAACGTGTGGCATCGGTTGTGAGGTTGGACCAGATTTTTACGAGCGAGCGGAGCGGAGCGAGCGAGCAACGGTCACAATTTCCAAGCTATACATATACCTTATATTGCCTTCCATATATTTCGTGTTAATACCTAATTTTGTCAGCCATTTCGGACATCACATTGCACTGTACTATGAGGAAATAGTACTATTTATGTGAAACTATTCATAAACTGTAAACATGTGTCGGTAGGCAATAGGATAAATACTTCCGGCTCCTCGGCTGGTGCGAATATTTCAATGTCCGTATGTGCCAAACCGTTGGTTTATGACACACCTATACGCGTATCTCGCTCGCTGCGCTCGCCCGAAAACTATAGCCTAACCTAAAACCAATCCATCTTCCGTACATTATTCGATATGAAGGCGACATATTTCAAATTTGCGAACGTGTCGGATCGGTTGTGGGGTTGGACTAGATTTTTACGAGCGAGCGGAGCGAGCGAGCAACGGTCACAATTTCCAAGCTATACATATACCATATATTGTCTTGCATATATTTCGTGCTGTACCTAATTTTGTCAGCCATTTCGGACATCACGTTGCACTGTACTATGAGGAAACGGTACTAATTATGTGAAACTATTGGTAAACCGTAAACATTTGTCAGAAGGCAATTGGATAAAGACTTCCGTCTCCTCGGGCTGGGTGCGAATATTTCAATGTCCGTATGTGCCAAACCGTTGGTTTGAGACACACATTTACGCGTCGCTCGCTCGCTGCGCTCGCTCGAAAACTATAGCCTAACCTAAAAACCAATCCATCTTCCGTCATTCTTCGATATGGTGGCGACATATTTGAAATTTGCGAACGTGACGGATCGGTTGTGAGGTTGGACTAGATTTTTGCGAGCGAGCGGAGCGAGCGAGAAACGATCACAAATTCCAAGCTATACATATACCATATATTGCCTTGCATAGTATTCGTGCTAGTACCTAATTTTGTCTGCCATTTCGGACATCACATTGCACTGTACTATGAGGAAACGGTACTATTTATGTGAAACTGTTGGTAAACCGTAAACATTTGTCAGAAGGCAATAGGATAAGACTTCCGGCTCCTCGGGCTGGTGCGAATATATCAATGTCCGTATGTGCCAAACCGATGGTTTGTGACACACCTTTACGCGTCCTCTCGTTCGCTGCCGCTCGCACGAAAGCTATAGCCTGACCTAAAACCAATCCATCTTCCGTTCATTATTCGATATGGTGGCGACATATTTCAAATTTGCGAACGTGTGGGATCGGTTGTGAGGTTGGACTAGATTTTTACAAGCGAGCGGAGCGAGCGAGCAACGGTCACAATTTCCAAGCTATACATATACCCTTATATTGCCTTCCATATATTTCGTGTTATTACCTAATTTTGTCAGCCATTTCGGACATCACATTGCACTGTACTATGAGGAAATGGTACTATTTATGTGAAACTATTCATAAACTGTAAACATGTGTCGGTGGGCAATAGGATAAATACTTCCGACTCCTCGCGCTGGGTGCGAATATTTCAATGTCCGTATGTGCCAAACCGTTGGTTTATGACACACCTATACGCGTCTCTCGCTCGCTGCGCTCGCTCGAAAACTATAGCCTAACCTAAAACCAATCCATCTTCCGTTCATTATTCGATATGATGGCGACATATTTCAAATTTGCGAACGTGTCGGATCGGTTGTGGGGTTGGACTAGATTTTTACGAGCGAGCGGAGCGAGCGAGCAACGGTCACAATTTCCAAGCTTATACATATACCATATATTGTCTTGCATATATTTCGTGCTTGTACCTAATTTTTGTCAGCCATTTCGGACATCACGTTGCACTGTACTATGAGGAAACGGTACTAATTATGTGAAACTATTGGTAAACCGTAAACATTTGTCAGAAGGCAATTGGATAAAGACTTCCGTCTCCTCGGGCTGGTGCGAATATTTCAATGTCCCGTATGTGCCAAACCGTTGGTTTGAGACACACATTTACGCGTCGCTCGCTCGCTGCGCTCGCTCGAAAACTATAGCCTAACCTAAAACCAATCCATCTTCCGTCATTCTTCGATATGGTGGCGACATATTTCAAATTTGCGAACGTGACGGATCGGTTGTGAGGTTGGACTAGATTTTGCGAGCGAGCGGAGCGAGGAAAGAGAAACGATCACAAATTCCAAGCTATACATATACCATATATTGCCTTGCATAGTATTCGTGCTGAGTACCTAATTTTGTCTGCCATTTCGGACATCACATTGCACTGTACTATGAGGGAAACGGTACTATTTATGTGAAACTGTTGGTAAACCGTAAACATTTGTCAGAAGGCAATAGGATAAAGACTTCCGGCTCCTCGGGCTGGTGCGAATATATCAATGTCCGTATGTGCCAAACCGATGGATTGTGACACACCTTTACGCGTCTCTCGTTCGCTGCGCTCGCACGAAAGCTATAGCCTGACCTAAACCAATCCATCTTCCGTTCATTATTCGATATGGTGGCGACATATTTCAAATTTGCGAACGTGTGGGATCGGTTGTGAGGTTGGACTAGATTTTTACAAGCGAGCGGAGCGTGCGGGCAACGGTCACAATTTCCAAAGCTATACATATACCTTATACTGCCTTCCATATATTTCGTGTTATTACCTAATTTTGTCAGCCATTTCGGACATCACATTGCACTGTACTATGAGGAAATGGTACTATTTATGTGAAACTATTCATAAACTGTAACATGTGTCGGTAGGCAATAGGATAAATACTTCCGGCTCCTCGCGCTGGTGCGAATATTTCAATGTCCGTATGTGCCAAACCGTTGGTTTATGACACACCTATTCGCGTCTCTCGCTCGCTGCGCTCGCTCGAAAACTATAGCCTAACCTAAAACCAATCCATCTTCCGTTCATTATTCGATATGATGGCGACATATTTCAAATTTGCGAACGTGTCGGATCGGTTGTGGGATTGGACTAGATTTTTACGAGCGAGCGGAGCGAGCGAGCAACGGTCACAATTTCCAAGCTATACATATACCATATATTGTCTTGCATATATTTCGTGCTTGTACCTAATTTTGTCAGCCATTTCGGACATCACGTTGCACTGTACTATGAGGAAACGGTACTAATTATGTGAAACTATTGGTAAACCGTAAACATTTGTCAGAAGGCAATAGGATAAAGACTTCCCGCTCCTCGGGCTGGTGCGAATATATCAATGTCCGTATGTGCCAAACCGATGGTTTGTGATACACCCTTCCGCGTCTCTCGTTCGCTGCGCTCGCTCGAAAACGATAGCCTAACCTAAAACCAATCCATCTTCCGTCATTCTTCGATATGGTGGCGTCATATTTCAAATTTGCGAACGTGTCGGATCGGTTGTGGGGTTGGACTAGATTTTTACGAGCGAGCGGAGCGAGCGAGCAACGGTCACAATTTCCAAGCTATACATATACCATATATTGTCTTGCATATATTTCGTGCTTGTACCTAATTTTGTCAGCCATTTCGGACATCACGTTGCACTGTACTATGAGGAAACGGTACTAATTATGTGAAACTATTGGTAAACCGTAAACATTTGTCAGAAGGCAATTGGATAAAGACTTCCGTCTCCTCGGGCTGGTGCGAATATTTCAATGTCCGTATGTGCCAAACCGATGGTTTGTGACACACCTTTACGCGTCTCTCGTTCGCTGCGCTCGCACGAAAGCTATAGCCTGACCTAAAACCAATCCATCTTCCGTTCATTATTCGATATGGTGGCGACATATTTCAAATTTGCGAACGTGTGGGATCGGTTGTGAGGTTGGACTAGATTTTTACAAGCGAGCGGAGCGAGCGAGCAACGGTCACAATTTCCAAGCTATACATATACCTTATATTGCCTTCCATATATTTCGTGTTATTACCTAATTTTGTCAGCCATTTCGGACATCACATTGCACTGTACTATGAGGAAATGGTACTATTTATGTGAAACTATTCATAAACTGTAAACATGTGTCGGTGGGCAATAGGATAAATACTTCCGACTCCTCGCGCTGGTGCGAATATTTCAATGTCCGTATGTGCCAAACCGTTGGTTTGTGACACACCTATACGCGTCTCTCGCTCGCTGCGCTCGCTCGAAAACTATAGCCTAACCTAAAACCAATCCATCTTCCGTTCATTATTCGATATGATGGCGACATATTTCAAATTTGCGAACGTGTCGGATCGGTTGTGGGGTTGGACTAGATTTTTACGAGCGAGCGGAGCGAGCGAGCAACGGTCACAATTTCCAAGCTATACATATACCATATATTGTCTTGCATATATTTCGTGCTAGTACCTAATTTTGTCAGCCATTTCGGACATCACGTTGCACTGTACTATGAGGAAACGGTACTAATTATGTGAAACTATTGGTAAACCGTAAACATTTGTCAGAAGGCAATAGGATAAAGACTTCCCGCTCCTCGGGCTGGTGCGAATATATCAATGTCCGTATGTGCCAAACCGATGATTTGCGATACACCTTTCCGCGTCTCTCGTTCGCTGCGCTCGCTCGAAAACGATAGCCTAACCTAAAACCAATCCATCTTCCGTCATTCTTCGATATGGTGGCGACATATTTCAAATTTGCGAACGTGACGGATCGGTTGTGAGGTTGGACTAGATTTTTGCGAGCGAGCGGAGCGAGAAAGAAACGATCACAATTTCCAAGCTATACATATAACATATATTGCCTTGTATAGTATTCGTGCTAGTACCTAATTTTGTCTGCCATTTCGGACATCACATTGCACTGTACTATGAGGAAACGGTACTAATTATGTGAAACTGTTGGTAAACCGTAAACATTTGTCAGAAGGGAATAGGATAAAGACTTTCGGCTCCTCGGGCTGGTGCGAATATTTCAATGTCCGTATGTGCCAAACCGTTGGTTTGTGACACACCTTTACGCGTCTCTCGCTCGCTGCGCTCGCACGAAAGCTATAGCCTAACATAAACCAATCCATCTTCCGTTCATTATTCGATATGGTGGCGACATGTTTCGAATTTGCGAACGTGTGGCATCGGTTGTGAGGTTGGACCAGATTTTTACGAGCGAGCGGAGCGAGCGAGCAACGGTCACAATTTCCAAGCTATACATATACCTTATATTGCCTTCCATATATTTCGTGTTATTACCTAATTTTGTCAGCCATTTCGGACATCACATTGCACTGTACTATGAGGAAATAGTACTATTTATGTGAAACTATTCATAAACTGTAAACATGTGTCGGTAGGCAATAGGATAAATACTTCCGGCTCCTCGGGCTGGTGCGAATATTTCAATGTCCGTATGTGCCAAACCGTTGGTTTATGACACACCTATACGCGTATCTCGCTCGCTGCGCTCGCCCGAAAACTATAGCCTAACCTAAAACCAATCCATCTTCCGTACATTATTCGATATGATGGCGACATATTTCAAATTTGCGAACGTGTCGGATCGGTTGTGGGGTTGGACTAGATTTTTACGAGCGAGCGGAGCGAGCGAGCAACAGTCACAATTTCCAAGCTATACATATACCATATATTGTCTTGCATATATTTTGTGCTTGTACCTAATTTTGTCAGCCATTTCGGACATCACGTTGCACTGTACTATGAGGAAACGGTACTAATTATGTGAAACTATTGGTAAACCGTAAACACTTGTCAGAAGGCAATAGGATAAAGACTTCCGGCTCCTCGGGCTGGTGCGAATATATCAATGTCCGTATGTGCCAAACCGATGGTTTGTGACACACCTTTACGCGTCTCTCGTTCGCTGCGCTCGCACGAAAGCTATAGCCTGACCTAAAACCAATCCATCTTCCGTTCATTATTCGATATGATGGCGACATATTTCAAATTTGCGAACGTGTGGGATCGGTTGTGAGGTTGGACTAGATTTTTGCGAGCGAGCGGAGCGAGCGAGCAACGGTCACAATTTCCAAGCTATACATATACCTTATATTGCCTTCCATATATTTCGTGTTATTACCTAATTTTGTCAGCCATTTCGGACATCACATTGCACTGTACTATGAGGAAATAGTACTATTTATGTGAAACTATTCATAAACTGTAAACATGTGTCGGTAGGCAATAGGATAAATACTTCCGGCTCCTCGGGCTGGTGCGAATATTTCAATGTCCGTATGTGCCAAACCGTTGGTTTATGACACACCTATACGCGTCTCTCGCTCGCTGCGCTCGCTCGAAAACTATAGCCTAACCTAAAACGAATCCATCTTCCGTTCATTATTCGATATGATGGCGACATATTTCAAATTTGCGAACGTGTCGGATCGGTTGTGGGGTTGGACTAGATTTTTACGAGCGAGCGGAGCGAGCGAGCAACGGTCACAATTTCCAAGCTATACATATACCATATATTGTCTTGCATATATTTCGTGCTTGTACCTAATTTTGTCAGCCATTTCGGGCATCACGTTGCACTGTACTATGAGGAAACGGTACTAATTATGTGAAACTATTGGTAAACCGTAAACATTTGTCAGAAGGCAATTGGATAAAGACTTCCGTCTCCTCGGGCTGGTGCGAATATTTCAATGTCCGTATGTGCCAAACCGTTGGTTGGAGACACACATTTACGCGTCGCTCGCTCGCTGCGCTCGCTCGAAAACTATAGCCTAACCTAAAACCAATCCATCTTCCGTCATTCTTCGATATGGTGGCGACATATTTCAAATTTGCGAACGTGACGGATCGGTTGTGAGGTTGGACTAGATTTTTGCGAGCGAGCGGAGCGAGAAAGAAACGATCACAAATTCCAAGCTATACATATACCATATATTGCCTTGCATAGTATTCGTGCTAGTACCTAATTTTGTCTGCCATTTCGGACATCACATTGCACTGTACTATGAGGAAACGGTACTATTTATGTGAAACTGTTGGTAAACCGTAAACATTTGTCAGAAGGCAATAGGATAAAGACTTCCGGCTCCTCGGGCTGGTGCGAATATATCAATGTCCGTATGTGCCAAACCGATGGTTTGTGACACACCTTTACGCGTCTCTCGTTCGCTGCGCTCGCACGAAAGCTATAGCCTGACCTAAAACCAATCCATCTTCCGTTCATTATTCGATATGGTGGCGACATATTTCAAATTTGCGAACGTGTGGGATCGGTTGTGAGGTTGGACTAGATTTTTACAAGCGAGCGGAGCGTGCGAGCAACGGTCACAATTTCCAAGCTATACATATACCTTATACTGCCTTCCATATATTTCGTGTTATTACCTAATTTTGTCAGCCATTTCGGACATCACATTGCACTGTACTATGAGGAAACGGTACTAATTATGTGAAACTATTCATAAACTGTAAACATGTGTCGGTAGGCAATAGGATAAATACTTCCGACTCCTCGCGCTGGTGCGAATATTTCAATGTCCGTATGTGCCAAACCGTTGGTTTGTGACACACCTTTACGCGTCTCTCGCTCGCTGCGCTCGCACGAAAGCTATAGCCTAACATAAACCAATCCATCTTCCGTTCATTATTCGATATGGTGGCGACATGTTTCGAATTTGCGAACGTGTGGCATCGGTTGTGAGGTTGGACCAGATTTTTACGAGCGAGCGGAGCGAGCAACGGTCACAATTTCCAAGCTATACATATACCTTATATTGCCTTCCATATATTTCGTGTTATTACCTAATTTTGTCAGCCATTTCGGACATCACATTGCACTGTACTATGAGGAAATAGTACTATTTATGTGAAACTATTCATAAACTGTAAACATGTGTCGGTAGGCAATAGGATAAATACTTCCGGCTCCTCGGGCTGGTGCGAATATTTCAATGTCCGTATGTGCCAAACCGTTGGTTTATGACACACCTATACGCGTATCTCGCTCGCTGCGCTCGCCCGAAAACTATAGCCTAACCTAAAACCAATCCATCTTCCGTACATTATTCGATATGAAGGCGACATATTTCAAATTTGCGAACGTGTCGGATCGGTTGTGGGGTTGGACTAGATTTTTACGAGCGAGCGAAGCGAGCGAGCAACGGTCACAATTTCCAAGCTATACATATACCATATATTGTCTTGCATATATTTCGTGCTTGTACTTAATTTTGTCAGCCATTTCGGACATCACGTTGCACTGTTCTATGAGGAAACGGTACTAATTATGTGAAACTATTGGTAAACCGTAAACATTTGTCAGAAGGCAATAGGATAAAGACTTCCGGCTCCTCGGGCTGGTGCGAATATATCAATGTCCGTATGTGCCAAACCGATGGTTTGTGACACACCTTTACGCGTCTCTCGTTCGCTGCGCTCGCACGAAAGCTATAGCCTGACCTAAAACCAATCCATCTTCCGTTCATTATTCAAAATGGTGGCGACATATTTCAAATTTGCGAACGTGTGGGATCGGTTGTGAGGTTGGACTAGATTTTTACAAGCGAGCGGAGCGAGCGGTCACAATTTCCAAGCTATACATATACCTTATATTGCCTTCCATATATTTCGTGTTATTACCTAATTTTGTCAGCCATTTCGGACATCACATTGCACTGTACTATGAGGAAATAGTACTATTTATGTGAAACTATTCATAAACTGTAAACATGTGTCGGTAGGCAATAGGATAAATACTTCCGGCTCCTCGGGCTGGTGCGAATATTTCAATGTCCGTATGTGCCAAACCGTTGGTTTATGACACACCTATACGCGTCTCTCGCTCGCTGCGCTCGCTCGAAAACTATAGCATAACCTAAAACGAATCCATCTTCCGTTCATTATTCGATATGATGGCGACATATTTCAAATTTGCGAACGTGTCGGATCGGTTGTGGGGTTGGACTAGATTTTTACGAGCGAGCGGAGCGAGCGAGCAACGGTCACAATTTCCAAGCTATACATATACCATATATTGTCTTGCATATATTTCGTGCTTGTACCTAATTTTGTCAGCCATTTCGGACATCACGTTGCACTGTACTATGAGGAAACGGTACTAATTATGTGAAACTATTGGTAAACCGTAAACATTTGTCAGAAGGCAATTGGATAAAGACTTCCGTCTCCTCGGGCTGGTGCGAATATTTCAATGTCCGTATGTGCCAAACCGTTGGTTTGAGACACACATTTACGCGTCGCTCGCTCGCTGCGCTCGCTCGAAAACTATAGCCTAACCTAAAACCAATCCATCTTCCGTCATTCTTCGATATGGTGGCGACATATTTCAAATTTGCGAACGTGACGGATCGGTTGTGAGGTTGGACTAGATTTTTACAAGCGAGCGGAGCGAGCGAGCAACGGTCACAATTTCCAAGCTATACATATACCTTATACTGCCTTCCATATATTTCGTGTTATTACCTAATTTTGTCAGCCATTTCGGACATCACATTGCACTGTACTATGAGGAAATGGTACTATTTATGTGAAACTATTCATAAACTGTAAACATGTGTCGGTAGGCAATAGGATAAATACTTCCGGCTCCTCGCGCTGGTGCGAATATTTCAATGTCCGTATGTGCCAAACCGTTGGTTTATGACACACCTATACGCGTCTCTCGCTCGCAGCGCTCGCTCGAAAATTATAGCCTAACCTAAAACCAATCCATCTTGCGTTCATTATTCGATATGATGGCGACATATTTCAAATTTGCGAACGTGTCGGATCGGTTGTGGGGTTGGACTAGATTTTTACGAGCGAGCGGAGCGAGCGAGCTTCGGTCACAATTTCCAAGCTATACATATACCATATATTGTCTTGCATATATTTCGTGCTTGTACCTAATTTTGTCAGCCATTTCGGACATCACGTTGCACTGTACTATGAGGAAACGGTACTAATTATGTGAAACTATTGGGAAACCGTAAACATTTGTCAGAAGGCAATAGGATAAAGACTTCCGGCTCCTCGGGCTGGTGCGAATATATCAATGTCCGTATGTGCCAAACCGATGGTTTGTGACACACCTTTACGCGTCTCTCGTTTGCTGCGCTCGCACGAAAGCTATAGCCTGACCTAAAACCAATCCATCTTCCGTTCATTATTCGAAATGGTGGCGACATATTTCAAATTTGCGAACGTGTGGGATCGGTTGTGAGGTTGGACTAGATTTTTACAAGCGAGCGGAGAGAGCGGTCACAATTTCCAAGCTATACATATACCTTATATTGCCTTCCATATATTTCGTGTTATTACCTAATTTTGTCAGCCATTTCGGACATCACATTGCACTGTACTATGAGGAAATAGTACTATTTATGTGAAACTATTCATAAACTGTAAACATGTGTCGGTAGGCAATAGGATAAATACTTCCGGCTCCTCGGGCTGGTGCGAATATTTCAATGTCCGTATGTGCCAAACCGTTGGTTTATGACACACCTATACGCGTATCTCGCTCGCTGCGCTCGCCCGAAAACTATAGCCTAACCTAAAACCAATCCATCTTCCGTACATTATTCGATATGATGGCGACATATTTCAAATTTGCGAACGTGTCGGATCGGTTGTGGGGTTGGACTAGATTTTTACGAGCGAGCGGAGCGAGCGAGCAACAGTCACAATTTCCAAGCTATACATATACCATATATTGTCTTGCATATATTTCGTGCTTGTACCTAATTTTGTCAGCCATTTCGGACATCACGTTGCACTGTACTATGAGGAAACGGTACTAATTATGTGAAACTATTGGTAAACCGTAAACATTTGTCAGAAGGCAATAGGATAAAGACTTCCGGCTCCTCGAGCTGGTGCGAATATATCAATGTCCGTATGTGCCAAACCGATGGTTTGTGATACACCTTTCCGCGTCTCTCGTTCGCTGCGCTCGCACGAAAGCTATAGCCTAACCTAAAACCAATCCATCTTCCGTTCATTATTCGATATGGTGGCGACATGTTTCGAATTTGCGAACGTGTGGGATCGGTTGTGAGGTTGGACCAGATTTTTACGAGCGAGCGGAGCGAGCGTGCAACGGTCACAATTTCCAAGCTATACATATACATTATATTGCCTTGCTTATATTTCTTATTATTACCTACTTTTGTCAGCCATTTTGGACATCACATTGCACTGTTATATGTGGAAATGGTACTATTTATGTGAAACTATTCATAAACTGTAAACATTTGTCAGTAGGCAATACGATAAAGACTTCCGGCTCCTCGGGCTGGTGCGAATGTTTCAATGTCCGCATGTACCAAACCGTTGGTTTATGACACACCTTTACGCGTCTCTCGCTCGCGGCGCTCGCTCGAAAACTATAGCCTAACCTAAAACCAATCCATCTTGCGTTCATTATTCGATATGATGGCGACATATTTCAAATTTGCGAACGTGTCGGATCGGTTGTGAGGTTGGACTAGATTTTTACGAGCGAGCGGATCGAGCGAGCAACGGTCACAATTTCCAAGCTATACATATACCATATATTGTCTTGCATATATTTCGTGCTTGTACCTAATTTTGTCAGCCATTTCGGACATCACGTTGCACTGTACTATGAGGAAACGGTACTAATTATGTGAAACTATTGGTAAACCGTAAACATTTGTCAGAAGGCAATAGGATAAATACTTCCGGCTCCTCGGGCTGGTGCGAATATTTCAATGTCCGTATGTGCCAAACCGTTGGTTTGTGACACACCTTTACGCGTCTCTCGTTCGCTGCGCTCGCACGAAAGCTATAGCCTAACCTAAAACCAATCCATCTTCCGTTCATTATTCGATATGGTGGCGACATATTTCAAATTTGCGAACGTGTCCGATCGGTTGTGAGGTTGGACTAGATGTTTTCGAGCGAGCGGAGCGAGCGAGCAACGATCACAATTTCCAACCTATACATACACCTTATATTGCCTTGCATATATGTCGTGTTATTACCTAATTTTGTCAGCCATTTCGGACATTACATTGCATTGTACTATGTGGCAATAGTACTATTTATGTGAAACTATTCATAAACTGTAAATCATGTGTCGGTAGGCAATAGGATAAATACTTCCGGCTCCTCGGGCTGGTGCGAATATATCAATGTCCGTATGTGCCAAACCGATGGTTTGTGACACACCTTTACGCGTCTCTCGCTCGCTGCGCTCGCACAAAACCTATAGCCTAACATAAACCAATCCATCTTCCGTTCATTATTCGATATGGTGGCGACATGTTTCGAATTTGCGAACGTGTGGCATCGGTTGTGAGGTTGGACCAGATTTTATGAGCGAGCGGAGCGAGCGAGCAACGGTCACAATTTCCAAGCTATACATATACCTTATATTGCCTTCCATATATTTCGTGTTATTACCTAATTTTGTCAGCCATTTCGGACATCACATTGCACTGTACTATGAGGAAATAGTACTATTTATGTGAAACTATTGGTAAACCGTAAACATTTGTCAGAAGGCAATAGGATAAAGACTTCCGGTTCCTCGGGCTGGTGCGAATATATCAATGTTCGTATGTGCCAAACCGATGGTTTGTTATACACCTTTCCGCGTCTCTCGTTCGCTGCGCTCGCTCGAAAGCTATAGCCTAACCTAAAACCAATCCATCTTCCGTTCATTATTCGATATGATGGCGACATATTTCAAATTTGCGAACGTGTCGTATCGGTTGTGGGGTTGGACTAGATTTTTACGAGCGAGCGGATCGAGCGAGCAACGGTCACAATTTCCAAGCTATACATATACCATATATTGTCTTGCATATATTTCGTGCTTGTACCTAATTTTGTCAGCCATTTCGGACATCACGTTGCACTGTACTATGAGGAAACGGTACTAATTATGTGAAACTATTGGTAAACCGTAAACATTTGTCAGAAGGCAATTGGATAAAGACTTCCGTCTCCTCGGGCTGGTGCGAATATTTCAATGTCCGTATGGTCCAAACCGTTTGTTTGAGACACACATTTACGCGTCGCTCGCTCGCTGCGCTCGCTCGAAAACCATAGCCTAACCTAAAACCAATCCATCTTCCGTCATTCTTCGATATGGTGGCGACATATTTCAAATTTGCGAACGTGACGGATCGGTTGTGAGGTTGGACTAGATTTTTACCAGCGAGCGGAGCGAGCGGTCACAATTTCCAAGCTATACATATACCTTATATTGCCTTCCATATATTTCGTGTTATTACCTAATTTTGTCCGCCATTTCGGACATCACATTGCACTGTACTATGAGGAAATAGTACTATTTATGTGAAACTATTCATAAACTGTAAACATGTGTCGGTAGGCAATAGGATAAATACTTCCGGCTCCTCGGGCTGGTGCGAATATTTCAATGTCCGTATGTGCCAAACCGTTGGTGTATGACACACATATACGCGTCTCTCGCTCGCTGCGCTCGCTCGAAAACTATAGCCTAACCTAAAACCAATCCATCTTCCGTTCATTATTCGATATGATGGCGACATATTTCAAATTTGCGAACCTGTCGGATCGGTTGTAGGGTTGGACTAGATTTTTACGAGCGAGCGGAGCGAGCGAGCAACGGTCACAATTTCCAAGCTATACATATACCATATATTGTCTTGCATATATTTCGTTCTTGTACCTAATTTTGTCAGCCATTTCGGACATCACTTTGCACTGTACTATGAGGAAACGGTACTAATTATGTGAAACTATTGGTAAACCGTAAACATTTGTCAGAAGGCAATAGGATAAAGACTTCGGGCTCCTCGGGCTGGTGCGAATATATCAATGTCCGTATGTGCCAAACCGATGGTTTGTGACACACCTATACGCGTCTCCCGCTCGCTGCGCTCGCTCGAAAACTATAGCCTAACCTAAAACCAATCCATCTTCCGTCATTCTTCGATATGGTGGCGACATATTTCAAATTTGCGAACGTGACGGATCGGTTGTGAGGTTGGACTAGATTTTTGCGAGCGAGCGGAGCGAGCGAGAAACGATCACAATTTCCAAGCTATACATATACCATATATTGCCTTGTATAGTATTCGTGCTAGTACCTAATTTTGTCTGCCATTTCGGACATCACATTGCACTGTACTATGAGGAAACGGTACTAATTATGTGAAACTATTGGTAAACCGTAAACATTTGTCAGAAGGCAATTGGATAAAGACTTCCGTCTCCTCGGGCTGGTGCGAATATTTCAATGTCCGTATGTGCCAAACCGTTGGTTTGAGACACACATTTACGCGTCACTCGCTCGCTGCGCTCGCTCGAAAACTATAGCCTAACCTAAAACCAATCCATCTTCCGTCATTCTTCGATATGGTGGCGACATGTTTCGAATTTGCGAACGTGTGGTATCGGTTGTGAGGTTGGACCAGATTTTTACGAGCGAGCGGAGCGAGCGAGCATCGGTCACAATTTCCAAGCTATACATATACCTTATATTTCTTTCCATATATTTCGTGTTATTACCTAATTTTGTCAGCCATTTCGGACATCACATTGCACTGTACTATGAGGAAATAGTACTATTTATGTGAAACTATTCATAAACTGTAAACATGTGTCGGTAGGCAATAGGATAAATACTTCCGGCTCCTCGGGCTGGTGCGAATATTTCAATGTCCGTATGTGCCAAACCGTTGGTTTATGACACACCTATACGCGTCTCTCGCTCGCTGCGCTCGCTCGAAAATTATAGCCTAACCTAAAACCAATCCATCTTGCGTTCATTATTCGATATGATGGCGACATATTTCAAATTTGCGAACGTGTCGGATCGGTTGTGGGGTTGGACTAGATTTTTACGAGCGAGCGGAGCGAGCGAGCAACGGTCACAATTTCCAAGCTATACATATACCATATATTGTCTTGCATATATTTCGTGCTTGTACCTAATTTTGTCAGCCATTTCGGACATCACGTTGCACTGTACTATGAGGAAACGGTACTAATTATGTGAAACTATTGGTAAACCGTAAACACTTGTCAGAAGGCAATAGGATAAAGACTTCCGGCTCCTCGGGCTGGTGCGAATATATCAATGTCCGTATGTGCCAAACCGATGGTTTGTGACACACCTTTACGCGTGTCTCGTTCACTGCGCTCGCACGAAAGCTATAGCCTGACCTAAAACCAAACCATCTTCCGTTCATTATTCGATATGATGGCGACATATTTCAAATTTGCGAACGTGTGGGATCGGTTGTGATGTTGGACTAGATTTTTGCGAGCGAGCGGAGCGAGCGAGCAACGGTCACAATTTCCAAGCTATACATATACCTTATATTGCCTTCCATATATTTCGTGTTATTACCTAATTTTGTCAGCCATTTCGGACATCACATTGCACTGTACTATGAGGAAATAGTACTATTTATGTGAAACTATTCATAAACTGTAAACAGGTGTCGGTAGGCAATAGGATAAATACTTCCGGCTGCTCGGGCTGGTGCGAATATTTCAATGTCCGTATGTGCCAAACCGTTGGTTTATGACACACATTTACGCGTCGCTCGCTCGCTGCGCTCGCTCGAAAACTATAGCCTAACCTAAAACCAATCCATCTTCCGTCATTCTTCGATATGGTGGCGACATATTTCAAATTTGCGAACGTGACGGATCGGTTGTGAGGTTGGACTTGATTTTTGCGAGCGAGCGGAGCGAGCGAGAAACGATCACAATTTCCAAGCTATACATATACCATATATTGCCTTGCATAGTATTCGTGCTAGTACCTAATTTTGTCTGCCATTTCGGACACAACATTGCACTGTACTATGAGGAAACGGTACTATTTATGTGAAACTGTTGGTAAACCGTAAACATTTGTCAGAAGGGAATAGGATAAAGACTTTCGGCTCCTCGGGCTGGTGCGAATATTTCAATGTCGGTATGTGCCAAACCGTTGGTTTGTGACACACCTTTACGCGTCTCTCGCTCGCTGCGCTCGCACGAAAGCTATAGCCTAACATAAACCAATCCATCTTCCGTTCATTATTCGATATGGTGGCGACATATTTCAAATTTGCGAACGTGTGGGATCGGTTGTGAGGTTGGACTAGATTTTTACAAGCGAGCGGAGCGAGCGGTCACAATTTCCAAGCTATACATGTACCTTATATTGCGTTCCATATATTTCGTGTTATTACCTAATTTTGTCAGCCATTTCGGACATCACATTGCACTGTATTATGAGGAAATAGTACTATTTATGTGAAACTATTCATAAACTGTAAACATGTGTCGGTAGGCAATAGGATAAATACTTCCGGGTCCTCGGGCTGGTGCGAATATTTCAATGTCCGTATGTGCCAAACCGTTGGTTTATGACACACCTATACGCGTCTCTCGCTCGCTGCGCTCGCTCGAAAACTATAGCCTAACCTAAAACGAATCCATCTTCCGTTCATTATTCGATATGATGGCGACATATTTCAAATTTGCGAACGTGTCGGATCGGTTGTGGGGTTGGACTAGATTTTTACGAGCGAGCGGAGCGAGCGAGCAACGGTCACAATTTCCAAGCTATACATATACCATATATTGTCTTGCATATATTTCGTGCTTGTACCTAATTTTGTCAGCCATTTCGGACATCACGTTGCACTGTACTATGAGGAAACGGTACTAATTATGTGAAACTATTGGTAAACCGTAAACATTTGTCAGAAGGCAATTGGATAATGACTTCCGTCTCCTCGGGCTGGTGCGAATATTTCAATGCCCGTATGTGCCAAACCGTTGGTTTGAGACACACATTTACGCGTCGCTCGCTCGCTGCGCTCGCTCGAAAACTATAGCCTAACCTAAAACCAATCCATCTTCCGTCATTCTTCGATATGGTGGCGACATATTTCAAATTTGTGAACGTGACGGATCGGTTGTGAGGTTGGACTAGATTTTTACAAGCGAGCGGAGCGAGCGGTCACAATTTCCAAGCTATACATATACCTTATATTGCCTTCCATATATTTCGTGTTATTACCTAATTTTGTCAGCCATTTCGGACATCACATTGCACTGTACTATGAGGAAATAGTACTATTTATGTGAAACTATTCATAAACTGTAAACATGTGTCGGTAGGCAATAGGATAAATACTTCCGGGTCCTCGGGCTGGTGCGAATATTTCAATGTCCGTATGTGCCAAACCGTTGGTTTATGACACACCTATACGCGTCTCTCGCTCGCTGCGCTCGCTCGAAAACTATAGCCTAACCTAAAACCAATCCATCTTCCGTACATTATTCGATATGATGGCGACATATTTCAAATTTGCGAACGTGTCGGATCGGTTGTGGGGTTGGACTAGATTTTTACGAGCGAGCGGAGCGAGCGAGCAACGGTCACAATTTCCAAGCTATACATATACCATATATTGACTTGCATAGTATTCGTGCTAGTACCTAATTTTGTCTGCCATTTCGGACATCACATTGCACTGTACTATGAGGAAACGGTACTAATTATGTGAAACTATTGGTAAACCGTAAACATTTGTCAGAAGGCAATAGGATAAAGACTTCCGGCTCCTCGAGCTGGTGCGAATATATCAATGTCCGTATGTGCCAAAGCGATGGTTTGTGATACACCTTTCCGCGTCTCTCGTTCGCTGCGCTCGCACGAAAGCTATAGCCTAACCTAAAACCAATCCATCTTCCGTTCATTATTCGATATGGTGGCGACATGTTTCGAATTTGCGAACGTGTGGGATCGGTTGTGAGGTTGGACCAGATTTTTACGAGCGAGCGGAGCGAGCGTGCAACGGTCACAATTTCCAAGCTATACATATACATTATATTGCCTTGCTTATATTTCTTATTATTACCTACTTTTGTCAGCCATTTTGGACATCACATTGCACTGTTATATGTGGAAATAGTACTATTTATGTGAAACTATTCATAAACTGTAAACATTTGTCAGTAGGCAATAGGATAAAGACTTCCGGCTCCTCGGGCTGGTGCGAATGTTTCAATGTCCGTATGTGCCAAACCGTTGGTATGTGACACATATTTACGCGTCGCTCGCTCGCTGCGCTCGCTCGAAGACTATAGCCTAACCTAAAACCAATCCATCTTGTGTTCATTATTCGATATGGCGGCGACATATTTCAAATTTGCGAACGTGACGGATCGGTTGTGAGATTGGACTAGATTTTTACGAGCGAGCGTAGCGAGCGAGCAACGGTCACAATTTCCAAGCTATACATATACCATATATTGTCTTGCATATATTTCGTGCTTGTACCTAATTTTGTCAGCCATTTCGGACATCACGTTGCACTGTACTATGAGGAGACGGTACTAATTATGTGAAACTATTGGTAAACCGTAAACATTTGTCAGAAGGCAATAGGATAAAGACTTCCGGCTCCTCGGGCTGGTGCGAATATATCAATGTCCGTATGTGCCAAACCGATGGTTTGTGACACACCTTTACGCGTCTCTCGTTCGCTGCGCTCGCACGAAAGCTATAGCCTGACCTAAAACCAATCCATCTTCCGTTCATTATTCGATATGGTGGCGACATATTTCAAATTTGCGAACGTGTGGGATCGGTTGTGAGGTTGGACTAGATTTTTACAAGCGAGCGGAGCGAGCGGTCACAATTTCCAAGCTATACATATACCTTATATTGCCTTCCATATATTTCGTGTTATTACCTAATTTTGTCAGCCATTTCGGACATCACATTGCACTGTACTTTGAGGAAATAGTACTATTTATGTGAAACTATTCATAAACTGTAAACATGTGTCGGTAGGCAATAGGATAAATACTTCCGGCTCCTCGGGCTGGTGCGAATATTTCAATGTCCGTATGTGCCAAACCGTTGGTTTATGACACACCTATACGCGTCTCTCGCTCGCTGCGCTCGCTCGAAAACTATAGCCTAACCTAAAACCAATCCATCTTCCGTACATTATTCGATATGATGGCGACATATTTCAAATTTGCGAACGTGTCGGATCGGTTGTGGGGTTGGACTAGATTTTTACGAGCGAGCGGAGCGAGCGAGCAACGGTCACAATTTCCAAGCTATACATATACCATATATTGCCTTGCATAGTATTCGTGCTAGTACCTAATTTTGTCTGCCATTTCGGACATCACATTGCACTGTACTATGAGGAAACGGTACTAATTATGTGAAACTATTGGTAAACCGTAAACATTTGTCAGAATGCAATAGGATAAAGACTTCCGGCTCCTCGAGCTGGTGCGAATATATCAATGTCCGTATGTGCCAAACCGATGGTTTGTGATACACCTTTCCGCGTCTCTCGTTCGCTGCGCTCGCACGAAAGCTATAGCCTAACCTAAAACCAATCCATCTTCCGTTCATTATTCGATATGGTGGCGACATGTTTCGAATTTGCGAACGTGTGGGATCGGTTGTGAGGTTGGACCAGATTTTTACGAGCGAGCGGAGCGAGCGTGCAACGGTCACAATTTCCAAGCTATACATATACATTATATTGCCTTGCTTATATTTCTTATTATTACCTACTTTTGTCAGCCATTTTGGACATCACATTGCACTGTTATATGTGGAAATAGTACTATTTATGTGAAACTATTCATAAACTGTAAACATTTGTCAGTAGGCAATAGGATAAAGACTTCCGGCTCCTCGGGCTGGTGCGAATGTTTCAATGTCCGTATGTGCCAAACCGTTGGTATGTGACACACATTTACGCGTCGCTCGCTCGCTGCGCTCGCTCGAAGACTATAGCCTAACCTAAAACCAATCCATCTTGTGTTCATTATTCGATATGGTGGCGACATATTTCAAATTTGCGAACGTGACGGATCGGTTGTGAGATTGGACTAGATTTTTACGAGCGAGCGTAGCGAGCGAGCAACGGTCACAATTTCCAAGCTATACATATACCATATATTGCCTTGCATAGTTTTCGTGCTAGTACCTAATTTTGTCTGCCATTTCGGACATCACATTGCACTGTACTATGAGGAAACGGTTCTAATTATGTGAAACTGTTGGTAAACCGTATACATTTGTCAGAATGCAATAGGATATAGACTTCCGGCTCCTCGGGCTGGTGCGAATATTTCAATGTCCGCATGTGCCAAACCGTTGGTTTATGACACACCTTTACGCGTCTCTCGTTCGCTGCGCTCGCACGAAAGCTATAGCCTAACCTAAAACCAATCCATCTTCCGTTCATTGTTCGATATGGTGGCGACATATTTCAAATTTGCGAACGTGTCGGATCGGTTGTGAGGTTGGACTAGATTTTTTCGAGCGAGCGGAGCGAGCGAGCAACGATCACAATTTCCAACCTATACATACACCTTATATTGCCTTGCATATATGTCGTGTTATTACCTAATTTTGTCAGCCATTTCGGACATCACATTGCATTGTACTATGTGGAAATAGTACTATTTATGTGAAACTATTCATAAACTGTAAATCATGTGTCGGTAGGCAATAGGATAAGTACTTCCGGCTCCTCGGGCTGGTGCGAATATTTCAATGTCCGTATGTGCCAAACCGTTGGTTTATGACACACCTTTACGCGTCTCTCGCTCGCGGCGCTCGCTCGAAAACTATAGCCTAACCTAAAACCAATCCATCTTGCTTTCATTATTCGATATGATGGCGACATATTTCAAATTTGCGAACGGGTCGGATCGGTTGTGAGGTTGGACTAGATTTTTTCGAGCGAGCGGAGCGAGCGAGCAACGGTCACAATTCCCAAGCTATACATATACCATATATTGCCTTGTATAGTATTAGTGCTAGTACCTAATTTTGTCTGCCATTTCGGACATCACATTGCACTGTACTATGAGGAAACGGTACTAATTATGTGAAACTGTTGGTAAACCGTAAACATTTGTCAGAAGGGAATAGGATAAAGACTTTCGGCTCCTCGGGCTGGTGCGAATATTTCAATGTCCGTATGTGCCAAACCGTTGGTTTGTGACACACCTTTACGCGTCTCTCGCTCGCTGCGCTCGCTCGAAGACTATAGCCTAACCTAAAACCAATCCATCTTGTGTTCATTATTCGATATGGCGGCGACATATTTCAAATTTGCGAACGTGACGGATCGGTTGTGAGATTGGACTAGATTTTTACGAGCGAGCGTAGCGAGCGAGCAACGGTCACAATTTCCAAGCTATACATATACCATATATTGTCTTGCATATATTTCGTGCTTGTACCTAATTTTGTCAGCCATTTCGGACATCACGTTGCACTGTACTATGAGGAAACGGTACTAATTATGTGAAACTATTGGTAAACCGTAAACATTTGTCAGAAGGCAATAGGATAAAGACTTCCGGCTCCTCGGGCTGGTGCGAATATATCAATGTCCGTATGTGCCAAACCGATGGTTTGTGACACACCTTTACGCGTCTCTCGTTCGCTGCGCTCGCACGAAAGCTATAGCCTGACCTAAAACCAATCCATCTTCCGTTCATTATTCGATATGGTGGCGACATATTTCAAATTTGCGAACGTGTGGGATCGGTTGTGAGGTTGGACTAGATTTTTACAAGCGAGCGGAGCGAGCGGTCACAATTTCCAAGCTATACATATACCTTATATTGCCTTCCATATATTTCGTGTTATTACCTAATTTTGTCAGCCATTTCGGACATCACATTGCACTGTACTTTGAGGAAATAGTACTATTTATGTGAAACTATTCATAAACTGTAAACATGTGTCGGTAGGCAATAGGATAAATACTTCCGGCTCCTCGGGCTGGTGCGAATATTTCAATGTCCGTATGTGCCAAACCGTTGGTTTATGACACACCTATACGCGTCTCTCGCTCGCTGCGCTCGCTCGAAAACTATAGCCTAACCTAAAACCAATCCATCTTCCGTACATTATTCGATATGATGGCGACATATTTCAAATTTGCGAACGTGTCGGATCGGTTGTGGGGTTGGACTAGATTTTTACGAGCGAGCGGAGCGAGCGAGCAACGGTCACAATTTCCAAGCTATACATATACCATATATTGCCTTGCATAGTATTCGTGCTAGTACCTAATTTTGTCTGCCATTTCGGACATCACATTGAACTGTACTATGAGGAAACGGTACTAATTATGTGAAACTATTGGTAAACCGTAAACATTTGTCAGAATGCAATAGGATAAAGACTTCCGGCTCCTCGAGCTGGTGCGAATATATCAATGTCCGTATGTGCCAAACCGATGGTTTGTGATACACCTTTCCGCGTCTCTCGTTCGCTGCGCTCGCACGAAGGCTATAGCCTAACCTAAAACCAATCCATCTTCCGTTCATTATTCGATATGGTGGCGACATGTTTCGAATTTGCGAACGTGTGGGATCGGTTGTGAGGTTGGACCAGATTTTTACGAGCGAGCGGAGCGAGCGTGCAACGGTCACAATTTCCAAGCTATACATATACATTATATTGCCTTGCTTATATTTCTTATTATTACCTACTTTTGTCAGCCATTTTGGACATCACATTGCACTGTTATATGTGGAAATAGTACTATTTATGTGAAACTATTCATAAACTGTAAACATTTGTCAGTAGGCAATAGGATAAAGACTTCCGGCTCCTCGGGCTGGTGCGAATGTTTCAATGTCCATATGTGCCAAACCGTTGGTGTGTGACACACATTTACGCGTCGCTCGCTCGCTGCGCTCGCTCGAAGACTATAGCCTAACCTAAAACCAATCCATCTTGTGTTCATTATTCGATATGGTGGCGACATATTTCAAATTTGCGAACGTGACGGATCGGTTGTGAGATTGGACTAGATTTTTACGAGCGAGCGTAGCGAGCGAGCAACGGTCACAATTTCCAAGCTATACATATACCATATATTGCCTTGCATAGTTTTCGTGCTTGTACTTAATTTTGTCAGCCATTTTGGACATCACGTTGCACTGTACTATGAGGAAACGGTACTAATTATGTGAAACTATTGGTAAACCGTAAACATTTGTCAGAAGGCAATAGGATAAAGACTTCCGGCTCCTCGGGCTGGTGCGAATATTTCAATGTCCGTATGTGCCAAACCGTTGGTTTGTGACACACCTTTACGCGTCTCTCGTTCGCTGCGCTCGCACGAAAGCTATAGCCTAACCTAAAACCAATCCATCTTCCGTTCATTATTCGATATGGTGGCGACATATTTCAAATTTGCGAACGTGTCGGATCGGTTGTGAGGTTGGACTAGATTTTTTCGAGCGAGCGGAGCGAGCGAGCAACGGTCACAATTTCCAAGCTATACATATACCATATATTGTCTTGCATATATTTCGTGCTTGTACCTAATTTTGTCAGCCATTTCGGACATCACGTTGCACTGTACTATGAGGAAACGGTACTAATTATGTGAAACTATTGGTAAACCGTAAACATTTGTCAGAAGGCAATAGGATAAAGACTTCCGGCTCCTCGGGCTGGTGCGAATATATCAATGTCCGTATGTGCCAAACCGATGGTTTGTGATACACCTTTCCGCGTCTCTCGTTCGCTGCGCTCGCTCGAAAACTATAGCCTAACCTAAAACCAATCCATCTTCCGTCATTCTTCGATATGGTGGCGACATATTTCAAATTTACGAACGTGACGGATCGGTTGTGAGGTTGGACTAGATTTTTGCGAGCGAGCGGAGCGAGCGAGAAGCGATCACAATTTCCAAGCTATACATATACCATATATTGCCTTGTATAGTATTCGTGATAGTACCTAATTTTGTCTGCCATTTCGGACATCACATTGCACTGTACTATGAGGAAACGGTACTAATTATGTGAAACTGTTGGTAAACCGTAAACATTTGTCAGAAGGGAATAGGATAAAGACTTTCGGCTCCTCGGGCTGGTGCGAATATTTCAATGTCCGTATGTGCCAAACCGTTGGTTTGTGACACACCTTTACGCGTCTCTCGCTCGCTGCGCTCGCACAAAAGCTATAGCCTAACATAAACCAATCCATCTTCCGTTCATTATTCGATATGGTGGCGACATGTTTCGAATTTGCGAACGTGTGGCATCGGTTGTGAGGTTGGACCAGATTTTGACGAGCGAGCGGTGCGAGCGAGCAACGGTCACAATTTCCAAGCTATACATATACCTTATATTGCCTTCCATATATTTCGTGTTATTACCTAATTTTGTCAGCCATTTCGGACATCACATTGCACTGTACTATGAGGAAATAGTACTATTTATGTGAAACTATTCATAAACTGTAAACATGTGTCGGTAGGCAATAGGATAAATACTTCCGGCTCCTCGGGCTGATGCGAATATTTCAATGTCCGTATGTGCCAAACCGTTGGTTTATGACACACCTATACGCGTCTCTCGCTCGCTGCGCTCGCTCGAAAATTATAGCCTAACCTAAAACCAATCCATCTTGCGTTCATTATTCGATATGATGGCGACATATTTCAAATTTGCGAACGTGTCGGATCGGTTGTGGGGTTGGACTAGATTTTTACGAGCGAGCGGAGCGAGCGAGCAACGGTCACAATTTCCAAGCTATACATATACCATATATTGCCTTGCATAGTATTCGTGCTAGTACCTAATTTTGTCTGCCATTTCGGACATCACATTGAACTGTACTATGAGGAAACGGTACTAATTATGTGAAACTATTGGTAAACCGTAAACATTTGTCAGAATGCAATAGGATAAAGACTTCCGGCTCCTCGAGCTGGTGCGAATATATCAATGTCCGTATGTGCCAAACCGATGGTTTGTGATACACCTTTCCGCGTCTCTCGTTCGCTGCGCTCGCACGAAAGCTATAGCCTAACCTAAAACCAATCCATCTTCCGTTCATTATTCGATATGGTGGCGACATGTTTCGAATTTGCGAACGTGTGGGATCGGTTGTGAGGTTGGACCAGATTTTTACGAGCGAGCGGAGCGAGCGTGCAACGGTCACAATTTCCAAGCTATACATATACATTATATTGCCTTGCTTATATTTCTTATTATTACCTACTTTTGTCAGCCATTTTGGACATCACATTGCACTGTTATATGTGGAAATAGTACTATTTATGTGAAACTATTCATAAACTGTAAACATTTGTCAGTAGGCAATAGGATAAAGACTTCCGGCTCCTCGGGCTGGTGCGAATGTTTCAATGTCCATATGTGCCAAACCGTTGGTGTGTGACACACATTTACGCGTCGCTCGCTCGCTGCGCTCGCTCGAAGACTATAGCCTAACCTAAAACCAATCCATCTTGTGTTCATTATTCGATATGGTGGCGACATATTTCAAATTTGCGAACGTGACGGATCGGTTGTGAGATTGGACTAGATTTTTACGAGCGAGCGTAGCGAGCGAGCAACGGTCACAATTTCCAAGCTATACATATACCATATATTGCCTTGCATAGTTTTCGTGCTTGTACTTAATTTTGTCAGCCATTTTGGACATCACGTTGCACTGTACTATGAGGAAACGGTACTAATTATGTGAAACTATTGGTAAACCGTAAACATTTGTCAGAAGGCAATAGGATAAAGACTTCCGGCTCCTCGGGCTGGTGCGAATATTTCAATGTCCGTATGTGCCAAACCGTTGGTTTGTGACACACCTTTACGCGTCTCTCGTTCGCTGCGCTCGCACGAAAGCTATAGCCTAACCTAAAACCAATCCATCTTCCGTTCATTATTCGATATGGTGGCGACATATTTCAAATTTGCGAACGTGTCGGATCGGTTGTGAGGTTGGACTAGATTTTTTCGAGCGAGCGGAGCGAGCGAGCAACGGTCACAATTTCCAAGCTATACATATACCATATATTGTCTTGCATATATTTCGTGCTTGTACCTAATTTTGTCAGCCATTTCGGACATCACGTTGCACTGTACTATGAGGAAACGGTACTAATTATGTGAAACTATTGGTAAACCGTAAACATTTGTCAGAAGGCAATAGGATAAAGACTTCCGGCTCCTCGGGCTGGTGCGAATATATCAATGTCCGTATGTGCCAAACCGATGGTTTGTGATACACCTTTCCGCGTCTCTCGTTCGCTGCGCTCGCTCGAAAACTATAGCCTAACCTAAAACCAATCCATCTTCCGTCATTCTTCGATATGGTGGCGACATATTTCAAATTTACGAACGTGACGGATCGGTTGTGAGGTTGGACTAGATTTTTGCGAGCGAGCGGAGCGAGCGAGAAGCGATCACAATTTCCAAGCTATACATATACCATATATTGCCTTGTATAGTATTCGTGATAGTACCTAATTTTGTCTGCCATTTCGGACATCACATTGCACTGTACTATGAGGAAACGGTACTAATTATGTGAAACTGTTGGTAAACCGTAAACATTTGTCAGAAGGGAATAGGATAAAGACTTTCGGCTCCTCGGGCTGGTGCGAATATTTCAATGTCCGTATGTGCCAAACCGTTGGTTTGTGACACACCTTTACGCGTCTCTCGCTCGCTGCGCTCGCACAAAAGCTATAGCCTAACATAAACCAATCCATCTTCCGTTCATTATTCGATATGGTGGCGACATGTTTCGAATTTGCGAACGTGTGGCATCGGTTGTGAGGTTGGACCAGATTTTGACGAGCGAGCGGTGCGAGCGAGCAACGGTCACAATTTCCAAGCTATACATATACCTTATATTGCCTTCCATATATTTCGTGTTATTACCTAATTTTGTCAGCCATTTCGGACATCACATTGCACTGTACTATGAGGAAATAGTACTATTTATGTGAAACTATTCATAAACTGTAAACATGTGTCGGTAGGCAATAGGATAAATACTTCCGGCTCCTCGGGCTGATGCGAATATTTCAATGTCCGTATGTGCCAAACCGTTGGTTTATGACACACCTATACGCGTCTCTCGCTCGCTGCGCTCGCTCGAAAATTATAGCCTAACCTAAAACCAATCCATCTTGCGTTCATTATTCGATATGATGGCGACATATTTCAAATTTGCGAACGTGTCGGATCGGTTGTGGGGTTGGACTAGATTTTTACGAGCGAGCGGAGCGAGCGAGCAACGGTCACAATTTCCAAGCTATACATATACCATATATTGTCTTGCATATATTTCGTGCTTGTACCTAATTTTGTCAGCCATTTCGGACATCACGTTGCACTGTACTATGAGGAAACGGTACTAATTATGTGAAACTATTGGTAAACCGTAAACATTTGTCAGAAGGCAATAGGATAAAGACTTCCGGCTCCTCGGGCTGGTGCGAATATATCAATGTCCGTATGTGCCAAACCGATGGTTTGTGACACACCTTTACGCGTCTCTCGTTCGCTGCGCTCGCACGAAAGCTATAGCCTGACCTAAAACCAATCCATCTTCCGTTCATTATTCGATATGGTGGCGACATATTTCAAATTTGCGAACGTGTGGGATCGGTTGTGAGGTTGGACTAGATTTTTACAAGCGAGCGGAGCGAGCGGTCACAATTTCCAAGCTATACATATACCTTATATTGCCTTCCATATATTTCGTGTTATTACCTAATTTTGTCAGCCATTTCGGACATCACATTGCACTGTACTATGAGGAAATAGTACTATTTATGTGAAACTATTCATAAACTGTAAACATGTGTCGGTAGGCAATAGGATAAATACTTCCGGCTCCTCGGGCTGGTGCGAATATTTCAATGTCCGTATGTGCCAAACCGTTGGTATGTGACACACATTTACGCGTCGCTCGCTCGCTGCGCTCGCTCGAAGACTATAGCCTAACCTAAAACCAATCCATCTTGTGTTCATTATTCGATATGGTGGCGACATATTTCAAATTTGCGAACGTGACGGATCGGTTGTGAGATTGGACTAGATTTTTACGAGCGAGCGTAGCGAGCGAGCAACGGTCACAATTTCCAAGCTATACATATACCATATATTGCCTTGCATAGTTTTCGTGCTTGTACTTAATTTTGTCAGCCATTTTGGACATCACGTTGCACTGTACTATGAGGAAACGGTACTAATTATGTGAAACTATTGGTAAACCGTAAACATTTGTCAGAAGGCAATAGGATAAAGACTTCCGGCTCCTCGGGCTGGTGCGAATATTTCAATGTCCGTATGTGCCAAACCGTTGGTTTGTGACACACCTTTACGCGTCTCTCGTTCGCTGCGCTCGCACGAAAGCTATAGCCTAACCTAAAACCAATCCATCTTCCGTTCATTATTCGATATGGTGGCGACATATTTCAAATTTGCGAACGTGTCGGATCGGTTGTGAGGTTGGACTAGATTTTTTCGAGCGAGCGGAGCGAGCGAGCAACGGTCACAATTTCCAAGCTATACATATACCATATATTGTCTTGCATATATTTCGTGCTTGTACCTAATTTTGTCAGCCATTTCGGACATCACGTTGCACTGTACTATGAGGAAACGGTACTAATTATGTGAAACTATTAGTAAACCGTAAACATTTGTCAGAAGGCAATTGGATAAAGACTTCCGTCTCCTCGGGCTGGTGCGAATATTTCAATGTCCGTATGTGCCAAACCGTTGGTTTGAGACACACATTTACGCGTCGCTCGCTCGCTGCGCTCGCTCGAAAACCATAGCCTAACCTAAAACCAATCCATCTTCCGTCATTCTTCGATATGGTGGCGACATATTTCAAATTTGCGAACGTGACGGATCGGTTGTGAGGTTGGACTAGATTTTTGCGAGCGAGCGGAGCGAGCGAGAAACGATCACAATTTCCAAGCTATACATATACCATATATTGCCTTGCATAGTATTCGTGCTAGTACCTAATTTTGTCTGCCATTTCGGACATCACATTGCACTGTACTATGAGGAAACGGTACTATTTATGTGAAACTGTTGGTAAACCGTAAACATTTGTCAGAAGGCAATAGGATAAAGACTTCCGGCTCCTCGGGCTGGTGCGAATATTTCAATGTCCGTATGTGCCAAACCGTTGGTTTGTGACACACCTTTACGCGTCTCTCGTTCGCTGCGCTCGCACGAAAGCTATAGCCTAACCTAAAACCAATCCATCTTCCGTTCATTATTCGATATGGTGGCGACATATTTCAAATTTGCGAACGTGTCGGATCGGTTGTGAGGTTGGACTAGATTTTTTCGAGCGAGCGGAGCGAGCGAGCAACGGTCACAATTTCCAAGCTATACATATACCATATATTGTCTTGCATATATTTCGTGCTTGTACCTAATTTTGTCAGCCATTTCGGACATCACGTTGCACTGTACTATGAGGAAACGGTACTAATTATGTGAAACTATTAGTAAACCGTAAACATTTGTCAGAAGGCAATTGGATAAAGACTTCCGTCTCCTCGGGCTGGTGCGAATATTTCAATGTCCGTATGTGCCAAACCGTTGGTTTGAGACACACATTTACGCGTCGCTCGCTCGCTGCGCTCGCTCGAAAACCATAGCCTAACCTAAAACCAATCCATCTTCCGTCATTCTTCGATATGGTGGCGACATATTTCAAATTTGCGAACGTGACGGATCGGTTGTGAGGTTGGACTAGATTTTTGCGAGCGAGCGGAGCGAGCGAGAAACGATCACAATTTCCAAGCTATACATATACCATATATTGCCTTGCATAGTATTCGTGCTAGTACCTAATTTTGTCTGCCATTTCGGACATCACATTGCACTGTACTATGAGGAAATAGTACTATTTATGTGAAACTATTCATAAACTGTAAACATGTGTCGGTAGGCAATAGGATAAATACTTCCGGCTCCTCGGGCTGGTGCGAATATTTCAATGTCCGCATGTGCCAAACCGTTGGTTTATGACACACCTTTACGCGTCTCTCGCTCGCGGCGCTCGCTCGAAAACTATAGCCTACCCTAAAACCAATCCATCTTGCGTTCATTATTCGATATGGTGGCGACATATTTCAAATTTGCGAACGTGTCGGATCGGTTGTGAGGTTGGACTAGATTTTTACGAGCGAGCGGAGCGAGCGAGCAACGGTCACAATTTCCAAGCTATACATATACCATATATTGTCTTGCATATATTTCGTGCTTGTACCTAATTTTGTCAGCCATTTCGGACATCACGTTGCACTGTACTATGAGGAAACGGTCCTAATTATGTGAAACTATTGGTAAACCGTAAACATTTGTCAGAAGGCAATAGGATAAAGACTTCCGGCTCCTCAGGCTGGTGTGTATATTTCAATGTCCGTATGTGCCAAACCGTTGGTTTGTGACACACCTTTACGCGTCTCTCGTTCGCTGCGCTCGCACGAAAGCTATAGCCTAACCTAAAACCAATCCATCTTCCGTTCATTATTCGATATTGTGGCGACATATTTCAAATTTGCGAACGTGTCGGATCGGTTGTGAGGTTGGACTAGATTTTTTCGAGCGAGCGGAGCGAGCGAGCAACGATCACAATTTCCAACCTATACATACACCTTATATTGCCTTGCATATATGTCGTGTTATTACCTAATTTTGTCAGCCATTTCGGACATCACGTTGCACTGTACTATGACGAAACGGTACTAATTATGTGAAACTATTCATAAACTGTAAATCATGTGTCGGTAGGCAATAGGATAAATACTTCCGGCTCCTCGGGCTGGTGCGAATATATCAATGTCCGTATGTGCCAAACCGATGGTTTATGACACACCTTTACGCGTCTCTCGCTCGCGGCGCTCGCTCGAAAACTATAGCCTAACCTAAAACCAATCCATCTTGCGTTCATTATTCGATATGGTGGCGACATATTTCAAATTTGCGAACATGTGGGATCGGTTGTGAGGTTGGACTAGATTTTTACGAGCGAGCGGAGCGAGCGAGCAACGGTCACAATTTCCAAGCTATACATATACCTTATATTGCCTTGCACATATTCTGTGTTAATACCTAATTTTGTCAGCCATTTCGGACATCACATTGCACTGTACTATGAGGAAATAGTACTATTTATGTGAAACTATTCATAAACTGTAAACATGTGTCGGTAGGCAATAGGATAAATACTTCCGGCTCCTCGGGCTGGTGCGAATATTTCAATGTCCGTATGTGCCAAACCGTTGGTTTATGACATACCTATACGCGTCTCTCGCTCGCTGCGCTCGCTCGAAAACTATAGCCTAACCTAAAACCAATCCATCTTGCGTTCATTATTCGATATGATGGCGACATATTTCAAATTTGCGAACGTGTCGGATCGGTTGTGGGGTTGGACTAGATTTTTACGACCGAGCGGAGCGAGCGAGCAACGGTCACAATTTCCAAGCTATACATATACATTATATTGCCTTGCTTATATTTCTTATTATTACCTACTTTTGTCAGCCATTTTGGACATCACATTGCACTGTTATATGTGGAAATAGTACTATTTATGTGAAACTATTCATAAACTGTAAACATTTGTCAGTAGGAAATAGGATAAAGACTTCCGGCTCCTCGGGCTGGTGCGCATGTTTCAATGTCCATATGTGCCAAACCGTTGGTATGTGACACACATTTACGCGTCGCTCGCTCGCTGCGCTCGCTCGAAGACTATAGCCTAACCTAAAACCAATCCATCTTGCGTTCATTATTCGATATGGTGGCGACATATTTCAAATTTGCGAACGTGACGGATCGGTTGTGAGATTGGACTAGATTTTTACGAGCGAGCGGAGCGAGCGAGCAACGGTCACAATTTCCAAGCTATACATATACCATATATTGCCTTGCATAGTTTTCGTGCTAGTACCTAATTTTGTCTGCCATTTCGGACATCACATTGCACTGTACTATGAGGAAACGGTACTTATTATGTGAAACTGTTGGTAAACCGTAAACATTTGTCAGAAGGCAATAGGATAAAGACTTCCGGCTCCTCGGGCTGGTGCGAATATTTCAATGTCCGCATGTGCCAAACCGTTGGTTTATGACACACCTTTACGCGTCTCTCGCTCGCTGCGCTCGCTCGAAAACTATAGCCTAACCTAAAACCAATCCATCTTCCGTTCATTATTCGATATGATGGCGACATATTTCAAATTTGCGAACGTGTCGGATCGGTTGTGGGGTTGGACTAGATTTTTACGAGCGAGCGGAGCGAGCGAGCAACGGTCACAATTTCCAAGCTATACATATACCCTATATTGTCTTGCACATATTTCGTGCTTGTACCTAATTTTGTCAGCCATTTCGGACATCACGTTGCACTGTACTATGAGGAAACGGTACTAATTGTGTGAAACTATTGGTAAACCGTAAACATTTGTCAGAAGGCAATTGGATAAAGACTTCCGTCTCCTCGGGCTGGTGCGAATATTTCAATGTCCGAATGTGCCAAACCGTTGGTTTGAGACACACATTTACGCGTCGCTCGCTCGCTGCGCTCGCTCGAAAACTATAGCCTAACCTAAAACCAATCCATCTTCCGTCATTCTTCGATATGGTGGCGACATATTTCGAATTTGCGAACGTGACGGATCGGTTGTGAGGTTGGACTAGATTTTTGCGAGCGAGCGGAGCCAGCGAGAAAGGATCACAATTTCCAAGCTATACATATACCATATATTGCCTTGCATAGTTTTCGTGCTAGTACCTAATTTTGTCTGCCATTTCGGACATCACATTGCACTGTACTATGAGGAAACGGTACTTATTATGTGAAACTGTTGGTAAACCGTAAACATTTGTCAGAAGGCAATAGGATAAAGACTTCCGGCTCCTCGGGCTGGTGCGAATATTTCAATGTCCGCATGTGCCAAACCGTTGGTTTATGACACACCTTTACGCGTCTCTCGCTCGCGGCGCTCGCTCGAAAACTATAGCCTAACCTAAAACCAATCCATCTTGCGATCATTATTCGATATGGTGGCGACATATTTCAAATTTGCGAACGTGTCGGATCAGTTGTGAGGTTGGACTAGATTTTTACGAGCGAGCGGAGCGAGCGAGCAACGGTCACAATTTCCAAGCTATACATATACCATATATTGTCTTGCATATATTTCGTGCTTGTACCTAATTTTGTCAGCCATTTCGGACATCACGTTGCACTGTACTATGAGGAAACGGTACTAATTATGTGAAACTATTGGTAAACCGTAAACATTTGTCAGAAGGCAATAGGATAAAGACTTCCGGCTCCTCGGGCTGGTGCGAATATTTCAATGTCCGCATGTGCCAAACCGTTGGTTTATGACACACCTTTACGCGTCTCTCGCTCGCGGCGCTCGCTCGAAAACTATAGCCTCACCTAAAACCAATCCATCTTGCGTTCATTATTCGATATTGTGGCGACATATTTCAAATTTGCGAACGTGTCGGATCGGTTGTGAGGTTGGACTAGATTTTTTCGAGCGAGCGGAGCGAGCGAGCAACGATCACAATTTCCAACCTATACATACACCTTATATTGCCTTGCATATATGTCGTGTTATTACCTAATTTTGTCAGCCATTTCGGACATCACGTTGCACTGTACTATGACGAAACGGTACTAATTATGTGAAACTATTCATAAACTGTAAATCATGTGTCGGTAGGCAATAGGATAAATACTTCCGGCTCCTCGGGCTGGTGCGAATATATCAATGTCCGTATGTGCCAAACCGATGGTTTATGACACACCTTTACGCGTCTCTCGCTCGCGGCGCTCGCTCGAAAACTATAGCCTAACCTAAAACCAATCCATCTTGCGTTCATTATTCGATATGGTGGCGACATATTTCAAATTTGCGAACATGTGGGATCGGTTGTGAGGTTGGACTAGATTTTTACGAGCGAGCGGAGCGAGCGAGCAACGGTCACAATTTCCAAGCTATACATATACCTTATATTGCCTTGCACATATTCTGTGTTAATACCTAATTTTGTCAGCCATTTTGGACATCACATTGCACTGTTATATGTGGAAATAGTACTATTTATGTGAAACTATTCATAAACTGTAAACATTTGTCAGTAGGAAATAGGATAAAGACTTCCGGCTCCTCGGGCTGGTGCGAATGTTTCAATGTCCGTATGTGCCAAACCGTTGGTATGTGACACACATTTACGCGTCGCTCGCTCGCTGCGCTCGCTCGAAGACTATAGCCTAACCTAAAACCAATCCATCTTGCGTTCATTATTCGATATGGTGGCGACATATTTCAAATTTGCGAACGTGACGGATCGGTTGTGAGATTGGACTAGATTTTTACGAGCGAGCGGAGCGAGCGAGCAGCGGTCACAATTTCCAAGCTATACATATACCATATATTGCCTTGCATAGTTTTCGTGCTAGTACCTAATTTTGTCTGCCATTTCGGACATCACATTGCACTGTACTATGAGGAAACGGTACTAATTATGTGAAACTGTTGATAAACCGTAAACATTTGTCAGAAGGCAATAGGATAAAGACTTCCGGCTCCTCGGGCTGGTGCGAATATTTCAATGTCCGCATGTGCCAAACCGTTGGTTTATGACACACCATTACGCGTCTCTCGCTCGCGGCGCTCGCTCGAATACTATAGCCTAACCTAAAACCAATCCATCTTGCGTTCATTATTCGATATGGTGGCGACATATTTCAAATTTGCGAACGTGTCGGATCGGTTGTGAGGTTGGACTAGATTTTTACGAGCGAGCGGAGCGAGCGAGCAACGGTCACAATTTCCAAGCTATACATATACCATATATTTTCTTGCATATATTTCGTGCTTGTACCTAATTTTGTCAGCCATTTCGGACATCACATTGCACTGTACTATGAGGAAATAGTACTATTTATGTGAAACTATTCATAAACTGTAAACATGTGTCGGTAGGCAATAGGATAAATACTTCCGGCTCCTCGGGCTGGTGCGAATATTTCAATGTCCGTATGTGCCAAACCGTTGGTTTATGACATACCTATACGCGTCTCTCGCTCGCTGCGCTCGCTCGAAGACTATAGCCTAACCTAAAACCAATCCATCTTGCGTTCATTATTCGATATGATGGCGACATATTTCAAATTTGCGAACGTGTCGGATCGGTTGTGGGGTTGGACTAGATTTTTACGAGCGAGCGGAGCGAGCGAGCAACGGTCACAATTTCCAAGCTATACATATACCATATATTGTCTTGCATATATTTCGTGCGTGTACCTAATTTTGTCAGCCATTTCGGACATCACGTTGCACTGTACTATGAGGAAACGGTACTAATTATGTGAAGCTATTGGTAAACCGTAAACATTTGTCAGAAGGCAATAGGATAAAGACTTCCGGCTCCTCGGGCTGGTGCGAATATATCAATGTCCGTATGTGCCAAACCGATGGTTTGTGACACACCTTTACGCGTCTCTCGCTCGCGGCGCTCGCTCGAAAACTATAGCCTAACCTAAAACCAATCCATCTTGCGTTCATTATTCGATATGGTGGCGACATATTTCAAATTTGCGAACATGTGGGATCGGTTGTGAGGTTGGACTAGATTTTTACGAGCGAGCGGAGCGAGCGAGCAACGGTCACAATTTCCAAGCTATACATATACCTTATATTGCCTTGCACATATTCTGTGTTAATACCTAATTTTGTCAGCCATTTTGGACATCACATTGCACTGTTATATGTGGAAATAGTACTATTTATGTGAAACTATTCATAAACTGTAAACATTTGTCAGTAGGAAATAGGATAAAGACTTCCGGCTCCTCGGGCTGGTGCGAATGTTTCAATGTCCGTATGTGCCAAACCGTTGGTATGTGACACACATTTACGCGTCGCTCGCTCGCTGCGCTCGCTCGAAGACTATAGCCTAACCTAAAACCAATCCATCTTGCGTTCATTATTCGATATGGTGGCGACATATTTCAAATTTGCGAACGTGACGGATCGGTTGTGAGATTGGACTAGATTTTTACGAGCGAGCGGAGCGAGCGAGCAGCGGTCACAATTTCCAAGCTATACATATACCATATATTGCCTTGCATAGTTTTCGTGCTAGTACCTAATTTTGTCTGCCATTTCGGACATCACATTGCACTGTACTATGAGGAAACGGTACTAATTATGTGAAACTGTTGGTAAACCGTAAACATTTGTCAGAAGGCAATAGGATAAAGACTTCCGGCTCCTCGGGCTGCTGCGAATATTTCAATGTCCGCATGTGCCAAACCGTTGGTTTATGACACACCTTTACGCGTCTCTCGCTCGCGGCGCTCGCTCGAATACTATAGCCTAACCTAAAACCAATCCATCTTGCGTTCATTATTCGATATGGTGGCGACATATTTCAAATTTGCGAACGTGTCGGATCGGTTGTGAGGTTGGACTAGATTTTTACGAGCGAGCGGAGCGAGCGAGCAACGGTCACAATTTCCAAGCTATACATATACCATATATTTTCTTGCATATATTTCGTGCTTGTACCTAATTTTGTCAGCCATTTCGGACATCACATTGCACTGTACTATGAGGAAATAGTACTATTTATGTGAAACTAATCATAAACTGTAAACATGTGTCGGTAGGCAATAGGATAAATACTTCCGGCTCCTCGGGCTGGTGCGAATATTTCAATGTCCGTATGTGCCAAACCGTTGGTTTATGACATACCTATACGCGTCTCTCGCTCGCTGCGCTCGCTCGAAGACTATAGCCTAACCTAAAACCAATCCACCTTGCGTTCATTATTCGATATGATGGCGATATGTTTCAAATTTGCGAACGTGTCGGATCGGTTGTGGGGTTGGACTAGATTTTTACGAGCGAGCGGAGCGAGCGAGCAACGGTCACAATTTCCAAGCTATACATATACCATATATTGTCTTGCATATATTTCGTGCGTGTACCTAATTTTGTCAGCCATTTCGGACATCACGTTGCACTGTACTATGAGGAAACGGTACTAATTATGTGAAGCTATTGGTAAACCGTAAACATTTGTCAGAAGGCAATAGGATAAAGACTTCCGGCTCCTCGGGCTGGTGCGAATATATCAATGTCCGTATGTGCCAAACCGATGGTTTGTGACACACCTTTACGCGTCTCTCGTTCGCTGCGCTCGCACGAAAGCTATAGCCTAACCGAAAACCAATCCATCTTCCGTTCATTATTCGATATGGTGGCGACATATTTCAAATTTGCGAACGTGTGGGATCGGTTGTGAGGTTGGACTAGATTTTTGCGAGCGAGCGGAGCGAGCGAGCAACGGTCACAATTTCCAAGCTATACATATACCATATATTGTCTTGCATATATTTCGTGCTTGTACCTAATTTTGTCAGCCATTTCGGACATCACGTTGCACTGTACTATGAGGAAACGGTACTAATTATGTGAAACTATTGGTAAGCCGTAAACATTTGTCAGAAGGCAATAGGACAAAGACTTCCGGCTCCTCAGGCTGGTGCGAATATATCAATGTCCGTATGTGCCAAACCGATGGTTTGTGACACACCTTTACGCGTCTCTCGTTCGCTGCTCTCGCACGAAAGCTATAGCCTAACCGAAAACCAATCCATCTTCCGTTCATTATTCGATATGGTGGCGACATATTTCAAATTTGCGAACGTGTGGGATCGGTTGTGAGGTTGGACTAGATTTTTGCGAGCGAGCAGGAGCGAGCGAGCAACGGTCACAATTTCCAAGCTATACATATACCTTATATTGCCTTCCATATATTTCGTGTTATTACCTAATTTTGTCAGCCATTTCGGACATCACATTGCTCTGTACTATGAGGAAATAGTACTATTTATGTGAAACTATTCATAAACTGTAAACATGTGTCGGTATGCAATAGGATAAATACTTCCGGCTCCTCGGGCTGGTGCGAATATTTCAATGTCCGTATGTGCCAAACCGTTGGTTTGTGACATACCTATACGCGTCTCTCGCTCGCTGCGCTCGCTCGAAAACTATAGCCTAACCTAAAACCAATCCATCTTGCGTTCATTATTCGATATGATGGCGACATATTTCAAATTTGCGAACGTGTCGGATCGGTTGTGGGGTTGGACTAGATTTTTACGAGCGAGCGGAGCGAGCGAGCAACGGTCACAATTTCCAAGCTATACATATACCATATATTGTCTTGCATATATTTCGTGCTTGTACCTAATTTTGTCAGCCATTTCGGACATCACGTTGCACTGTACTATGAGGAAACGGTACTAATTATGTGAAGCTATTGGTAAACCGTAAACATTTGTCAGAAGGCAATAGGATAAAGACTTCCGGCTCCTCGGGCTGGTGCGATTATATCAATGTCCGTATGTGCCAAACCGATGGTTTGTGACACACCTTTACGCGTCTCTCGTTCGCTGCGCTCGCACGAAAGCTATAGCCTGACCTAAAACCAATCCATCTTCCGTTCATTATTCGATATGGTGGCGACATATTTCAAATTTGCGAACGTGTGGGATCGGTTGTGAGGTTGGACTAGATTTTTACAAGCGAGCGGAGCTTGCGAGCGACGGTCACAATTTCCAAGCTATACATATACCTTATATTGCCTTCCATATATTTCGTGTTATTTCCTAATTTTGTCAGCCATTTCGGACATCACATTGCACTGTACTATGAGGAAATAGTACTATTTATGTGAAACTATTCATAAACTGTAAACATGTGTCGGTAGGCAATAGGATAAATACTTCCGGCTCCTCGGGCTGGTGCGAATATTTCAATGTCCGTATGTGCCAAACCGTTGGTTTATGACACACCTATACGCGTCTCTCGCTCGCTGCGCTCGCTCGAAAACTATAGCCTAACCTAAAACCAATCCATCTTCCGTACATTATTCGATATGATGGCGACATATTTCAAATTTGCGAACGTGTCGGATCGGTTGTGGGGTTGGACTAGATTTTTACGAGCGAGCGGAGCGAGCGAGCAACAGTCACAATTTCCAAGCTATACATATACCATATATTGTCTTGCATATATTTCGTGCTTGTACCTAATTTTGTCAGCCATTTCGGACATCACGTTGCACTGTACTATGAGGAAACGGTACTAATTATGTGAAACTATTGGTAAACCGTAAACATTTGTCAGAAGGCAATAGGATAAAGACTTCCGGCTCCTCGGGCTGGTGCGAATATATCAATGTCCGTATGTGCCAAACCGATGGTTTGTGATACACCTTTCCGCGTCTCTCGTTCGCTGCGCTCGCACGAAAGCTATAGCCTAACCTAAAACCAATCCATCTTCCGTTCATTATTCGATATGGTGGCGACGTGTTTCGAATTTGCGAACGTGTGGGATCGGTTGTGAGGTTGGACCAGATTTTTACGAGCGAGCGGAGCGAGCGTGCAACGGTCACAATTTCCAAGCTATACATATACATTATATTGCCTTGCTTATATTTCTTATTATTACCTACTTTCGTCAGCCATTTTGGACATCACATTGCACTGTTATATGTGGAAATAGTACTATTTATGTGAAACTATTCATAAACTGTAAACATTTGTCAGTAGGAAATAGGATAAAGACTTCCGGCTCCTCGGGCTGGTGCGAATGTTTCAATGTCCGTATGTGCCAAACCGTTGGTATGTGACACACATTTACGCGTCGCTCGCTCGCTGCGCTCGCTCGAAGATTATAGCCTAACCTAAAACCAATCCATCTTGCGTTCATTATTCGATATGGTGGCGACATATTTCAAATTTGCGAACGTGACGGATCGGTTGTGAGATTGGACTAGATTTTTACGAGCGAGCGGAGCGAGCGAGCAGCGGTCACAATTTCCAAGCTATACATATACCATATATTGCCTTGCATAGTTTTCGTGCTAGTACCTAATTTTGTCTGCCATTTCGGACATCACATTGCACTGTACTATGAGGAAACGGTACTAATTATGTGAAACTGTTGGTAAATCGTAAACATTTGTCAGAAGGCAATAGGATAAAGACTTCCGGCTCCTCGGGCTGGTGCGAATATTTCAATGTCCGCATGTGCCAAACCGTTGGTTTATGACACACCTTTACGCGTCTCTCGCTCGCGGCGCTCGCTCGAAAACTATAGCCTAACCTAAAACCAATCCATCTTGCGTTCATTATTCGATATGGTGGCGACATATTTCAAATTTGCGAACGTGTCGGATCAGTTGTGAGGTTGGACTAGATTTTTACGAGCGAGCGGAGCGAGCGAGCAACGGTCACAATTTCCAAGCTATACATATACCATATATTGTCTTGCATATATTTCGTGCTTGTACCTAATTTTGTCAGCCATTTCGGACATCACGTTGCACTGTACTATGAGGAAACGGTACTAATTATGTGAAACTATTGGTAAACCGTAAACATTTGTCAGAAGGCAATAGGATAAAGACTTCCGGCTCCTCAGGCTGGTGTGTATATTTCAATGTCCGTATGTGCCAAACCGTTGGTTTGTGACACACCTTTACGCGTCTCTCGTTCGCTGCGCTCGCACGAAAGCTATAGCCTAACCTAAAACCAATCCATCTTCCGTTCATTATTCGATATTGTGGCGACATATTTCAAATTTGCGAACGTGTCGGATCGGTTGTGAGGTTGGACTAGATTTTTTCGAGCGAGCGGAGCGAGCGAGCAACGATCACAATTTCCAACCTATACATACACCTTATATTGCCTTGCATATATGTCGTGTTATTACCTAATTTTGTCAGCCATTTCGGACATCACGTTGCACTGTTCTATGACGAAACGGTACTAATTATGTGAAACTATTCATAAACTGTAAATCATGTGTCGGTAGGCAATAGGATAAATACTTCCGGCTCCTCGGGCTGGTGCGAATATATCAATGTCCGTATGTGCCAAACCGATGGTTTATGACACACCTTTACGCGTCTCTCGCTCGCGGCGCTCGCTCGAAAACTATAACCTAACCTAAAACCAATCCATCTTGCGTTCATTATTCGATATGGTGGCGACATATTTCAAATTTGCGAACATGTGGGATCGGTTGTGAGGTTGGACTAGTTTTTTACGAGCGAGCGGAGCGAGCGAGCAACGGTCACAATTTCCAAGCTATACATATACCTTATATTGCCTTGCACATATTCTGTGTTAATACCTAATTTTGTCAGCCATTTTGGACATCACATTGCACTGTTATATGTGGAAATAGTACTATTTATGTGAAACTGTTGGTAAACCGTAAACATTTGTCAGAAGGCAATAGGATAAAGACTTCCGGCTCCTCGGGCTGGTGCGAATATTTCAATGTCCGCATGTGCCAAACCGTTGGTTTATGACACACCTTTACGCGTCTCTCGCTCGCGGCGCTCGCTCGAAAACTATAGCCTAACCTAAAACCAATCCATCTTGCGTTCATTATTCGATATGGTGGCGACATATTTCAAATTTGCGAACGTGTCGGATCGGTTGTGAGGTTGGACTAGATTTTTACGAGCGAGCGGAGCGAGCGAGCAACGGTCACAATTTCCAAGCTATACATATACCATATATTGTCTTGCATATATTTCGTGCTTGTACCTAATTTTGTCAGCCATTTCGGACATCACATTGCACTGTACTATGAGGAAATAGTACTATTTATGTGAAACTATTCATAAACTGTAAACATGTGTCGGTAGGCAATAGGATAAATACTTCCGGCTCCTCGGGCTGGTGCGAATATTTCAATGTCCGTATGTGCCAAACCGTTGGTTTATGACATACCTATACGCGTCTCTCGCTCGCTGCGCTCGCTCGAAGACTATAGCCTAACCTAAAACCAATCCATCTTGCGTTCATTATTCGATATGATGGCGACATATTTCAAATTTGCGAACGTGTCGGATCGGTTGTGGGGTTGGACTAGATTTTTACGAGCGAGCGGAGCGAGCGAGCAACGGTCACAATTTCCAAGCTATACATATACCATATATTGTCTTGCATATATTTCGTGCGTTGTACCTAATTTTGTCAGCCATTTCGGACATCACGTTGCACTGTACTATGAGGAAACGGTACTAATTATGTGAAACTATTGGTAAACCGTAAACATTTGTCAGAAGGCAATAGGATAAAGACTTCCGGCTCCCCGGGCTGGTGCGAATATATCAATGTCCGTATGTGCCAAACCGATGGTTTGTGACACACCTTTACGCGTCTCTCGTTCGCTGCGCTCGCACGAAAGCTATAGCCTAACCGAAAACCAATCCATCTTCCGTTCATTATTCGATATGGTGGCGACATATTTCAAATTTGCGAACGTGTGGGATCGGTTGTGAGGTTGGACTAGATTTTTGCGAGCGAGCGGAGCGAGCGAGCAACGGTCACAATTTCCAAGCTATACATATAAATTATATTGCCTTCCATATATTTCGTGCTATTACCTGATTATGTCAGCCATTTCGGACATCACATTGCACTGTACTATGAGGAAAGAGTACTATTTATGTGAAACTATTCATAAACTGTAAACATGTGTCGGTAGGCAATAGGATAAATACTTCCGGCTCCTCGGGCTGGTGCGAATATTTCAATGTCCGTATGTGCCAAACCGTTGGTTTATGACACACCTTTACGCGTCTCTCGCTCGCGGCGCTCGCTCGAAAACTATAGCCTAACCTAAAACCAATCCATCTTGCGTTCATTATTCGATATGGTGGCGACATATTTCAAATTTGCGAACGTGTCGGATCAGTTGTGAGGTTGGACTAGATTTTTACGAGCGAGCGGAGCGAGCGAGCAACGGTCACAATTTCCAAGCTATACATATACCATATATTGTCTTGCATATATTTCGTGCTTGTACCTAATTTTGTCAGCCATTTCGGACATCACGTTGCACTGTACTATGAGGAAACGGTACTAATTATGTGAAACTATTGGTAAACCGTAAACATTTGTCAGAAGGCAATAGGATAAAGACTTCCGGCTCCTCAGGCTGGTGTGTATATTTCAATGTCCGTATGTGCCAAACCGTTGGTTTGTGACACACCTTTACGCGTATCTCGTTCGCTGCGCTCGCACGAAAGCTATAGCCTAACCTAAAACCAATCCATCTTCCGTTCATTATTCGATATTGTGGCGACATATTTCAAATTTGCGAACGTGTCGGATCGGTTGTGAGGTTGGACTAGATTTTTTCGAGCGAGCGGAGCGAGCGAGCAACGATCACAATTTCCAACCTATACATACACCTTATATTGCCTTGCATATATGTCGTGTTATTACCTAATTTTGTCAGCCATTTCGGACATCACGTTGCACTGTTCTATGACGAAACGGTACTAATTATGTGAAACTATTCATAAACTGTAAATCATGTGTCGGTAGGCAATAGGATAAATACTTCCGGCTCCTCGGGCTGGTGCGAATATATCAATGTCCGTATGTGCCAAACCGATGGTTTATGACACACCTTTACGCGTCTCTCGCTCGCGGCGCTCGCTCGAAACCTATAACCTAACCTAAAACCAATCCATCTTGCGTTCATTATTCGATATGGTGGCGACATATTTCAAATTTGCGAACATGTGGGATCGGTTGTGAGGTTGGACTAGATTTTTACGAGCGAGCGGAGCGAGCGAGCAACGGTCACAATTTCCAAGCTATACATATACCTTATATTGCCTTGCACATATTCTGTGTTAATACCTAATTTTGTCAGCCATTTTGGACATCACATTGCACTGTTATATGTGGAAATAGTACTATTTATGTGAAACTGTTGGTAAACCGTAAACATTTGTCAGAAGGCAATAGGATAAAGACTTCCGGCTCCTCGGGCTGGTGCGAATATTTCAATGTCCGCATGTGCCAAACCGTTGGTTTATGACACACCTTTACGCGTCTCTCGCTCGCGGCGCTCGCTCGAAAACTATAGCCTAACCTAAAACCAATCCATCTTGCGTTCATTATTCGATATGGTGGCGACATATTTCAAATTTGCGAACGTGTCGGATCGGTTGTGAGGTTGGACTAGATTTTTACGAGCGAGCGGAGCGAGCGAGCAACGGTCACAATTTCCAAGCTATACATATACCATATATTGTCTTGCATATATTTCGTGCTTGTACCTAATTTTGTCAGCCATTTCGGACATCACATTGCACTGTACTATGAGGAAATAGTACTATTTATGTGAAACTATTCATAAACTGTAAACATGTGTCGGTAGGCAATAGGATAAATACTTCCGGCTCCTCGGGCTGGTGCGAATATTTCAATGTCCGTATGTGCCAAACCGTTGGTTTATGACATACCTATACGCGTCTCTCGCTCGCTGCGCTCGCTCGAAGACTATAGCCTAACCTAAAACCAATCCATCTTGCGTTCATTATTCGATATGATGGCGACATATTTCAAATTTGCGAACGTGTCGGATCGGTTGTGGGGTTGGACTAGATTTTTACGAGCGAGCGGAGCGAGCGAGCAACGGTCACAATTTCCAAGCTATACATATACCATATATTGTCTTGCATATATTTCGTGCGTGTACCTAATTTTGTCAGCCATTTCGGACATCACGTTGCACTGTACTATGAGGAAACGGTACTAATTATGTGAAACTATTGGTAAACCGTAAACATTTGTCAGAAGGCAATAGGATAAAGACTTCCGGCTCCCCGGGCTGGTGCGAATATATCAATGTCCGTATGTGCCAAACCGATGGTTTGTGACACACCTTTACGCGTCTCTCGTTCGCTGCGCTCGCACGAAAGCTATAGCCTAACCGAAAACCAATCCATCTTCCGTTCATTATTCGATATGGTGGCGACATATTTCAAATTTGCGAACGTGTGGGATCGGTTGTGAGGTTGGACTAGATTTTTGCGAGCGAGCGGAGCGAGCGAGCAACGGTCACAATTTCCAAGCTATACATATAAATTATATTGCCTTCCATATATTTCGTGTTATTACCTGATTATGTCAGCCATTTCGGACATCACATTGCACTGTACTATGAGGAAAGAGTACTATTTATGTGAAACTATTCATAAACTGTAAACATGTGTCGGTAGGCAATAGGATAAATACTTCCGGCTCCTCGGGCTGGTGCGAATATTTCAATGTCCGTATGTGCCAAACCGTTGGTTTATGACACACCTATACGCGTCTCTCGCTCGCTGCGATCGCTCGAAAACTATAACCTAACCTAAAACCAATCCATCTTGCGTTCATTATTCGATATGATGGCGACATATTTCAAATTTGCGAACGTGTCGGATCGGTTGTGGGGTTGGACTAGATTTTTACGAGCGAGCGGAGCGAGCGAGCAACGGTCACAATTTCCAAGCTATACATATACCTTATATTGCCTTCCATATATTTCGTGTTATTACCTAATTTTGTCAGCCATTTCGGACATCACATTGCACTGTACTATGAGGAAATAGTACTATTTATGTGAAACTATTCATAAACTGTAAACATGTGTCGGTAGGCAATAGGATAAATACTTCCGGCTCCTCGGGCTGGTGCGAATATTTCAATGTCCGTATGTGCCAAACCGTTGGTTTATGACACACCTATACGCGTCTCTCGCTCGCTGCGCTCGCTCGAAAACTATAGCCTAACCTAAAACCAATCCATCTTCCGTACATTATTCGATATGATGGCGACATATTTCAAATTTGCGAACGTGTCGGATCGGTTGTGGGGTTGGACTAGATTTTTACGAGCGAGCGGAGCGAGCGAGCAACAGTCACAATTTCCAAGCTATACATATACCATATATTGTCTTGCATATATTTCGTGCTTGTACCTAATTTTGTCAGCCATTTCGGACATCACGTTGCACTGTACTATGAGGAAACGGTACTAATTATGTGAAACTATTGGTAAACCGTAAACATTTGTCAGAAGGCAATAGGATAAAGACTTCCGGCTCCTCGGGCTGGTGCGAATATATCAATGTCCGTATGTGCCAAACCGATGGTTTGTGATACACCTTTCCGCGTCTCTCGTTCGCTGCGCTCGCACGAAAGCTATAGCCTAACCTAAAACCAATCCATCTTCCGTTCATTATTCGATATGGTGGCGACGTGTTTCGAATTTGCGAACGTGTGGGATCGGTTGTGAGGTTGGACCAGATTTTTACGAGCGAGCGGAGCGAGCGTGCAACGGTCACAATTTCCAAGCTATACATATACATTATATTGCCTTGCTTATATTTCTTATTATTACCTACTTTCGTCAGCCATTTTGGACATCACATTGCACTGTTATATGTGGAAATAGTACTATTTATGTGAAACTATTCATAAACTGTAAACATTTGTCAGTAGGAAATAGGATAAAGACTTCCGGCTCCTCGGGCTGGTGCGAATGTTTCAATGTCCGTATGTGCCAAACCGTTGGTATGTGACACACATTTACGCGTCGCTCGCTCGCTGCGCTCGCTCGAAGATTATAGCCTAACCTAAAACCAATCCATCTTGCGTTCATTATTCGATATGGTGGCGACATATTTCAAATTTGCGAACGTGACGGATCGATTGTGAGATTGGACTAGATTTTTACGAGCGAGCGGAGCGAGCGAGCAGCGGTCACAATTTCCAAGCTATACATATACCATATATTGCCTTGCATAGTTTTCGTGCTAGTACCTAATTTTGTCTGCCATTTCGGACATCACATTGCACTGTACTATGAGGAAACGGTACTAATTATGTGAAACTGTTGGTAAATCGTAAACATTTGTCAGAAGGCAATAGGATAAAGACTTCCGGCTCCTCGGGCTGGTGCGAATATTTCAATGTCCGCATGTGCCAAACCGTTGGTTTATGACACACCTTTACGCGTCTCTCGCTCGCGGCGCTCGCTCGAAAACTATAGCCTAACCTAAAACCTATCCATCTTGCGTTCATTATTCGATATGGTGGCGACATATTTCAAATTTGCGAACGTGTCGGATCGGTTGTGAGGTTGGACTAGATTTTTACGAGCGAGCGGAGCGATCGAGCAACGGTCACAATTTCCAAGCTATACATATAACATATATTGTCTTGCATATATTTCGTGCTTGTACCTAATTTTGTCAGCCATTTCGGACATCACGTTGCACTGTACTATGAGGAAACGGTACTAATTATGTGAAACTATTGGTAAACCGTAAACATTTGTCAGAAGGCAATAGGATAAAGACTTCCGGCTCCTCAGGCTGGTGTGTATATTTCAATGTCCGTATGTGCCAAACCGTTGGTTTGTGACACACCTTTACGCGTCTCTCGTTCGCTGCGCTCGCACGAAAGCTATAGCCTAACCTAAAACCAATCCATCTTCCGTTCATTATTCGATATTGTGGCGACATATTTCAAATTTGCGAACGTGTCGGATCGGTTGTGAGGTTGGACTAGATTTTTTCGAGCGAGCGGAGCGAGCGAGCAACGGTCACAATTTCCAAGCTATGCATATACCATATATTGTCTTGCATATATTTCGTGCTTGTACCTAATTTTGTCAGCCATTTCGGACATCACATTGCACTGTACTATGAGGAAATAGTACTATTTATGTGAAACTATTCATAAACTGTAAACATGTGTCGGTAGGCAATAGGATAAATACTTCCGGCTCCTCGGGCTGGTGCGAATATTTCAATGTCCGTATGTGCCAAACCGTTGGTTTATGACATACCTATACGCGTCTCTCGCTCGCTGCGCTCGCTCGAAGACTATAGCCTAACCTAAAACCAATCCATCTTGCGTTCATTATTCGATATGATGGCGACATATTTCAAATTTGCGAACGTGTCGGATCGGTTGTGGGGTTGGACTAGATTTTTACGAGCGAGCGGAACGAGCGAGCAACGGTCACAATTTCCAAGCTATACATATACCATTTATTGTCTTGCATATATTTCGTGCGTGTACCTAATTTTGTCAGCCATTTCGGACATCACGTTGCACTGTACTATGAGGAAACGGTACTAATTATGTGAAGCTATTGGTAAACCGTAAACATTTGTCAGAAGGCAATAGGATAAAGACTTCCGGCTCCCCGGGCTGGTGCGAATATATCAATGTCCGTATGTGCCAAACCGATGGTTTGTGACACACCTTTACGCGTCTCTCGTTCGCTGCGCTCGCACGAAAGCTATAGCCTAACCGAAAACCAATCCATCTTCCGTTCATTATTCGATATGGTGGCGACATATTTCAAATTTGCGAACGTGTGGGATCGGTTGTGAGGTTGGACTAGATTTTTGCGAGCGAGCGGAGCGAGCGAGCAACGGTCACAATTTCCAAGCTATACATATAAATTATATTGCCTTCCATATATTTCGTGTTATTACCTGATTATGTCAGCCATTTCGGACATCACATTGCACTGTACTATGAGGAAAGAGTACTATTTATGTGAAACTATTCATAAACTGTAAACATGTGTCGGTAGGCAATAGGATAAATACTTCCGGCTCCTCGGGCTGGTGCGAATATTTCAATGTCCGTATGTGCCAAACCGTTGGTTTATGACACACCTATACGCGTCTCTCGCTCGCTGCGCTCGCTCGAAAACTATAACCTAACCTAAAACCAATCCATCTTGCGTTCATTATTCGATATGATGGCGACATATTTCAAATTTGCGAACGTGTCGGATCGGTTGTGGGGTTGGACTAGATTTTTACGAGCGAGCGGAGCGAGCGAGCAACGGTCACAATTTCCAAGCTATACATATACCATATATTGTCTTGCATATATTTCGTGCTTGTACCTAATTTTGTCAGCCATTTCGGACATCACGTTGCACTGTACTATGAGGAAACGGTACTAATTATGTGAAACTATTGGTAAGCCGTAAACATTTGTCAGAAGGCAATAGGACAAAGACTTCCGGCTCCTCGGGCTGGTGCGAATATATCAATGTCCGTATGTGCCAAACCGATGGTTTGTGACACACCTTTACGCGTCTCTCGTTCGCTGCGCTCGCACGAAAGCTATAGCCTAACCGAAAACCAATCCATCTTCCGTTCATTATTCGTTATGGTGGCGACATATTTCAAATTTGCGAACGTGTGGGATCGGTTGTGAGGTTGGACTAGATTTTTGCGAGCGAGCGGAGCGAGCGAGCAACGGTCACAATTTCCAAGCTATACATATACCTTATATTGCCTTCCATATATTTCGTGTTATTACCTAATTTTGTCAGCCATTTCGGACATCACATTGCTCTGTACTATGAGGAAATAATACTATTTATGTGAAACTATTCATAAACTGTAAACATGTGTCGGTATGCAATAGGATAAATACTTCCGGCTCCTCGGGCTGGTGCGAATATTTCAATGTCCGTATGTGCCAAACCGTTGGTTTGTGACATACCTATACGCGTCTCTCGCTCGCTGCGCTCGCTCGAAAACTATAGCCTAACCTAAAACCAATCCATCTTGCGTTCATTATTCGATATGATGGCGACATATTTCAAATTTGCGAACGTGTCGGATCGGTTGTGGGGTTGGACTAGATTTTTACGAGCGAGCGGAGCGAGCGAGCAACGGTCACAATTTCCAAGCTATACATATACCATATATTGTCTTGCATATATTTCGTGCTTGTACCTAATTTTGTCACCCATTTCGGACATCACGTTGCACTGTACTATGAGGAAACGGTACTAATTATGTGAAGCGATTGGTAAACCGTAAACATTTGTCAGAAGGCAATAGCATAAAGACTTCCGGCTCCTCGGGCTGGTGCGATTATATCAATGTCCGTATGTGCCAAACCGATGGTTTGTGACACACCTTTACGCGTCTCTCGTTCGCTGCGCTCGCACGAAAGCTATAGCCTAACCGAGAACCAATCCATCTTCCGTTCATTATTCGATATGGTGGCGACATATTTCAAATTTGCGAACGTGTGGGATCGGTTGTGAGGTTGGACTAGATTTTTGCGAGCGAGCGGAGCGAGCGAGCAACGGTCACAATTTCCAAGCTATACATATACCTTATATTGCCTTCCATATATTTCGTGTTATTACCTAATTTTGTCAGCCATTAAGGACATCACATTGCACTGTACTATGAGGAAATGGTACTATTTATGTGAAACTATTCATAAACTGTAAACATGTGTCGGTAGGCAATAGGATAAATACTTCCGGCTCCTCGGGCTGGTGCGAATATTTCAATGTCCGTATGTGCCAAACCGTTGGTTTATGACATACCTATACGCGTCTCTCGCTCGCTGCGCTCGCTCGAACACTATAGCCTAACCTAAAACCAATCCATCTTGCGTTCATTATTCGATATGATGGCGACATATTTCAAATTTGCGAACGTGTCGGATCGGTTGTGGGGTTGGACTAGATTTTTACGAGCGAGCGGAGCGAGCGAGCAGCGGTCACAATTTCCAAGCTATACATATACCATATATTGTCTTGCATATATTTCGTGCTTGTACCTAATTTTGTCAGCCATTTCGGACATCACGTTGCACTGTACTATGAGGAAACGGTACTAATTATGTGAAGCTATTGGTAAACCGTAAACATTTGTCAGAAGGCAATAGGATAAAGACTTCCGGCTCCTCGGGCTGGTGCGAATATATCAATGTTCGTATGTGCCAAACTGATGGTTTGTGATACACCTTTCCGCGTCTCTCGTTCGCTGCGCTCGCACGAAAGCTATAGCCTAACCTAAAACCAATCCATCTTCCGTTCATTATTCGATATGGTGGCGACATGTTTCGAATTTGCGAACGTGTGGGATCGGTTGTGAGGTTGGACCAGATTTTTACGAGCGAGCGGAGCGAGCGTGCAACGGTCACAATTTCCAAGCTATACATATACATTATATTGCCTTGCTTATATTTCTTATTATTACCTACTTTTGTCAGCCATTTTGGACATCACATTGCACTGTTATATGTGGAAATAGTACTATTTATGTGAAACTATTCATAAACTGTAAACATTTGTCAGTAGGAAATAGGATAAAGACTTCCGGCTCCTCGGGCTGGTGCGAATGTTTCAATGTCCGTATGTGCCAAACCGTTGGTATGTGACACACATTTACGCGTCGCTCGCTCGCTGCGCTCGCTCGAAGACTATAGCCTAACCTAAAACCAATCCATCTTGCGTTCATTATTCGATATCGTGGCGACATATTTCAAATTTGCGAACGTGACGGATCGGTTGTGAGATTGGACTAGATTTTTACGAGCGAGCGGAGCGAGCGAGCAACGGTCACAATTTCCAAGCTATACATATACCATATATTGCCATGCATAGTTTTCGTGCTAGTACCTAATTTTGTCAGCCATTTCGGACATCACATTGCACTGTACTATGAGGAAACGGTACTAATTATGTGAAACTGTTGGTAAACCGTAAACATTTGTCAGAAGGCAATAGGATAAAGACTTCCGGCTCATCGGGCTGGTGCGAATATTTCAATGTCCGCATGTGCCAAACCGTTGGTTTATGACACACCTTTACGCGTCTCTCGCTCGCGGCGCTCGCTCGAAAACTATAGCCTAACCTAAAACCAAACCATATTGCGTTCATTATTCGATATGGTGGCGACATATTTCAAATTTGCGAACGTGTCGGATCGGTTGTGAGGTTGGACTAGATTTTTACGAGCGAGCGGAGCGAGCGAGCAACGGTCACAATTTCCAAGCTATACATATACCATATATTGTCTTGCATATATTTCGTGCTTGTACCTAATTTTGTCAGCCATTTCGGACATCACGTTGCACTGTACTATGAGGAAACGGTACTAATTATGTGAAACTATTGGTAAACCGTAAACATTTGTCAGAAGGCAATAGGATAAAGACTTCCGGCTCCTCGGGCTGGTGCGAATATATCAATGTCCGTATGTGCCAAACCGATGGTTTGTGACACACCTTTACGCGTCTCTCGTTCGCTGCGCTCGCACGAAAGCTATAGCCTAACCTAAAACCAATCCATCTTCCGTTCATTATTCGATATGGTGGCGACATATTTCAAATTTGCGAACATGTGGGATCGGTTGTGAGGTTGGACTAGATTTTTACGAGCGAGCGGAGCGAGCGAGCAACGGTCACAATTTCCAAGCTATACATATACCTTATATTGCCTTGCAAATATTCAGTGTTATTACCTAATTTTGTCAGCTATTTCGGACATCACATTGCACTGTACTATGAGGAAATAGTACTATTTATGTGAAACTATTCATAAACTGTAAACATGTGTCGGTAGGCAATAGGATAAATACTTCCGGCTCCTCGGGCTGGTGCGAATATTTCAATGTCCGTATGTGCCAAACCGTTGGTTTATGACATACCTATACGCGTCTCTCGCTCGCTGCGCTCGCTCGAAAACTATAGCCTAACCTAAAACCAATCCATCTTGCGTTCATTATTCGATATGATGGCGACATATTTCAAATTTGCGAACGTGTCGGATCGGTTGTGGGGTTGGACTAGATATTTACGAGCGAGCGGAGCGAGCGAGCAACGGTCACAATTTCCAAGATATACATATACCATATATTGTCTTGCATATATTTCGTGCGTGTACCTAATTTTGTCAGCCATTTCGGACATCACATTGCACTGTACTATGAGGAAATGGTACTATTTATGTGAAACTATTCATAAACTGTAAACATGTGTCGGTAGGCAATAGGATAAATACTTCCGGCTCCTCGGGCTGGTGCGAATATTTCAATGTCCGTATGTGCCAAACCGTTGGTTTATGACATACCTATACGCGTATCTCGCTCGCTGCGCTCGCTCGAAAACTATAGCCTAACCTAAAACCAATCCATCTTGCGTTCATTATTCGATATGATGGCGACATATTTCAAATTTGCGAACGTGTCGGATCGGTTGTGGGGTTGGACTAGATTTTTACGAGCGAGCGGAGCGAGCGAGCAACGGTCACAAATTCCAAGCTATACATATACCATATATTGTCTTGCATATATTTCGTGCTTGTACCTAATTTTGTCAGCCATTTCGGACATCACGTTGCACTGTACTATGAGGAAACGGTACTAATTATGTGAAGCTATTGGTAAACCGTAAACATTTGTCAGAAGGCAATAGGATAAAGACTTCCGGCTCATCGGGCTGGTGCGAATATTTCAATGGCCGCATGTGCCAAGCCGTTGGTTTATGACACACCTTTACGCGTCTCTCGCTCGCGGCGCTCGCTCGAAAACTATAGCCTAACCTAAAACCAAACCATCTTGCGTTCATTATTCGATATGGTGGCGACATATTTCAAATTTGCGAACGTGTCGGATCGGTTGTGAGGTTGGACTAGATTTTTACGAGCGAGCGGAGCGAGCGTGCAACGGTCACAATTTCCAAGCTATACATATACCATATATTGTCTTGCATATATTTCGTGCTTGTACCTAATTTTGTCAGCCATTTCGGACATCACGTTGCACTGTACTATGAGGAAACGGTACTAATTATGTGAAGCGATTGGTAAACAGTAAACATTTGTCAGAAGGCAATAGGATAAAGACTTCCGGCTCCTCGGGCTGGTGCGATTATATCAATGTCCGTATGTGCCAAACCGATGGTTTGTGACACACCTTTACGCGTCTCTCGTTCGCTGCGCTCGCACGAAAGCTATAGCCTAACCGAGAACCAATCCATCTTCCGTTCATTATTCGATATGGTGGCGACATACTTCAAATTTGCGAACGTGTGGGATCGGTTGTGAGGTTGGACTAGATTTTTGCGAGCGAGCGGAGCGAGCGAGCAACGGTCACAATTTCCAAGCTATACATATACCTTATATTGCCTTCCATATATTTCGTGTTATTGCCTAATTTTGTCAGCCATTTCGGACATCATATTGCACTGTACTATGAGGAAATAGTACTATTTATGTGAAACTATTCATAAACTGTAAACATGTGTCGGTAGGCAATAGGATAAATACTTCCGGCTCCTCGGGCTGGTGCGAATATTTCAATGTCCGTATGTGCCAAACCGTTGGTTTATGACACACCTATACGCGTCTCTCGCTCGCTGCGCTCGCTCGAAAACTATAGCCTAACCTAAAACCAATCCATCTTGCGTTCATTATTCAATATGATGGCGACATATTTCAAATTTGCAAACGTGTCGGATCGGTTGTGGGGTTGGACTAGATTTTTACGAGCGAGCGGAGCGCGCGAGCAACGGTCACAATTTCCAAGCTATACATATACCATATATTGTCTTGCATATATTTCGTGCTTGTACCTAATTTTGTCAGCCATTTCGGACATCACGTTGCACTATACTATGAGGAAACGGTACTAATTATGTGAAGCTATTGGTAAACCGTAAACATTTGTCAGAAGGCAATAGGATAAAGACTTCCGGCTCCTCGGGCTGGTGCGAATATATCAATGTCCGTATGTGCCAAACCGATGGTTTGTGACACACCTTTACGCGTCTCTCGTTCGCTGCGCTCGCACGAAAGCTATAGCCTAACCGAAAACCAATCCATCTTCCGTTTATTATTCGATATGGTGGCGACATATTTCAAATTTGCGAACGTGTGGGATCGGTTGTGAGGTTGGACTAGATTTTTGCGAGCGAGCGGAGCGAGCGAGCAACGGTCACAATTTCCAAGCTATACATATACCTTATATTGCCTTCCATATATTTCGTGTTATTACCTAATTTTGTCAGCCATTTAGGACATCACATTGCACTGTACTATGAGGAAATGGTACTATTTATGTGAAACTATTCATAAACTGTAAACATGTGTCGGTAGGCAATAGGATAAAGACTTCCGGCTCCTCGGGCTGGTGCGAATATATCAATGTTCGTATGTGCCAAACTGATGGTTTGTGATACACCTTTCCGCGTCTCTCGTTCGCTGCGCTCGCACGAAAGCTATAGCCTAACCTAAAACCAATCCATCTTCCGTTCGTTATTCGATATGGTGGCGACATGTTTCGAATTTGCGAACGTGTGGGATCGGTTGTGAGGTTGGACCAGATTTTTACGAGCGAGCGGAGCGAGCGTGCAACGGTCACAATTTCCAAGCTATACATATACATTATATTGCCTTGCTTATATTTCTTATTATTACCTACTTTTGTCAGCCATTTTGGACATCACATTGCACTGTTATATGTGGAAATAGTACTATTTATGTGAAACTATTCATAAACTGTAAACATTTGTCAGTAGGAAATAGGATAAAGACTTCCGGCTCCTCGGGCTGGTGCGAATGTATCAATGTCCGTATGTGCCAAACCGTTGGTATGTGACACACATTTACGCGTGGCTCGCTCGCTGCGCTCGCTCGAAGACTATAGCCTAACCTAAAACCAATCCATCTTGCGTTCATTATTCGATATCGTGGCGACATATTTCAAATTTGCGAACGTGACGGATCGGTTGTGAGATTGGACTAGATTTTTACGAGCGAGCGGAGCGAGCGAGCAACGGTCACAATTTCCAAGCTATACATATACCATATATTGCCTTGCATAGTTTTCGTGCTAGTACCTAATTTTGTCAGCCATTTCGGACATCACATTGCACTGTACTATGAGGAAACGGTACTAATTATGTGAAACTGTTGGTAAACCGTAAACATTTGTCAGAAGGCAATAGGATAAAGACTTCCGGCTCATCGGGCTGGTGCGAATATTTCAATGTCCGCATGTGCCAAACCGTTGGTTTATGACACACCTTTACGCGTCTCTCGCTCGCGGCGCTCGCTCGAAAACTATAGCCTAACCTAAAACCAAACCATCTTGCGTTCATTATTCGATATGGTGGCGACATATTTCAAATTTGCGAACGTGTCGGATCGGTTGTGAGGTTGGACTAGATTTTTACGAGCGAGCGGAGCGAGCGAGCAACGGTCACAATTTCCAAGCTATACATATACCATATATTGTCTTGCATATATTTCGTGCTTGTACCTAATTTTGTCAGCCATTTCGGACATCACGTTGCACTGTACTATGAGGAAACGGTACTAATTATGTGAAACTATTGGTAAACCGTAAACATTTGTCAGAAGGCAATAGGATAAAGACTTCCGGCTCCTCGGGCTGGTGCGAATATATCAATGTCCGTATGTGCCAAACCGATGGTTTGTGACACACCTTTACGCGTCTCTCGTTCGCTGCGCTCGCACGAAAGCTATAGCCTAACCTAAAACCAATCCATCTTCCGTTCATTATTCGATATGGTGGCGACATATTTCAAATTTGCGAACATGTGGGATCGGTTGTGAGGTTGGACTAGATTTTTACGAGCGAGCGGAGCGAGCGAGCAACGGTCACAATTTCCAAGCTATACATATACCTTATATTGCCTTGCAAATATTCAGTGTTATTACCTAATTTTGTCAGCCATTTCGGACATCACATTGCACTGTACTATGAGGAAATAGTACTATTTATGTGAAACTATTCATAAACTGTAAACATGTGTCGGTAGGCAATAGGATAAATACTTCCGGCTACTCGGGCTGGTGCGAATATTTCAATGTCCGTATGTGCCAAGCCGTTGGTTTGTGACACACCTTTACGCGTCTATCGTTCGCTGCGTTCGCACGAAAGCTATAGCCTAACCTAAAACCAATCCATCTTCCGTTCATTATTCGATATGGTGGCGACATATTTCAAATTTGCGAACGTGTGGGATCGGTTGTGAGGTTGGACTAGATTTTTACGAGCGAGCGGAGCGAGCGAGCAACGGTCACAATTTCCAAGCTATACATATACGTTATATTGCCTTCCATATATTTCGTGTTATTACCTAATTTTGTCAGCCATTTCGGACATCACATTGCACTGTACTATGAGGAAATAGTACTATTTATGTGAAACTATTCATAAACTGTAAACATGTGTCAGTAGGCAATAGGATAAATACTTCCGGCTCCTCGGGCTGGTGCGAATATTTCAATGTCCGTATGTGCCAAACCGTTGGTTTATGACACACCTATAAGCGTATCTCGCTCGCGGCGCTCGCTCGAAAACTATAGCCTAACCTAAAACCAATCCATCTTGCGTTCATTATTCGATATGGTGGCGACATATTTCAAATTTGCGAACGTGTGGGATCGGTTGCGAGGTTGGACTAGATTTTTACGAGCGAGCGAGCAACGGTCACAATTTCCAAGCTATACATATACCTTATATTGCCTTCCATATATTTCGTGTTATTACCTAATTTTGTCAGCCATTTCGGACATCACATTGCACTGTACTATGAGGAAATAGTACTATTTATGTGAAACTATTCATAAACTGTAAACATGTGTCGGTAGGCAATAGGATAAATACTTCCGGCTCCTCGGGCTGGTGCGAATATTTCAATGTCCGTATGTGCCAAACCGTTGGTTTATGACACACCTATAAGCGTATCTCGCTCGCGGCGCTCGCTCGAAAACTATAGCCTAACCTAAAACCAATCAATCCTGCGTTCATTATTCGATATGATGGCGACATATTTCAAATTTGCGAACATTTCGGATCGTTTGTGGGGTTGGACTAGATTTTTACGAGCGAGCGGAGCGAGCGAGCAGCGGTCACAATTTCCAAGCTATACATATACCATATATTGTCTTGCATATATTTCATGCTTGTACCTAATTTAGTCAGCCATTTCGGACATCACGTTGCACTGTACTATGAGGAAACGGTACTAATTATGTGAAACTATTGGTAAACCGTAAACATTTGTCAGAAGGCAATAGGATAAAGACTTCCGGCTCCTCGGGCTGGTGCGAATATATCAATGTCCGTATGTGCCAAACCGATGGTTTGTGACACACCTTTACGCGTCTCTCGTTCGCTGCGCTCGCACGAAAGCCATAGCCTAACCTAAAACCAATCCATCTTCCTTTCATTATTCGATATGGTGGCGACATATTTCAAATTTGCGAACGTGTCGGATCGGTTGTGGGGTTGGACTAGATTTTTACGAGCGAGCGGAGCGAGCGAGCAGCGGTCACAATTTCCAAGCTATACATATACCATATATTGTCTTGCATATATTTCATGCTTGTACCTAATTTAGTCAGCCATTTCGGACATCACGTTGCACTGTACTATGAGGAAACGGTACTAATTATGTGAAACTATTCATAAACTGTAAACATGTGTCGGTAGGCAATAGGATAAATACTTCCGGCTCCTCGGGCTGGTGCGAATATTTCAATGTCCGTATGTGCCAAACCGTTGGTTTATGACACACCTATAAGCGTATCTCGCTCGCGGCGCTCGCTCGAAAACTATAGCCTAACCTAAAACCAATCCATCTTGCGTTCATTATTCGATATGGTGGCGACATATTTCAAATTTGCGAACGTGTGGGATCGGTTGCGAGGTTGGACTAGATTTTTACGAGCGAGCGAGCAACGGTCACAATTTCCAAGCTATACATATACCTTATATTGCCTTCCATATATTTCGTGTTATTACCTAATTTTGTCAGCCATTTCGGACATCACATTGCACTGTACTATGAGGAAATAGTACTATTTATGTGGAACCATTCATAAACTGTAAACATGTGTCGGTAGGCAATAGGATAAATACTTCCGGCTCCTCGGGCTGGTGCGAATATTTCAATGTCCGTGTGTGCCAAACCGTTTGTTTATGACACACCTATACGTGTCTCTCGCTCGCTGCGCTCGCTCGAAAACTATAGCCTAACCTAAAACCAATCCATCTTTCGTTCATTATTCGATATGGTGGCGACATATTTCAAATTTGCGAACGTGTGGGATCGGTTGTGAGGTTGGACTAGATTTTTACGAGCGAGCGGAGCGAGCGAGCAACGGTCACAATTTCCAAGCTATACATATACCTTATATTGCCTTCCATATATTTCGTGTTATTACCTAATTTTGTCAGCCATTTCGGACATCACATTGCACTGTACTATGAGGAAATAGTACTATTTATGTGAAACTATTCATAAACTGTAAACATGTGTCCGGTAGGCAATAGGATAAATACTTCCGGCTCCTCGGGCTGGTGCGAATATTTCAATGTCCGTGTGTGCCAAACCGTTTGTTTATGACACACCTATACGTGTCTCTCGCTCGCTGCGCTCGCTCGAAAACTATAGCCTAACCTAAAATCCAATCCATCTTCCGTTCATTATTCGATATGGTGGCGACATATTTCAAATTTGCGAACGTGTCGGATCGGTTGTGGGGTTGGACTAGATTTTTACGAGCGAGCGGAGCGAGCGAGCAACGGTCACAATTTCCAAGTTATACATATACCATATATTGTCTTGCATATATTTCATGCTTGTACCTAATTTAGTCAGCCATTTCGGACATCACGTTGCACTGTACTATGAGGAAACGGTACTAATTATGTGAAACTATTCATAAACTGTAAACATGTGTCGGTAGGCAATAGGATAAATACTTCCGGCTCCTCGGGCTTGTGCGAATATAACAATGTCCGTATGTGCCAAAACCGATGGTTTGTGACACACCTTTACGCGTCTCTCGTTCGCTGCGCTCGCACGAAAGCCATAGCCTAACCTAAAACCAATCCATCTTCCGTTCATTATTCGATATGGTGGCGACATATTTCAAATTTGCGAACGTGTGGGATCGGTTGTGAGGTTGGACTAGATTTTTACGAGCGAGCGGAGCGAGCGAGCAACGGTCACAATTTCCAAGCTATACATATACCATATATTGTCTTGCATATATTTCGTGCTTGTACCTAATTTTGTCAGCCATTTCGGACATCACGTTGCACTGTACTATGAGGGAAACGGTACTAATTATGTGAAACTATTGGTAAACCGTAAACATTTGTCAGAAGGCAATAGGATAAAGACTTCCGGCTCCTCGGGCTGGTGCGAATATATCAATGTCCGTATGTGCCAAACCGATGGTTTGTGACACACCTTTACGCGTCTATCGTTCGCTGCGCTCGCACGAAAGCTATAGCCTAACCTAAAACCAATCCATCTTCCGTTCATTATTCGATATGGTGGCGACATATTTCAAATTTGCGAACGTGTGGGATCGGTTGTGAGGTTGGACTAGATTTTTACGAGCGAGCGGAGCGAGCGAGCAACGGTCACAATTTCCAAGCTATACATATACCTTATATTGCCTTCCATATATTTCGTGTTATTACCTAATTTTGTCAGCCATTTCGGACATCACATTGCACTGTACTATGAGGAAATAGTACTATTTATGTGAAACTATTCATAAACTGTAAACATGTGTCGGTAGGCAATAGGATAAATACTTCCGGCTCCTCGGGCTGGTGCGAATATTTCAATGTCCGTATGTGCCAAACCGTTGGTTTATGACACACCTATAAGCGTATCTCGCTCGGGGCGCTCGCTCGAAAACTATAGCCTAACCTAAAACCAATCCATCTTGCGTTCATTATTCGATATGGTGGCGACATATTTCAAATTTGCGAACGTGTCGGATCGGTTGTGAGGTTGGACTAGATTTTTTCGAGCGAGCGGAGCGAGCGAGCAACGATCACAATTTCCAACCTATACATACACCTTATATCGCCTTGCATATATGTCGTGTTATTACCTAATTTTGTCAGCCATTTCGGGACACCACGTTGCATTGTACTATGCGGAAATAGTGCTATTTATGTGAAACTATTCATAAACTGTAAACATGTGTCGGTAGGCAATAGGATAAATACTTCCGGCTCCTCGGGCTGGTGCGAATATTTCAATGTCCGTGTGTGCCAAACCGTTTGTTTATGACACACCTATACGTGTCTCTCGCTCGCTGCGCTCGCTCGAAAACTATAGCCTAACCTAAACCCAATCCATCTTCCGTTCATTATTCGATATGGTGGCGACATATTTCAAATTTGCGAACGTGTGGGATCGGTTGTGAGGTTGGACTAGATTTTTACGAGCGAGCGGAGCGAGCGAGCAACGGTCACAATTTCCAAGCTATACATATACGTTATATTGCCTTCCATATATTTCGTGTTATTACCTAATTTTTGTCAGCCATTTCGGACATCACATTGCACTGTACTATGAGGAAATAGTACTATTTATGTGAAACTATTCATAAACTGTAAACATGTGTCGGTAGGCAATAGGATAAATACTTCCGGCTCCTCGGGCTGGTGCGAATATTTCAATGTCCGTATGTGCCAAACCGTTGGTTTATGACACACCTATAAGCGTATCTCGCTCGCGGCGCTCGCTCGAAAACTATAGCCTAACCTAAAACCAATCCATCTTGCGTTCATTATTCGATATGGTGGCGACATATTTCAAATTTGCGAACGTGTCGGATCGGTTGTGAGGTTGGACTAGATTTTTTCGAGCGAGCGGAGCGAGCGAGCAACGATCACAATTTCCAACCTATACATACACCTTATATCGCCTTGCATATATGTCGTGTTATTACCTAATTTTGTCAGCCATTTCGGACATCACGTTGCATTGTACTATGTGGAAATAGTGCTATTTATGTGAAACTATTCATAAACTTGTAAAACATGTGTCGGTAGGCAATAGGATAAATACTTCCGGCTCCTCGGGCTGGTGCGAATATTTCAATGTCCGTGTGTGCCAAACCGTTTGTTTATGACACACCTATACGTGTCTCTCGCTCGCTGCGCTCGCTCGAAAACTATAGCCTAACCTAAAACCAATCCATCTTCCGTTCATTATTCGATATGGTGGCGACATATTTCAAATTTGCGAACGTGTGGGATCGGTTGTGAGGTTGGACAAGATTTTTACGAGCGAGCTGAGCGAGCGAGCAACGGTCACAATTTCCAAGCTATACATATACGTTATATTGCCTTCCATATATTTCGTGTTATTACCTAATTTTGTCAGCCATTTCGGACATCACATTGCACTGTACTATGAGGAAATAGTACTATTTATGTGAAACTATTCATAAACTGTAAACATGTGTCGGTAGGCAATAGGATAAATACTTCCGGCTCCTCGGGCTGGTGCGAATATTTCAATGTCCGTATGTGCCAAACCGTTGGTTTATGACACATCTATAAGCGTATCTCGCTCGCGGCGCTCGCTCGAAAAACTATAGCCTAACCTAAAAACCAATCCATCTTGCGTTCATTATTCGATATGGTGGCGACATATTTCAAATTTGCGAACGTGTCGGATCGGTTGTGAGGTTGGACTAGATTTTTTCGAGCGAGCGGAGCGAGCGAGCAACGATCACAATTTCCAACCTATACATACACCTTATATCGCCTTGCATATATGTCGTGTTATTACCTAATTTTGTCAGCCATTTCGGACATCACGTTGCATTGTACTATGTGGAAATAGTGCTATTTATGTGAAACTATTCATAAACTGTAAACATGTGTCGGTAGGCAATAGGATAAATACTTCCGGCTCCTCGGGCTGGTGCGAATATTTCAATGTCCGTGTGTGCCAAACCGTTTGTTTACGACACACCTATACGTGTCTCTCGCTCGCTGCGCTCGCTCGAAAAACTATAGCCTAACCTAAAACCAATCCATCTTCCGTTCATTATTCGATATGGTGGGCGACATATTTCAAATTTGCGAACGTGTGGGATCGGTTGTGAGGTTGGACTAGATTTTTACGAGCGAGCGGAGCGAGCGAGCAACGGTCACAATTTCCAAGCTATACATATACGTTATATTGCCTTCCATATATTTCGTGTTATTACCTAATTTTGTCAGCCATTTCGGACATCACATTGCACTGTACTATGAGGAAATAGTACTACTTATGTGAAACTATTCATAAACTGTAAACATGTGTCGGTAGGCAATAGGATAAATACTTCCGGCTCCTCGGGCTGGTGCGAATATTTCAATGTCCGTATGTTCCAAACCGTTGGATTATGACACACCTATACGCGTCTCTCGCTCGCTGCGCTCGCTCGAAAAACTATAGCCTAACCTAAAAACCAATCCATCTTGCGTTCATTATTCGATATGGTGGCGACATATTTCAAATTTGCGAACGTGTGGGATCGGTTGCGAGGTTGGACTAGATTTTTACGAGCGAGCGGAGCGAGCGAGCAACGGTCACAATTTCCAAGCTATACATATACGTTATATTGCCTTCCATATATTTCGTGTTATTACCTAATTTTGTCAGCCATTTCGGACATCACGTTGCACTGTACTATGAGGAAGCGGTACTAGTTATGTGAAACTATTGGTAAACCGTAAACATTTGTCAGAAGGAAATAGGATAAAGACTTCCGGCTCCTCGGGCTGGTGCGAATATATCAATGTCCGTATGTGCCAAACCGATGGTTTGTGACACACCTTTACGCGTCTCTCGTTCGCTGCGCTCGCACGAAAGCCATAGCCTAACCTAAAACCAATCCATCTTCCGTTCATTATTCGATATGGTGGCGACATATTTCAAATTTGCGAACGTGTGGGATCGGTTGTGAGGTTGGACTAGATTTTTTACGAGCGAGCGGAGCGAGCGAGCAAACGGTCCACAATTTCCAAGCTATACATATACCTTATATTGCCTTCCATATATTTCGTGTTATTACCTAATTTTGTCAGCCATTTCGGACATCACATTGCACTGTACTATGAGGAAATAGTACTATTTATGTGAAACTATTCATAAACTGTAAACATGTGTCGGTAGGCAATAGGATAAATACTTCCGGCTCCTCGGGCTGGTGCGAATATTTCAATGTCCCGTATGTGCCAAACCGTTGGTTTATGACACACCTATAAGCGTATCTCGCTCGCGGCGCTCGCTCGAAAACTATAGCCTAACCTAAAACCAATCCATCCTGCGTTCATTATTCGATATGGTGGCGACATATTTCAAATTTGCGAACGTGTCGGATCGGTTGTGAGGTTGGACTAGATTTTTTCGAGCGAGCGGAGCGAGCGAGCAACGATCACAATTTCCAACCTATACATACACCTTATATCGCCTTGCATATATGTCGTGTTATTACCTAATTTTGTCAGCCATTTCGGACATCACGTTGCATTGTACTATGTGGAAATAGTGCTATTTATGTGAAACTATTCATAAACTGTAAACATGTGTCGGTAGGCAATAGGATAAATACTTCCGGCTCCTCGGGCTGGTGCGAATATTTCAATGTCCGTGTGTGCCAAACCGTTTGTTTACGACACACCTATACGTGTCTCTCGCTCGCTGCGCTCGCTCGAAAACTATAGCCTAACCTAAAAACCAATCCATCTTCCGTTCATTATTCGATATGGTGGCGACATATTTCAAATTGCGAACGTGTGGGATCGGTTGTGAGGTTGGACTAGATTTTTACGAGCGAGCGGAGCGAGCGAGCAACGGTCACAATTTCCAAGCTATACATATACGTTATATTGCCTTCCATATATTTCGTGTTATTACCTAATTTTGTCAGCCATTTCGGACATCACATTGCACTGTACTATGAGGAAATAGTACTACTTATGTGAAACTATTCATAAACTGTAAACATGTGTCGGTAGGCAATAGGATAAATACTTCCGGCTCCTCGGGCTGGTGCGAATATTTCAATGTCCGTATGTTCCAAACCGTTGGATTATGACACACCTATACGCGTCTCTCGCTCGCTGCGCTCGCTCGAAAACTATAGCCTAACCTAAAACCAATCAATCCTGCGTTCATTATTCGATATGATGGCGACATATTTCAAATTTGCGAACGTTTTCGGATCGTTTGTGGGGTTGGACTAGATTTTTACGAGCGAGCGGAGCGAGCGAGCAGCGGTCACAATTTCCAAGCTATACATATACCATATATTGTCTTGCATATATTTCATGCTTGTACCTAATTTAGTCAGCCATTTCGGACATCACGTTGCACTGTACTATGAGGAAACGGTACTAATTATGTGAAACTATTGGTAAACCGTAAACATTTGTCAGAAGGCAATAGGATAAAGACTTCCGGCTCCTCGGGCTGGTGCGAATATATCAATGTCCGTATGTGCCAAACCGATGGTTTGTGACACACCTTTACGCGTCTCTCGTTCGCTGCGCTCGCACGAAAGCCATAGCCTAACCTAAAACCAATCCATCTTCCGTTCATTATTCGATATGGTGGCGACATATTTCAAATTTGCGAACGTGTGGGATCGGTTGTGAGGTTGGACTAGATTTTTACGAGCGAGCGGAGCGAGCGAGGCAACGGTCCACAATTTCCAAGCTATACATATACCATATATTGTCTTGCATATATTTCGTGCTTGTACCTAATTTTGTCAGCCATTTCGGACATCACGTTGCACTGTACTATGAGGAAACGGTACTAATTATGTGAAAACTATTGGTAAACCGCAAACATTTGTCAGAAGGCAATAGGATAAAGACTTCCGGCTCCTCGGGCTGGTGCGAATATATCAATGTCCGTATGTGCCAAACCGATGGTTTGTGACACACCTTTACGCGTCTATCGTTCGCTGCGCTCGCACGAAAGCTATAGCCTAACCTAAAACCAATCCATCTTCCGTTCATTATTCGATATGGTGGCGACATATTTCAAATTTGCGAACGTGTGGGATCGGTTGTGAGGTTGGACTAGATTTTTACGAGCGAGCGGAGCGAGCGAGCAACGGTCACAATTTCCAAGCTATACATATACCTTATATTGCCTTCCATATATTTCGTGTTATTACCTAATTTTGTCAGCCATTTCGGACATCACATTGTACTGTACTATGAGGAAATAGTACTATTTATGTGAAACTATTCATAAACTGTAAACATGTGTCGGTAGGCAATGGGATAAATACTTCCGGCTCCTCGGGCTGGTGCGAATATTTCAATGTCCGTATGTGCAAACCGTTGGTTTATGACACACCTATAAGCGTATCTCGCTCGGGGCGCTCGCTCGAAAACTATAGCCTAACCTAAAACCAATCCATCTTGCGTTCATTATTCGATATGGTGGCGACATATTTCAAATTTGCGAACGTGTCGGATCGGTTGTGAGGTTGGACTAGATTTTTTCGAGCGAGCGGAGCGAGCGAGCAACGATCACAATTTCCAACCTATACATACACCTTATATCGCCTTGCATATATGTCGTGTTATTACCTAATTTTGTCAGCCATTTCGGACATCACGTTGCATTGTACTATGTGGAAATAGTGCTATTTATGTGAAACTATTCATAAACTGCAAACATGTGTCGGTAGGCAATAGGATAAATACTTCCGGCTCCTCGGGCTGGTGCGAATATTTCAATGTCCGTGTGTGCCAAACCGTTGGTTTATGACACACCTATAAGCGTATCTCGCTCGGGGCGCTCGCTCGAAAAACTATAGCCTAACCTAAAACCAATCCATCTTGCGTTCATTATTCGATATGGTGGCGACATATTTCAAATTTGCGAACGTGTCGGATCGGTTGTGAGGTTGGACTAGATTTTTTTCGAGCGAGCGGAGCGAGCGAGCAACGATCACAATTTCCAACCTATACATACACCTTATATCGCCTTGCATATATGTCGTGTTATTACCTAATTTTGTCAGCCATTTCGGACATCACGTTGCATTGTACTATGTGGAAATAGTGCTATTTATGTGAAACTATTCATAAACTGCAAACATGTGTCGGTAGGCAATAGGATAAATACTTCCGGCTCCTCGGGCTGGTGCGAATATTTCAATGTCCGTGTGTGCCCAAACCGTTTGTTTATGACACACCTATACGTGTCTCTCGCTCGCTGCGCTCGCTCGAAAACTATAGCCTAACCTAAAACCAATCCATCTTCCGTTCATTATTCGATATGGTGGCGACATATTTCAAATTTGCGAACGTGTGGGATCGGTTGTGAGGTTGGACTAGATTTTTACGAGCGAGCGGAGCGAGCGAGCAACGGTCACAATTTCCAAGCTATACATATACGTTATATTGCCTTCCATATATTTCGTGTTATTACCTAATTTTGTCAGCCATTTCGGACATCACATTGCACTGTACTATGAGGAAATAGTACTATTTATGTGAAACTATTCATAAACTGTAAACATGTGTCGGTAGGCAATAGGATAAATACTTCCGGCTCCTCGGGCTGGTGCGAATATTTCAATGTCCGTATGTGCCAAACCGTTGGTTTATGACACACCTATAAGCGTATCTCGCTCGCGGCGCTCGCTCGAAAACTATAGCCTAACCTAAAACCAATCCATCCTGCGTTCATTATTCGATATGGTGGCGACATATTTCAAATTTGCGAACGTGTCGGATCGGTTGTGAGGTTGGACTAGATTTTTTCGAGCGAGCGGAGCGAGCGAGCAACGATCACAATTTCCAACCTATACATACACCTTATATCGCCTTGCATATATGTCGTGTTATTACCTAATTTTGTCAGCCATTTCGGACATCACGTTGCATTGTACTATGTGGAAATAGTGCTATTTATGTGAAACTATTCATAAACTGTAAACATGTGTCGGTAGGCAATAGGATAAATACTTCCGGCTCCTCGGGCTGGTGCGAACATTTCAATGTCCGTATGTGCCAAACCGATGGTTTGTGACACACCTTTACGCGTCTATCGTTCGCTGCGTTCGCACGAAAGCTATAGCCTAACCTAAAACCAATCCATCTTCCGTTCATTATTCGATATGGTGGCGACATATTTCAAATTTGCGAACGTGTGGGATCGGTTGTGAGGTTGGACTAGATTTTTACGAGCGAGCGGAGCGAGCGAGCAACGGTCACAATTTCCAAGCTATACATATACCTTATATTGCCTTCCATATATTTCGTGTTATTACCTAATTTTGTCAGCCATTTCGGACATCACATTGCACTGTACTATGAGGAAATAGTACTATTTATGTGAAACTATTCATAAACTGTAAACATGTGTCGGTAGGCAATAGGATAAATACTTCCGGCTCCTCGGGCTGGTGCGAATATTTCAATGTCCGTATGTGCCAAACCGTTGGTTTATGACACACCTATAAGCGTATCTCGCTCGCGGCGCTCGCTCGAAAACTATAGCCTAACCTAAAACCAATCCATCCTGCGTTCATTATTCGATATGGTGGCGACATATTTCAAATTTGCGAACGTGTCGGATCGGTTGTGAGGTTGGACTAGATTTTTTCGAGCGAGCGGAGCGAGCGAGCAACGATCACAATTTCCAACCTATACATACACCTTATATCGCCTTGCATATATGTCGTGTTATTACCTAATTTTGTCAGCCATTTCGGACATCACGTTGCATTGTACTATGTGGAAATAGTGCTATTTATGTGAAACTATTCATAAACTGTAAACATGTGTCGGTAGGCAATAGGATAAATACTTCCGGCTCCTCGGGCTGGTGCGAATATTTCAATGTCCGTGTGTGCCAAACCGTTTGTTTATGACACACCTATACGTGTCTCTCGCTCGCTGCGCTCGCTCGAAAACTATAGCCTAACCTAAAACCAATCCATCTTCCGTTCATTATTCGATATGGTGGCGACATATTTCAAATTTGCGAACGTGTGGAATCGGTTGTGAGGTTGGACTAGATTTTTACGAGCGAGCTGAGCGAGCGAGCAACGGTCACAATTTCCAAGCTATACATATACGTTATATTGCCTTCCATATATTTCGTGTTATTACCTAATTTTGTCAGCCATTTCGGACATCACATTGCACTGTACTATGAGGAAATAGTACTATTTATGTGAAACTATTCATAAACTGTAAACATGTGTCGGTAGGCAATAGGATAAATACTTCCGGCTCCTCGGGCTGGTGCGAATATTTCAATGTCCGTATGTGCCAAACCGTTGGTTTATGACACATCTATAAGCGTATCTCGCTCGCGGCGCTCGCTCGAAAACTATAGCCTAACCTAAAACCAATCCATCTTGCGTTCATTATTCGATATGGTGGCGACATATTTCAAATTTGCGAACGTGTCGGATCGGTTGTGAGGTTGGACTAGATTTTTTCGAGCGAGCGGAGCGAGCGAGCAACGATCACAATTTCCAACCTATACATACACCTTATATCGCCTTGCATATATGTCGTGTTATTACCTAATTTTGTCAGCCATTTCGGACATCACGTTGCATTGTACTATGTGGAAATAGTGCTATTTATGTGAAACTATTCATAAACTGTAAACATGTGTCGGTAGGCAATAGGATAAATACTTCCGGCTCCTCGGGCTGGTGCGAATATTTCAATGTCCGTGTGTGCCAAACCGTTTGTTTACGACACACCTATACGTGTCTCTCGCTCGCTGCGCTCGCTCGAAAACTATAGCCTAACCTAAAACCAATCCATCTTCCGTTCATTATTCGATATGGTGGCGACATATTTCAAATTTGCGAACGTGTGGGATCGGTTGTGAGGTTGGACTAGATTTTTACGAGCGAGCGGAGCGAGCGAGCAACGGTCACAATTTCCAAGCTATACATATACGTTATATTGCCTTCCATATATTTCGTGTTATTACCTAATTTTGTCAGCCATTTCGGACATCACATTGCACTGTACTATGAGGAAATAGTACTACTTATGTGAAACTATTCATAAACTGTAAACATGTGTCGGTAGGCAATAGGATAAATACTTCCGGCTCCTCGGGCTGGTGCGAATATTTCAATGTCCGTATGTTCCAAACCGTTGGATTATGACACACCTATACGCGTCTCTCGCTCGCTGCGCTCGCTCGAAAACTATAGCCTAACCTAAAACCAATCCATCTTGCGTTCATTATTCGATATGGTGGCGACATATTTCAAATTTGCGAACGTGTGGGATCGGTTGCGAGGTTGGACTAGATTTTTACGAGCGAGCGGAGCGAGCGAGCAACGGTCACAATTTCCAAGCTATACATATACGTTATATTGCCTTCCATATATTTCGTGTTATTACCTAATTTTGTCAGCCATTTCGGACATCACGTTGCACTGTACTATGAGGAAGCGGTACTAGTTATGTGAAACTATTGGTAAACCGTAAACATTTGTCAGAAGGAAATAGGATAAAGACTTCCGGCTCCTCGGGCTGGTGCGAATATATCAATGTCCGTATGTGCCAAACCGATGGTTTGTGACACACCTTTACGCGTCTATCGTTCGCTGCGCTCGCACGAAAGCTATAGCCTAACCTAAAACCAATCCATCTTCCGTTCATTATTCGATATGGTGGCGACATATTTCAAATTTGCGAACGTGTGGGATCGGTTGTGAGGTTGGACTAGATTTTTACGAGCGAGCGGAGCGAGCGAGCAACGGTCACAATTTCCAAGCTATACATATACCTTATATTGCCTTCCATATATTTCGTGTTATTACCTAATTTTGTCAGCCATTTCGGACATCACGTTGCATTGTACTATGTGGAAATAGTGCTATTTATGTGAAACTATTCATAAACTGTAAACATGTGTCGGTAGGCAATAGGATAAATACTTCCGGCTCCTCGGGCTGGTGCGAATATTTCAATGTCCGTGTGTGCCAAACCGTTTGTTTATGACACACCTATACGTGTCTCTCGCTCGCTGCGCTCGCTCGAAAACTATAGCCTAACCTAAAACCAATCCATCTTCCGTTCATTATTCGATATGGTGGCGACATATTTCAAATTTGCGAACGTGTGGGATCGGTTGTGAGGTTGGACTAGATTTTTACGAGCGAGCGGAGCGAGCGAGCAACGGTCACAATTTCCAAGCTATACATATACCATATATTGTCTTGCATATATTTCGTGCTTGTACCTAATTTTGTCAGCCATTTCGGACATCACGTTGCACTGTACTATGAGGAAACGGTACTAATTATGTGAAACTATTGGTAAACCGTAAACATTTGTCAGAAGGCAATAGGATAAAGACTTCCGGCTCCTCGGGCTGGTGCGAATATATCAATGTCCGTATGTGCCAAACCGATGGTTTGTGACACACCTTTACGCGTCTATCGTTCGCTGCGTTCGCACGAAAGCTATAGCCTAACCTAAAACCAATCCATCTTCCGTTCATTATTCGATATGGTGGCGACATATTTCAAATTTGCGAACGTGTGGGATCGGTTGTGAGGTTGGACTAGATTTTTACGAGCGAGCTGAGCGAGCGAGCAACGGTCACAATTTCCAAGCTATACATATACGTTATATTGCCTTCCATATATTTCGTGTTATTACCTAATTTTGTCAGCCATTTCGGACATCACATTGCACTGTACTATGAGGAAATAGTACTATTTATGTGAAACTATTCATAAACTGTAAACATGTGTCGGTAGGCAATAGGATAAATACTTCCGGCTCCTCGGGCTGGTGCGAATATTTCAATGTCCGTATGTGCCAAACCGTTGGTTTATGACACATCTATAAGCGTATCTCGCTCGCGGCGCTCGCTCGAAAACTATAGCCTAACCTAAAACCAATCCATCTTGCGTTCATAATTCGATATGGTGGCGACATATTTCAAATTTGCGAACGTGTCGGATCGGTTGTGAGGTTGGACTAGATTTTTTCGAGCGAGCGGAGCGAGCGAGCAACGATCACAATTTCCAACCTATACATACACCTTATATCGCCTTGCATATATGTCGTGTTATTACCTAATTTTGTCAGCCATTTCGGACATCACGTTGCATTGTACTATGTGGAAATAGTGCTATTTATGTGAAACTATTCATAAACTGTAAACATGTGTCGGTAGGCAATAGGATAAATACTTCCGGCTCCTCGGGCTGGTGCGAATATTTCAATGTCCGTGTGTGCCAAACCGTTTGTTTACGACACACCTATACGTGTCTCTCGCTCGCTGCGCTCGCTCGAAAACTATAGCCTAACCTAAAACCAATCCATCTTCCGTTCATTATTCGATATGGTGGCGACATATTTCAAATTTGCGAACGTGTGGGATCGGTTGTGAGGTTGGACTAGATTTTTACGATCGAGCGGAGCGAGCGAGCAACGGTCACAATTTCCAAGCTATACATATACGTTATATTGCCTTCCATATATTTCGTGTTATTACCTAATTTTGTCAGCCATTTCGGACATCACATTGCACTGTACTATGAGGAAATAGTACTACTTATGTGAAACTATTCATAAACTGTAAACATGTGTCGGTAGGCAATAGGATAAATACTTCCGGCTCCTCGGGCTGGTGCGAATATTTCAATGTCCGTATGTTCCAAACCGTTGGATTATGACACACCTATACGCGTCTCTCGCTCGCTGCGCTCGCTCGAAAACTATAGCCTAACCTAAAACCAATCCATCTTGCGTTCATTATTCGATATGGTGGCGACATATTTCAAATTTGCGAACGTGTGGGATCGGTTGCGAGGTTGGACTAGATTTTTACGAGCGAGCGGAGCGAGCGAGCAACGGTCACAATTTCCAAGCTATACATATACGTTATATTGCCTTCCATATATTTCGTGTTATTACCTAATTTTGTCAGCCATTTCGGACATCACGTTGCACTGTACTATGAGGAAGCGGTACTAGTTATGTGAAACTATTGGTAAACCGTAAACATTTGTCAGAAGGAAATAGGATAAAGACTTCCGGCTCCTCGGGCTGGTGCGAATATATCAATGTCCGTATGTGCCAAACCGATGGTTTGTGACACACCTTTACGCGTCTATCGTTCGCTGCGCTCGCACGAAAGCTATAGCCTAACCTAAAACCAATCCATCTTCCGTTCATTATTCGTTATGGTGGCGACATATTTCAAATTTGCGAACGTGTGGGATCGGTTGTGAGGTTGGACTAGATTTTTACGAGCGAGCGGAGCGAGCGAGCAACGGTCACAATTTCCAAGCTATACATATACCTTATATTGCCTTCCATATATTTCGTGTTATTACCTAATTTTGTCAGCCATTTCGGACATCACGTTGCATTGTACTATGTGGAAATAGTGCTATTTATGTGAAACTATTCATAAACTGTAAACATGTGTCGGTAGGCAATAGGATAAATACTTCCGGCTCCTCGGGCTGGTGCGAATATTTCAATGTCCGTGTGTGCCAAACCGTTTGTTTATGACACACCTATACGTGTCTCTCGCTCGCTGCGCTCGCTCGAAAACTATAGCCTAACCTAAAACCAATCCATCTTCCGTTCATTATTCGATATGGTGGCGACATATTTCAAATTTGCGAACGTGTGGGATCGGTTGTGAGGTTGGACTAGATTTTTACGAGCGAGCGGAGCGAGCGAGCAACGGTCACAATTTCCAAGCTATACATATACCATATATTGTCTTGCATATATTTCGTGCTTGTACCTAATTTTGTCAGCCATTTCGGACATCACGTTGCACTGTACTATGAGGAAACGGTACTAATTATGTGAAACTATTGGTAAACCGTAAACATTTGTCAGAAGGCAATAGGATAAAGACTTCCGGCTCCTCGGGCTGGTGCGAATATATCAATGTCCGTATGTGCCAAACCGATGGTTTGTGACACACCTTTACGCGTCTATCGTTCGCTGCGTTCGCACGAAAGCTATAGCCTAACCTAAAACCAATCCATCTTCCGTTCATTATTCGATATGGTGGCGACATATTTCAAATTTGCGAACGTGTGGGATCGGTTGTGAGGTTGGACTAGATTTTTACGAGCGAGCGGAGCGAGCGAGCAACGGTCACAATTTCCAAGCTATACATATACCTTATATTGCCTTCCATATATTTCGTGTTATTACCTAATTTTGTCAGCCATTTCGGACATCACATTGCACTGTACTATGAGGAAATAGTACTATTTATGTGAAACTATTCATAAACTGTAAACATGTGTCTGTAGGCAATAGGATAAATACTTCCGGCTCCTCGGGCTGGTGCGAATATTTCAATGTCCGTATGTGCCAAACCGTTGGTTTATGACACACCTATAAGCGTATCTCGCTCGGGGCGCTCGCTCGAAAACTATAGCCTAACCTAAAACCAATCCATCTTGTGTTCATTATTCGATATGGTGGCGACATATTTCAAATTTGCGAACGTGTCGGATCGGTTGTGAGGTTGGACTAGATTTTTTCGAGCGAGCGGAGCGAGCGAGCAACGATCACAATTTCCAACCTATACATACACCTTATATCGCCTTGCATATATGTCGTGTTATTACCTAATTTTGTCAGCCATTTCGGACATCACGTTGCATTGTACTATGTGGAAATAGTGCTATTTATGTGAAACTATTCATAAACTGTAAACATGTGTCGGTAGGCAATAGGATAAATACTTCCGGCTCCTCGGGCTGGTGCGAATATTTCAATGTCCGTGTGTGCCAAACCGTTTGTTTATGACACACCTATACGTGTCTCTCGCTCGCTGCGCTCGCTCGAAAACTATAGCCTAACCTAAAACCAATCCATCTTCCGTTCATTATTCGATATGGTGGCGACATATTTCAAATTTGCGAACGTGTGGGATCGGTTGTGAGGTTGGACTAGATTTTTACGAGCGAGCGGAGCGAGCGAGCAACGGTCACAATTTCCAAGCTATACATATACGTTATATTGCCTTCCATATATTTCGTGTTATTACCTAATTTTGTCAGCCATTTCGGACATCACATTGCACTGTACTATGAGGAAATAGTACTATTTATGTGAAACTATTCATAAACTGTAAACATGTGTCGGTAGGCAATAGGATAAATACTTCCGGCTCCTCGGGCTGGTGCGAATATTTCAATGTCCGTATGTGCCAAACCGTTGGTTTATGACACACCTATAAGCGTATCTCGCTCGCGGCGCTCGCTCGAAAACTATAGCCTAACCTAAAACCAATCCATCTTGCGTTCATTATTCGATATGGTGGCGACATATTTCAAATTTGCGAACGTGTGGGATCGGTTGCGAGGTTGGACTAGATTTTTACGAGCGAGCGAGCAAAGGTCACAATTTCCAAGCTATACATATACCTTATATTGCCTTCCATATATTTCGTGTTATTACCTAATTTTGTCAGCCATTTCGGACATCACATTGCACTGTACTATGAGGAAATAGTACTATTTATGTGAAACTATTCATAAACTGTAAACATGTGTCGGTAGGCAATAGGATAAATACTTCCGGCTCCTCGGGCTGGTGCGAATATTTCAATGTCCGTGTGTGCCAAACCGTTTGTTTATGACACACCTATACGTGTCTCTCGCTCGCTGCGCTCGCTCGAAAACTATAGCCTAACCTAAAACCAATCCATCTTCCGTTCATTATTCGATATGGTGGCGACATATTTCAAATTTGCGAACGTGTCGGATCGGTTGTGGGGTTGGACTAGATTTTTACGAGCGAGCAGAGCGAGCGAGCAACGGTCACAATTTCCAAGCTATACATATACCATATATTGTCTTGCATATATTTCGTGCTTGTACCTAATTTTGTCAGCCATTTCGGACATCACGTTGCACTGTACTATGAGGAAACGGTACTAATTATGTGAAACTATAGGTAAACCGTAAACATTTGTCAGAAGGCAATAGGATAAAGACTTCCGGCTCCTCGGGCTGGTGCGAATATATCAATGTCCGTATGTGCCAAACCGATGGTTTGTGACACACCTTTACGCGTCTCTCGCTCGCTGCGCTCGCTCGAAAACTATAGCCTAACCTAAAACCAATCAATCCTGCGTTCATTATTCGATATGATGGCGACATATTTCAATTTGCGAACGTTTCGGATCGTTTGTGGGGTTGGACTAGATTTTTACGAGCGAGCGGAGCGAGCGAGCAGCGGTCACAATTTCCAAGCTATACATATACCATATATTGTCTTGCATATATTTCATGCTTGTACCTAATTTAGTCAGCCATTTCGGACATCACGTTGCACTGTACTATGAGGAAACGGTACTAATTATGTGAAACTATTGGTAAACCGTAAACATTTGTCAGAAGGCAATAGGATAAAGACTTCCGGCTCCTCGGGCTGGTGCGAATATATCAATGTCCGTATGTGCCAAACCGATGGTTTGTGACACACCTTTACGCGTCTCTCGTTCGCTGCGCTCGCACGAAAGCCATAGCCTAACCTAAAACCAATCCATCTTCCGTTCATTATTCGATATGGTGGCGACATATTTCAAATTTGCGAACGTGTGGGATCGGTTGTGAGGTTGGACTAGATTTTTACGAGCGAGCGGAGCGAGCGAGCACGGTCACAATTTCCAAGCTATACATATACCATATATTGTCTTGCATATATTTTCGTGTTATTACCTAATTTTGTCAGCCATTTCGGACATCACATTGCACTGTACTATGAGGAAATAGTACTATTTATGTGAAACTATTCATAAACTGTAAACATGTGTCGGTAGGCAATAGGATAAATACTTCCGGCTCCTCGGGCTGGTGCGAATATTTCAATGTCCGTATGTGCCAAACCGTTGGTTTATGACACACCTATAAGCGTATCTCGCTCGGGGCGCTCGCTCGAAAACTATAGCCTAACCTAAAACCAATCCATCTTGCGTTCATTATTCGATATGGTGGCGACATATTTCAAATTTGCGAACGTGTGGGATCGGTTGTGAGGTTGGACTAGATTTTTACGAGCGAGCGGAGCGAGCGAGCAACGGTCACAATTTCCAAGCTATACATATACCATATATTGTCTTGCATATATTTCGTGATTGTACCAAATTTTGTCAGCCATTTCGGACATCACGTTGCACTGTACTATGAGGAAACGGTACTAATTATGTGAAACTATAGGTAAACCGTAAACATTTGTCAGAAGGCAATAGGATAAAGACTTCCGGCTCCTCGGGCTGGTGCGAATATTTCAATGTCCGTATGTTCCAAACCGTTGGATTATGACACACCTTTACGCGTCTATCGTTCGCTGCGCTCGCACGAAAGCTATAGCCTAACCTAAAACCAATCCATCTTCCGTTCATTATTCGATATGGTGGCGACATATTTCAAATTTGCGAACGTGTGGGATCGGTTGTGAGGTTGGACTAGATTTTTACGAGCGAGCGGAGCGAGCGAGCAACGGTCACAATTTCCAAGCTATACATATACCATATATTGTCTTGCATATATTTCGTGCTTGTACCTAATTTTGTCAGCCATTTCGGACATCACGTTGCACTGTACTATGAGGAAACGGTACTAATTATGTGAAACTATTGGTAAACCGTAAACATTTGTCAGAAGGCAATAGGTTAAAGACTTCCGGCTCCTCGGGCTGGTGCGAATATATCAATGTCCGTATGTGCCAAACCGATGGTTTGTGACACACCTTTACGCGTCTATCGTTCGCTGCGCTCGCACGAAAGCTATAGCCTAACCTAAAACCAATCCATCTTCCGTTCATTATTCGATATGGTGGCGACATATTTCAAATTTGCGAACGTGTGGGATCGGTTGTAAGGTTGGACTAGATTTTTACGAGCGAGCGGAGCGAGCGAGCAACGGTCACAATTTCCAAGCTATACATATACGTTATATTGCCTTCCATATATTTCGTGTTATTACCTAATTTTGTCAGCCATTTCGGACATCACATTGCACTGTACTATGAGGAAATAGTGCTATTTATGTGAAACTATTCATAAACTGTAAACATGTGTCGGTAGGCAATAGGATAAATACTTCCGGCTCCTCGGGCTGGTGCGAATATTTCAATGTCCGTGTGTGCCAAACCGTTTGTTTATGACACACCTATACGTGTCTCTCGCTCGCTGCGCTCGCTCGAAAACTATAGCCTAACCTAAAACCAATCCATCTTCCGTTCATTATTCGATATGGTGGCGACATATTTCAAATTTGCGAACGTTTCGGATCGTTTGTGGGGTTGGACTAGATTTTTACGAGCGAGCGGAGCGAGCGAGCAGCGGTCACAATTTCCAAGCTATACATATACCATATATTGTCTTGCATATATTTCATGCTTGTACCTAATTTAGTCAGCCATTTCGGACATCACGTTGCACTGTACTATGAGGAAACGGTACTAATTATGTGAAACTATTGGTAAACCGTAAACATTTGTCAGAAGGCAATAGGATAAAGACTTCCGGCTCCTCGGGCTGGTGCGAATATATCAATGTCCGTATGTGCCAAACCGATGGTTTGTGACACACCTTTACGCGTCTCTCGCTCGCTGCGCTCGCTCGAAAACTATAGCCTAACCTAAAACCAATCAATCCTGCGTTCATTATTCGATATGATGGCGACATATTTCAAATTTGCGAACGTGTGGGATCGGTTGTGAGGTTGGACTAGATTTTTTCGAGCGAGCGGAGCGAGCGAGCAACGATCACAATTTCCAACCTATACATACACCTTATATCGCATTGCATATATGTCGTGTTATTACCTAATTTTGTCAGCCATTTCGGACATCACGTTGCATTGTACTATGTGGAAATAGTGCTATTTATGTGAAACTATTCATAAACTGTAAACATGTGTCGGTAGGCAATAGGATAAATACTTCCGGCTCCTCGGGCTGGGGCGAATATTTCAATGTCCGTGTGTGCCAAACCGTTTGTTTATGACACACCTATACGTGTCTCTCGCTCGCTGCGCTCGCTCGAAAACTATAGCCTAACCTAAAACCAATCCATCTTCCGTTCATTATTCGATATGGTGGCGACATATTTCAAATTTGCGAACGTGTGGGATCGGTTGTGAGGTTGGACTAGATTTTTACGAGCGAGCTGAGCGAGCGAGCAACGGTCACAATTTCCAAGCTATACATATACGTTATATTGCCTTCCATATATTTCGTGTTATTACCTAATTTTGTCAGCCATTTCGGACATCACATTGCACTGTACTATGAGGAAATAGTACTATTTATGTGAAACTATTCATAAACTGTAAACATGTGTCGGTAGGCAATAGGATAAATACTTCCGGCTCCTCGGGCTGGTGCGAATATTTCAATGTCCGTATGTGCCAAACCGTTGGTTTATGACACATCTATAAGCGTATCTCGCTCGCGGCGCTCGCTCGAAAACTATAGCCTAACCTAAAACCAATCCATCTTGCGTTCATTATTCGATATGGTGGCGACATATTTCAAATTTGCGAACGTGTCGGATCGGTTGTGAGGTTGGACTAGATTTTTTCGAGCGAGCGGAGCGAGCGAGCAACGATCACAATTTCCAACCTATACATACACCTTATATCGCCTTGCATATATGTCGTGTTATTACCTAATTTTGTCAGCCATTTCGGACATCACGTTGCATTGTACTATGTGGAAATAGTGCTATTTATGTGAAACTATTCATAAACTGTAAACATGTGTCGGTAGGCAATAGGATAAATACTTCCGGCTCCTCGGGCTGGTGCGAATATTTCAATGTCCGTGTGTGCCAAACCGTTTGTTTACGACACACCTATACGTGTCTCTCGCTCGCTGCGCTCGCTCGAAAACTATAGCCTAACCTAAAACCAATCCATCTTCCGTTCATTATTCGATATGGTGGCGACATATTTCAAATTTGCGAACGTGTGGGATCGGTTGTGAGGTTGGACTAGATTTTTACGAGCGAGCGGAGCGAGCGAGCAACGGTCACAATTTCCAAGCTATACATATACGTTATATTGCCTTCCATATATTTCGTGTTATTACCTAATTTTGTCAGCCATTTCGGACATCACATTGCACTGTACTATGAGGAAATAGTACTACTTATGTGAAACTATTCATAAACTGTAAACATGTGTCGGTAGGCAATAGGATAAAGACTTCCGGCTCCTCGGGCTGGTGCGAATATTTCAATGTCCGTATGTTCCAAACCGTTGGATTATGACACACCTTTACGCGTCTATCGTTCGCTGCGCTCGCACGAAAGCTATAGCCTAACCTAAAACCAATCCATCTTCCGTTCATTATTCGATATGGTGGCGACATATTTCAAATTTGCGAACGTGTGGGATCGGTTGTGAGGTTGGACTAGATTTTTACGAGCGAGCGGAGCGAGCGAGCAACGGTCACAATTTCCAAGCTATACATATACCTTATATTGCCTTCCATATATTTCGTGTTATTACCTAATTTTGTCAGCCATTTCGGACATCACGTTGCATTGTACTATGTGGAAATAGTGCTATTTATGTGAAACTATTCATAAACTGTAAACATGTGTCGGTAGGCAATAGGATAAATACTTCCGGCTCCTCGGGCTGGTGCGAATATTTCAATGTCCGTGTGTGCCAAACCGTTTGTTTATGACACACCTATACGTGTCTCTCGCTCGCTGCGCTCGCTCGAAAACTATAGCCTAACCTAAAACCAATCCATCTTCCGTTCATTATTCGATATGGTGGCGACATATTTCAAATTTGCGAACGTGTGGGATCGGTTGTGAGGTTGGACTAGATTTTTACGAGCGAGCGGAGCGAGCGAGCAACGGTCACAATTTCCAAGCTATACATATACGTTATATTGCCTTCCATATATTTCGTGTTATTACCTAATTTTGTCAGCCATTTCGGACATCACATTGCACTGTACTATGAGGAAATAGTACTATTTATGTGAAACTATTCATAAACTGTAAACATGTGTCGGTAGGCAATAGGATAAATACTTCCGGCTCCTCGGGCTGGTGCGAATATTTCAATGTCCGTGTGTGCCAAACCGTTTGTTTACGACACACCTATACGTGTCTCTCGCTCGCTGCGCTCGCTCGAAAACTATAGCCTAACCTAAAACCAATCCATCTTCCGTTCATTATTCGATATGGTGGCGACATATTTCAAATTTGCGAACGTGTGGGATCGGTTGTGAGGTTGGACTAGATTTTTACGAGCGAGCGGAGCGAGCGAGCAACGGTCACAATTTCCAAGCTATACATATAACATATATTGTCTTGCATATATTTCGTGCTTGTACCTAATTTTGTCAGCCATTTCGGACATCACGTTGCACTGTACTATGAGGAAACGGTACTAATTATGTGAAACTATTGGTAAACCGTAAACATTTGTCAGAAGGCAATAGGATAAAGACTTCCGGCTCCTCGGGCTGGTGCGAATATATCAATGTCCGTATGTGCCAAACCGATGGTTTGTGACACACCTTTACGCGTCTATCGTTCGCTGCGCTCGCACGAAAGCTATAGCCTAACCTAAAACCAATCCATCTTCCGTTCATTATTCGATATGGTAGCGACATATTTCAAATTTGCGAACGTGTGGGATCGGTTGTGAGGTTGGACTAGATTTTTACGAGCGAGCGGAGCGAGCGAGCAACGGTCACAATTTCCAAGCTATACATATACCTTATATTGCCTTCCATATATTTCGTGTTATTACCTAATTTTGTCAGCCATTTCGGACATCACGTTGCATTGTACTATGTGGAAATAGTGCTATTTATGTGAAACTATTCATAAACTGTAAACATGTGTCGGTAGGCAATAGGATAAATACTTCCGGCTCCTCGGGCTGGTGCGAATATTTCAATGTCCGTGTGTGCCAAACCGTTTGTTTATGACACACCTATACGTGTCTCTCGCTCGCTGCGCTCGCTCGAAAACTATAGCCTAACCTAAAACCAATCCATCTTGCGTTCATTATTCGATATGGTGGCGACATATTTCAAATTTGCGAACGTGTCGGATCGGTTGTGAGGTTGGACTAGATTTTTTCGAGCGAGCGGAGCGAGCGAGCAACGATCACAATTTCCAACCTATACATACACCTTATATCGCCTTGCATATATGTCGTGTTATTATCTAATTTTGTCAGCCATTTCGGACATCACGTTGCATTGTACTATGTGGAAATAGCGCTATTTATGTGAAACTATTCATAAACTGTAAACATGTGTCGGTAGGCAATAGGATAAATACTTCCGGCTCCTCGGGCTGGTGCAAATATTTCAATGTCCGTGTGTGCCAAACCGTTTGTTTATGACACACCTATACGTGTCTCTCGCTCGCTGCGCTCGCTCGAAAACTATAGCCTAACCTAAAACCAATCCATCTTCCGTTCATTGTTCGATATGGTGGCGACATATTTCAAATTTGCGAACGTGTGGGATCGGTTGTGAAGTTGGACTAGATTTTTACGAGCGAGCGGAGCGAGCGAGCAACGGTCACAATTTCCAAGCTATACATATACGTTATATTGCCTTCCATATATTTCGTGTTATTACCTAATTTTGTCAGCCATTTCGGACATCACATTGCACTGTACTATGAGGAAATAGTACTACTTATGTGAAACTATTCATAAACTGTAAACATGTGTCGGTAGGCAATAGGATAAAGACTTCCGGCTCCTCGGGCTGGTGCGAATATTTCAATGTCCGTATGTTCCAAACCGTTGGATTATGACACACCTTTACGCGTCTATCGTTCGCTGCGCTCGCACGAAAGCTATAGCCTAACCTAAAACCAATCCATCTTCCGTTCATTATTCGATATGGTGGCGACATATTTCAAATTTGCGAACGTGTGGGATCGGTTGTGAGGTTGGACTAGATTTTTACGAGCGAGCGGAGCGAGCGAGCAACGGTCACAATTTCCAAGCTATACATATACCTTATATTGCCTTCCATATATTTCGTGTTATTACCTAATTTTGTCAGCCATTTCGGACATCACGTTGCATTGTACTATGTGGAAATAGTGCTATTTATGTGAAACTATTCATAAACTGTAAACATGTGTCGGTAGGCAATAGGATAAATACTTCCGGCTCCTCGGGCTGGTGCGAATATTTCAATGTCCGTGTGTGCCAAACCGTTTGTTTATGACACACCTATACGTGTCTCTCGCTCGCTGCGCTCGCTCGAAAACTATAGCCTAACCTAAAACCAATCCATCTTCCGTTCATTATTCGATATGGTGGCGACATATTTCAAATTTGCGAACGTGTGGGATCGGTTGTGAGGTTGGACTAGATTTTTACGAGCGAGCGGAGCGAGCGAGCAACGGTCACAATTTCCAAGCTATACATATACGTTATATTGCCTTCCATATATTTCGTGTTATTACCTAATTTTGTCAGCCATTTCGGACATCACATTGCACTGTACTATGAGGAAATAGTACTACTTATGTGAAACTATTCATAAACTGTAAACATGTGTCGGTAGGCAATAGGATAAATACTTCCGGCTCCTCGGGCTGGTGCGAATATTTCAATGTCCGTATGTGCCAAACCGTTGGTTTATGACACACCTATAAGCGTATCTCGCTCGCGGCGCTCGCTCGAAAACTATAGCCTAACCTAAAACCAATCCATCTTGCGTTCATTATTCGATATGGTGGCGACATATTTCAAATTTGCGAACGTGTCGGATCGGTTGTGAGGTTGGACTAGATTTTTTCGAGCGAGCGGAGCGAGCGAGCAACGATCACAATTTCCAACCTATACATACACCTTATATCGCCTTGCATATATGTCGTGTTATTACCTAATTTTGTCAGCCATTTCGGACATCACGTTGCATTGTACTATGTGGAAATAGTGCTATTTATGTGAAACTATTCATAAACTGTAAACATGTGTCGGTAGGCAATAGGATAAATACTTCCGGCTCCTCGGGCTGGTGCGAATATTTCAATGTCCGTGTGTGCCAAACCGTTTGTTTATGACACACCTATACGTGTCTCTCGCTCGCTGCGCTCGCTCGAAAACTATAGCCTAACCTAAAACCAATCCATCTTCCGTTCATTATTCGATATGGTGGCGACATATTTCAAATTTGCGAACGTGTGGGATCGGTTGTGAGGTTGGACTAGATTTTTACGAGCGAGCGGAGCGAGCGAGCAACGGTCACAATTTCCAAGCTATACATATACGTTATATTGCCTTCCATATATTTCGTGTTATTACCTAATTTTGTCAGCCATTTCGGACATCACATTGCACTGTACTATGAGGAAATAGTACTATTTATGTGATACTATTCATAAACTGTAAACATGTGTCGGTAGGCAATAGGATAAATACTTCCGGCTCCTCGGGCTGGTGCGAATATTTCAATGTCCGTATGTTCCAAACCGTTGGATTATGACACACCTATACGCGTCTCTCGCTCGCTGCGCTCGCTCGAAAACTATAGCCTAACCTAAAACCAATCCATCTTGCGTTCATTATTCGATATGGTGGCGACATATTTCAAATTTGCGAACGTGTGGGATCGGTTGCGAGGTTGGACTAGATTTTTACGAGCGAGCGGAGCGAGCGAGCAACGGTCACAATTTCCAAGCTATACATATACCTTATATTGCCTTCCATATATTTCGTGCTATTACCTAATTTTGTCAGCCATTTCGGACATCACATTGCACTGTACTATGAGGAAATAGTACTATTTATATGAAACTATTCATAAACTGTAAACATGTGTCGGTAGGCAATAGGATAAATACTTCCGGCTCCTCGGGCTGGTGCGAATATTTCAATGTCCGTGTGTGCCAAACCGTTTGTTTATGACACACCTATACGTGTCTCTCGCTCGCTGCGCTCGCTCGAAAACTATAGCCTAACCTAAAACCAATCCATCTTCCGTTCATTATTCGATATGGTGGCGACATTTTTCAAATTTGCGAACGTGTGGGATCGGTTGTGAGGTTGGACTAGATTTTTACGAGCGAGCGGAGCGAGCGAGCAACGGTCACAACTTCCAAGCTATACATATACGTTATATTGCCTTCCATATATTTCGTGTTATTACCTAATTTTGTCAGCCATTTCGGACATCACATTGCACTGTACTATGAGGAAATAGTACTATTTATGTGAAACTATTCATAAACTGTAAACATGTGTCGGTAGGCAATAGGATAAATACTTCCGGCTCCTCGGGCTGGTGCGAATATTTCAATGACCGTATGTTCCAAACCGTTGGATTATGACACACCTATACGCGTCTCTCGCTCGCTGCGCTCGCTCGAAAACTATAGCCTAACCTAAAACCAATCCATCTTGCGTTCATTATTCGATATGGTGGCGACATATTTCAAATTTGCGAACGTGTGGGATCGGTTGCGAGGTTGGACTAGATTTTTACGAGCGAGCGGAGCGAGCGAGCAACGGTCACAATATCCAAGCTATACATATACCTTATATTGCCTTCCATATATTTCGTGTTATTACCTAATTTTGTCAGCCATTTCGGACATCACATTGCACTGTACTATGAGGAAATAGTACTATTTATGTGAAACTATTCATAAACTGTAAACATGTGTCGGTAGGCAATAGGATAAATACTTCCGGCTCCTCGGGCTGGTGCGAATATTTCAATGTCCGTATGTTCCAAACCGTTGGTTTATGACACACCTATACGCGTCTCTCGCTCGCTGCGCTCGCTCGAAAACTATAGCCTAACCTAAAACCAATCCATCTTGCGTTCATTATTCGATATGATGGCGACAAATTTCAAATTTGCGAACGTGTCGGATCGGTTGTGGGGTTGGACTAGATTTTTACGAGCGAGCGGAGCGAGCGAGCAACGGTCACAATTTCCAAGCTATACATATACCTTATATTGCCTTCCATATATTTCGTGTTATTACCTAATTTTGTCAGCCATTTCGGACATCACATTGCACTGTACTATGAGGAAATAGTACTATTTATGTGAAACTATTCATAAACTGTAAACATGTGTCGGTAGGCAATAGGATAAATACTTCCGGCTCCTCGGGCTGGTGCGAATATTTCAATGTCCGTATGTTCCAAACCGTTGGTTTATGACACACCTATACGCGTCTCTGGCTCGCTGCGCTCGCTCGAAAACTATAGCCTAACCTAAAACCAATCCATCTTGCGTTCATTATTCGATATGATGGCGACATATTTCAAATTTGCGAACGTGTCGGATCGGTTGTGGGGTTGGACTAGATTTTTACGAGCGAGCGGAGCGAGCGAGCAACGGTCACAATATCCAAGCTATACATATACCTTATATTGCCTTCCATATATTTCGTGTTATTACCTAATTTTGTCAGCCATTTCGGACATCACATTGCACTGTACTATGAGGAAATAGTACTATTTATGTGAAACTATTCATAAACTGTAAACATGTGTCGGTAGGCAATAGGATAAATACTTCCGGCTCCTCGGGCTGGTGCGAATATTTCAATGTCCGTATGTTAAAAACCGTTGGTTTATGACACACCTATACGCGTCTCGCGCTCGCTGCGCTCGCTCGAAAACTATAGCCTAACCTAAAACCAATCCATCTTGCGTTCATTATTCGATATGGTGGCGACATATTTCAAATTTGCGAACGTGTGGGATCGGTTGCGAGGTTGGACTAGATTTTTACGAGCGAGCGGAGCGAGCGAGCAACTGTCACAATTTCCAAGCTATACATATACCTTATATTGCCTTCCATATATTTCGTGTTATCACCTAATTTTGTCAGCCATTTCGGACATCACATTGCACTGTACTATGAGGAAATAGTACTATTTATGTGAAACTATTCATAAACTGTAAACATGTGTCGGTAGGCAATAGGATAAATACTTCCGGCTCCTCGGGCTGGTGCGAATATTTCAATGTCCGTGTGTGCCAAACCGTTTGTTTATGACACACCTATACGTGTCTCTCGCTCGCTGCGCTCGCTCGAAAACTATAGCCTAACCTAAAACCAATCCATCTTGCGTTCATTATTCGATATGATGGCGACATATTTCAAATTTGCGGACGTGTCGGATCGGTTGTGGGGTTGGACTAGATTTTTACGAGCGAGTGGAGCGAGCGAGCAACGGTCACAATTTCCAAGCTATACATATACCATATATTGTCTTGCATATATTTCGTGCTTGTACCTAATTTTGTCAGCCATTTCGGACATCACGTTGCACTGTACTATGAGGAAATGGTACTAATTATGTGAAACTATTGGTAAACCGTAAACATTTGTCAGAAGGCAATAGGATAAGGACTTCCGGCTCCTCGGGCTGGTGCGAATATTTCAATGTCCGTATGTGCCAAACCGTGGGTTTATGACACACCTATACGCGTCTCTCGCTCGCTGCGCTCGCTCGAAAACTATAGCCTAACCTAAAACCAATCCATCTTCCGTTCATTATTCGATATGGTGGCGACATATTTCAAATTTGCGAACGTGTGGGATCGGTTGCGAGGTTGGACTAGATTTTTACGAGCGAGCGGAGCGAGCGAGCAACGGTCACAATTTCCAAGCTATACATATACCTTATATTGCCTTCCATATATTTCGTGTTATTACCTAATTTTGTCAGCCATTTCGGACATCACATTGCACTGTACTATGAGGAAATAGTACTATTTATGTGAAACTATTCATAAACTGTAAACATGTGTCGGTAGGCAATAGGATAAATACTTCCGGCTCCTCGGGCTGGTGCGAATATTTCAATGTCCGTGTGTGCCAAACCGTTTGTTTATGACACACCTATACGTGTCTCTCGCTCGCTGCGCTCGCTCGAAAACTATAGCCTAACCTAAAACCAATCCATCTTCCGTTCATTATTCGATATGGTGGCGACATTTTTCAAATTTGCGAACGTGTGGGATCGGTTGTGAGGTTGGACTAGATTTTTACGAGCGAGCGGAGCGAGCGAGCAACGGTCACAACTTCCAAGCTATACATATACGTTATATTGCCTTCCATATATTTCGTGTTATTACCTAATTTTGTCAGCCATTTCGGACATCACATTGCACTGTACTATGAGGAAATAGTACTATTTATGTGAAACTATTCATAAACTGTAAACATGTGTCGGTAGGCAATAGGATAAATACTTCCGGCTCCTCGGGCTGGTGCGAATATTTCAATGACCGTATGTTCCAAACCGTTGGATTATGACACACCTATACGCGTCTCTCGCTCGCTGCGCTCGCTCGAAAACTATAGCCTAACCTAAAACCAATCCATCTTGCGTTCATTATTCGATATGGTGGCGACATATTTCAAATTTGCGAACGTGTGGGATCGGTTGCGAGGTTGGACTAGATTTTTACGAGCGAGCGGAGCGAGCGAGCAACGGTCACAATATCCAAGCTATACATATACCTTATATTGCCTTCCATATATTTCGTGTTATTACCTAATTTTGTCAGCCATTTCGGACATCACATTGCACTGTACTATGAGGAAATAGTACTATTTATGTGAAACTATTCATAAACTGTAAACATGTGTCGGTAGGCAATAGGATAAATACTTCCGGCTCCTCGGGCTGGTGCGAATATTTCAATGTCCGTATGTTCCAAACCGTTGGTTTATGACACACCTATACGCGTCTCTCGCTCGCTGCGCTCGCTCGAAAACTATAGCCTAACCTAAAACCAATCCATCTTGCGTTCATTATTCGATATGATGGCTACAAATTTCAAATTTGCGAACGTGTCGGATCGGTTGTGGGGTTGGACTAGATTTTTACGAGCGAGCGGAGCGAGCGAGCAACGGTCACAATTTCCAAGCTATACATATACCTTATATTGCCTTCCATATATTTCGTGTTATTACCTAATTTTGTCAGCCATTTCGGACATCACATTGCACTGTACTATGAGGAAATAGTACTATTTATGTGAAACTATTCATAAACTGTAAACATGTGTCGGTAGGCAATAGGATAAATACTTCCGGCTCCTCGGGCTGGTGCGAATATTTCAATGTCCGTATGTTCCAAACCGTTGGTTTATGACACACCTATACGCGTCTCTGGCTCGCTGCGCTCGCTCGAAAACTATAGCCTAACCTAAAACCAATCCATCTTGCGTTCATTATTCGATATGATGGCGACATATTTCAAATTTGCGAACGTGTCGGATCGGTTGTGGGGTTGGACTAGATTTTTACGAGCGAGCGGAGCGAGCGAGCAACGGTCACAATATCCAAGCTATACATATACCTTATATTGCCTTCCATATATTTCGTGTTATTACCTAATTTTGTCAGCCATTTCGGACATCACATTGCACTGTACTATGAGGAAATAGTACTATTTATGTGAAACTATTCATAAACTGTAAACATGTGTCGGTAGGCAATAGGATAAATACTTCCGGCTCCTCGGGCTGGTGCGAATATTTCAATGTCCGTATGTTAAAAACCGTTGGTTTATGACACACCTATACGCGTCTCGCGCTCGCTGCGCTCGCTCGAAAACTATAGCCTAACCTAAAACCAATCCATCTTGCGTTCATTATTCGATATGGTGGCGACATATTTCAAATTTGCGAACGTGTGGGATCGGTTGCGAGGTTGGACTAGATTTTTACGAGCGAGCGGAGCGAGCGAGCAACTGTCACAATTTCCAAGCTATACATATACCTTATATTGCCTTCCATATATTTCGTGTTATCACCTAATTTTGTCAGCCATTTCGGACATCACATTGCACTGTACTATGAGGAAATAGTACTATTTATGTGAAACTATTCATAAACTGTAAACATGTGTCGGTAGGCAATAGGATAAATACTTCCGGCTCCTCGGGCTGGTGCGAATATTTCAATGTCCGTGTGTGCCAAACCGTTTGTTTATGACACACCTATACGTGTCTCTCGCTCGCTGCGCTCGCTCGAAAACTATAGCCTAACCTAAAACCAATCCATCTTGCGTTCATTATTCGATATGATGGCGACATATTTCAAATTTGCGAACGTGTCGGATCGGTTGTGGGGTTGGACTAGATTTTTACGAGCGAGTGGAGCGAGCGAGCAACGGTCACAATTTCCAAGCTATACATATACCATATATTGTCTTGCATATATTTCGTGCTTGTACCTAATTTTGTCAGCCATTTCGGACATCACGTTGCACTGTACTATGAGGAAATGGTACTAATTATGTGAAACTATTGGTAAACCGTAAACATTTGTCAGAAGGCAATAGGATAAGGACTTCCGGCTCCTCGGGCTGGTGCGAATATTTCAATGTCCGTATGTGCCAAACCGTGGGTTTATGACACACCTATACGCGTCTCTCGCTCGCTGCGCTCGCTCGAAAACTATAGCCTAACCTAAAACCAATCCATCTTCCGTTCATTATTCGATATGGTGGCGACATATTTCAAATTTGCGAACGTGTGGGATCGGTTGCGAGGTTGGACTAGATTTTTACGAGCGAGCGGAGCGAGCGAGCAACGGTCACAATTTCCAAGCTATACATATACCTTATATTGCCTTCCATATATTTCGTGTTATTACCTAATTTTGTCAGCCATTTCGGACATCACATTGCACTGTACTATGAGGAAATAGTACTATTTATGTGAAACTATTCATAAACTGTAAACATGTGTCGGTAGGCAATAGGATAAATACTTCCGGCTCCTCGGGCTGGTGCGAATATTTCAATTTCCGTATGTTCCAAACCGTTGGTTTATGACACACCTATACGCGTCTCTCGCTCGCTGCGCTCGCTCGAAAACTATAGCCTAACCTAAAACCAATCCATCTTGCGTTCATTATTCGATATGATGGCGACATATTTCAAATTTGCGAACGTGTCGGATCGGTTGTGGGGTTGGACTAGATTTTTACGAGCGAGCGGAGCGAGCGAGCAACGGTCACAATTTCCAAGCTATACATATACCTTATATTGCCTTCCATATATTTCGTGTTATTACCTAATTTTGTCAGCCATTTCGGACATCACATTGCACTGTACTATGAGGAAATAGTACTATTTATGTGAAACTATTCATAAACTGTAAACATGTGTCGGTAGGCAATAGGATAAATACTTCCGGCTCCTCGGGCTGGTGCGAATATTTCAATGTCCGTATGTTCCAAACCGTTGGTTTATGACACACCTATACGCGTCTCTCGCTCGCTGCGCTCGCTCGAAAACTATAGCCTAACCTAAAACCAATCCATCTTGATTTCATTATTCGATATGATGGCGACATATTTCAAATTTGCGAACGTGTCGGATCGGTTGTGGGGTTGGACTTGATTTTTACGAGCGAGCGGAGCGAGCGAGCAGCGGTCACAATTTCCAAGCTATACATATACCATATATTGTCTTGCATATATTTCGTGCTTGTACCTAATTTTGTCAGCCATTTCGGACATCACGTTGAACTGTACTATGAGGAAACGGTACTAATTATGTGAAACTATTGGTAAACCGTAAACATTTGTCAGAAGGCAATAGGATAAGGACTTCCGGCTCCTCGGGCTGGTGCGAATATTTCAATGTCCGTATGTGCCAAACCGTTGGTTTATGACACACCTATACGCGTCTCTCGCTCGCTGCGCTCGCTCGAAAACTATAGCCTAACATAAAACCATTCCATCTTGCGTTCATTATTCGATATGGTGGCGACATATTTCAAATTTGCGAACGTGTGGGATCGGTTGCGAGGTTGGACTAGATTTTTACGAGCGAGCGGAGCGAGCGAGCAACGGTCACAATTTCCAAGCTATACATATACCTTATATTGCCTTCCATATATTTCGTGTTATTACCTAATTTTGTCAGCCATTTCGGACATCACATTGCACTGTACTATGAGGAAATAGTACTATTTATGTGAAACTATTCATAAACTGTAAACATGTGTCGGTAGGCAATAGGATAAATACTTCCGGCTCCTCGGGCTGGTGCGAATATTTCAATGTCCGTGTGTGCCAAACCGTTTGTTTATGACACACCTATACGTGTCTCTCGCTCTCTGCGCTCGCTCGAAAACTATAGCCTAACCTAAAACCAATCCATCTTCCGTTCATTATTCGATATGGTGGCGACATATTTCAAATTTGCGAACGTGTGGGATCGGTTGTGAGGTTGGACTAGATTTTTACGAGCGAGCGGAGCGAGCGAGCAACGGTCACAATTTCCAAGCTATACATATACCATATATTGTCTTGCATATATTTCGTGCTTGTACCTAATTTTGTCAGCCATTTCGGACATCACGTTGCACTGTACTATGAGGAAACGGTACTAATTATGTGAAAATATTGGTAAACCGTAAACATTTGTCAGAAGGCAATAGGATAAAGACTTCCGGCTCCTCGGGCTGGTGCGAATATATCAATGTCCGCATGTGCCAAACCGATGGTTTGTGACACACCTTTACGCGTCTATCGTTCGCTGCGCTCGCACGAAAGCTATAGCCTAACCTAAAACCAATCCATCTTCCGTTCATTATTCGATATGGTGGCGACATATTTCAAATTTGCGAACGTGTGGGATCGGTTGTGAGGTTGGACTAGATTTTTACGAGCGAGCGGAGCGAGCGAGCAACGGTCACAATTTCCAAGCTATACATATACCTTATATTGCCTTCCATATATTTCGTGTTATTACCTAATTTTGTCAGCCATTTCGGACATCACATTGCACTGTACTATGAGGAAATATTACTATTTATGTGAAACTATTCATAAACTGTAAACATGTGTCGGTAGGCAATAGGATAAATACTTCCGGCTCCTCGGGCTGGTGCGAATATTTCAATGTCCGTATGTGCCAAACCGTTGGTTTATGACACACCTCTACGCGTCTCTCGCTCGCTGCGCTCGCTCGAAAACTATAGCCTAACCTAAAACCAATCCATCTTGCGTTCATTATTCGATATGATGGCGACATATTTCAAATTTGCGAACGTGTCGGATCGGTTGTGGGGTTGGACTAGATTTTTACGAGCGAGCGGAGCGAGCGAGCAACGGTCACAATTTCCAAGCTATACATATACCTTATATTGCCTTCCATATATTTCGTGTTATTACCTAATTTTGTCAGCCATTTCGGACATCACATTGCACTGTACTATGAGGAAATAGTACTATTTATGTGAAACTATTCATAAACTGTAAACATGTGTCGGTAGGCAATAGGATAAATACTTCCGGCTCCTCGGGCTGGTGCGAATATTTCAATGTCCGTATGTTCCAAACCGTTGGTTTATGACACACCTATACGCGTCTCTCGCTCGCTGCGCTCGCTCGAAAACTATAGCCTAACCTAAAACCAATCCATCTTCCGTTCATTATTCGATATGGTGGCGACATATTTCAAATTTGCGAACGTGTGGGATCGGTTGTGAGGTTGGACTAGATTTTTACGAGCGAGCGGAGCGAGCGAGCAACGGTCACAATTTCCAAGCTATACATATAACATATATTGTCTTGCATATATTTCGTGCTTGTACCTAATTTTGTCAGCCATTTCGGACATCACGTTGCACTGTACTATGAGGAAACGGTACTAATTATGTGAAACTATTGGTAAACCGTAAACATTTGTCAGAAGGCAATAGGATAAAGACTTCCGGCTCCTCGGGCTGGTGCGAATATATCAATGTCCGTATGTGCCAAACCGATGGTTTGTGACACACCTTTACGCGTCTATCGTTCGCTGCGCTCGCACGAAAGCTATAGCCTAACCTAAAACCAATCCATCTTGCGTTCATTATTCGATATGATGGCGACATATTTCAAATTTGCGAACGTGTCGGATCGGTTGTGGGGTTGGACTAGATTTTTACGAGCGAGCGGAGCGAGCGAGCAACGGTCACAATTTCCAAGCTATACATATACCTTATATTGCCTTCCATATATTTCGTGTTATTACCTAATTTTGTCAGCCATTTCGGACATCACATTGCACTGTACTATGAGGAAATAGTACTATTTATGTGAAACTATTCATAAACTGTAAACATGTGTCGGTAGGCAATAGGATAAATACTTCCGGCTCCTCGGGCTGGTGCGAATATTTCAATGTCCGTATGTTCCAAACCGTTGGTTTATGACACACCTATACGTGTCTCTCGCTCGCTGCGCTCGCTCGAAAACTATAGCCTAACCTAAAACCAATCCATCTTCCGTTCATTATTCGATATGCTGGCGACATATTTCAAATTTGCGAACGTGTGGGATCGGTTGTGAGGTTGGACTAGATTTTTACGAGCGAGCGGAGCGAGCGAGCAACGGTCACAATTTCCAAGCTATACATATACCTTATATTGCCTTCCATATATTTCGTGTTATTACCTAATTTTGTCAGCCATTTCGGACATCACATTGCACTGTACTATGAGGAAATAGTACTATTTATGTGAAACTATTCATAAACTGTAAACATGTGTCGGTAGGCAATAGGATAAATACTTCCGGCTCCTCGGGCTGGTGCGAATATTTCAATGTCCGTATGTTCCAAACCGTTGGTTTATGACACACCTATACGTGTCTCTCGCTCGCTGCGCTCGCTCGAAAACTATAGCCTAACCTAAAACCAATCCATCTTCCGTTCATTATTCGATATGGTGGCGACATATTTCAAATTTGCGAACGTGTGGGATCGGTTGTGAGGTTGGACTAGATTTTTACGAGCGAGCGGAGCGAGCGAGCAACGGTCACAATTTCCAAGCTATACATATACCATATATTGTCTTGCATATATTTCGTGCTTGTACCTAATTTTGTCAGCCCTTTCGGACATCACGTTGCACTGTACTATGAGGAAACGGTACTAATTATGTGAAACTATTGGTAAACCGTAAACATTTGTCAGAAGGCAATAGGATAAAGACTTCCGGCTCCTCGGGCTGGTGCGAATATATCAATGTCCGTATGTGCCAAACCGATGGTTTGTGACACACCTTTACGCGTCTATCGTTCGCTGCGCTCGCACGAAAGCTATAGCCTAACCTAAAACCAATCCATCTTCCGTTCATTATTCGATATGGTGGCGACATATTTCAAATTTGCGAACGTGTGGGATCGGTTGTGAGGTTGGACTAGATTTTTACGAGCGAGCGGAGCGAGCGAGCAACGGTCACAATTTCCAAGCTATACATATACCTTATATTGCCTTCCATATATTTCGTGTTATTACCTAATTTTGTCAGCCATTTCGGACATCACATTGCACTGTACTATGAGGAAATAGTACTATTTATGTGAAACTATTCATAAACTGTAAACATGTGTCGGTAGGCAATAGGATAAATACTTCCGGCTCCTCGGGCTGGTGCGAATATTTCAATGTCCGTATGTGCCAAACCGTTGGTTTATGACACACCTATAAGCGTATCTCGCTCGCGGCGCTCGCTCGAAAACTATAGCCTAACCTAAAACCAATCCATCTTGCGTTCATTATTCGATATGGTGGCGACATATTTCAAATTTGCGAACGTGTCGGATCGGTTGTGAGGTTGGACTAGATTTTTTCGAGCGAGCGGAGCGAGCGAGCAACGATCACAATTTCCAACCTATACATACACGTTATATCGCCTTGCATATATGTCGTGTTATTACCTAATTTTGTCAGCCATTTCGGACATCACGTTGCATTGTACTATGTGGAAATAGTGCTATTTATGTGAAACTATTCATAAACTGTAAACATGTGTCGGTAGGCAATAGGATAAATACTTCCGGCTCCTCGGGCTGGTGCGAATATTTCAATGTCCGTGTGTGCCAAACCGTTTGTTTATGACACACCTATACGTGTCTCTCGCTCGCTGCGCTCGCTCGAAAACTATAGCCTAACCTAAAACCAATCCATCTTCCGTTCATTATTCGATATGGTGGCGACATATTTCAAATTTGCGAACGTGTGGGATCGGTTGCGAGGTTGGACTAGATTTTTACGAGCGAGCGGAGCGAGCGAGCAACGGTCACAATTTCCAAGCTATACATATACCTTATATTGCCTTCCATATATTTCGTGTTATTACCTAATTTTGTCAGCCATTTCGGACATCACATTGCACTGTACTATGAGGAAATAGTACTATTTATGTGGAACTATTCATAAACTGTAAACATGTGTCGGTAGGCAATAGGATAAATACTTCCGGCTCCTCGGGCTGGTGCGAATATTTCAATGTCCGTATGTTCCAAACCGTTGGTTTATGACACACCTATACGCGTCTCTCGCTCGCTGCGCTCGCTCGAAAACTATAGCCTAACCTAAAACCAATCCATCTTGCGTTCATTATTCGATATGATGGCGACATATTTCAAATTTGCGAACGTGTCGGATCGGTTGTGGGGTTGGACTAGATTTTTACGAGCGAGCGGAGCGAGCGAGCAACGGTCACAATTTCCAAGCTATACATATACCTTATATTGCCTTCCATATATTTCGTGTTATTACCTAATTTTGTCAGCCATTTCGGACATCATATTGCACTGTACTATGAGGAAATAGTACTATTTATGTGAAACTATTCATAAACTGTAAACATGTGTCGGTAGGCAATAGGATAAATACTTCCGGCTCCTCGGGCTGGTGCGAATATTTCAATGTCCGTGTGTTCCAAACCGTTGGTTTATGACACACCTATACGCGTCTCTCGCTCGCTGCGCTCGCTCGAAAACTATAGCCTAACCTAAAACCAATCCATCTTGCGTTCATTATTCGATATGATGGCGACATATTTCAAATTTGCGAACGTGTCGGATCGGTTGTGGGGTTGGACTAGATTTTTACGAGCGAGCGGAGCGAGCGAGCAACGGTCACAATTTCCAAGCTATACATATACCTTATATTGCCTTCCATATATTTCGTGTTATTACCTAATTTTGTCAGCCATTTCGGACATCATATTGCACTGTACTATGAGGAAATAGTACTATTTATGTGAAACTATTCATAAACTGTAAACATGTGTCGGTAGGCAATAGGATAAATACTTCCGGCTCCTCGGGCTGGTGCGAATATTTCAATGTCCGTATGTTCCAAACCGTTGGTTTATGACACACCTATACGCGTCTCTCGCTCGCTGCGCTCGCTCGAAAACTATAGCCTAACCTAAAACCAATCCATCTTGCGTTCATTATTCGATATGATGGCGACATATTTCAAATTTGCGAACGTGTCGGATCGGTTGTGGGGTTGGACTAGATTTTTACGAGCGAGCGGAGCGAGCGAGCAGCGGTCACAATTTCCAAGCTATACATATACCATATATTGTCTTGCATATATTTCGTGCTTGTACCTAATTTTGTCAGCCATTTCGGACTTCACGTTGCACTGTACTATGAGGAAACGGTACTAATTATGTGAAACTATTGGTAAACCGTAAACATTTGTCAGAAGGCAATAGGATAAGGACTTCCGGCTCCTCGGGCTTTTTTTTTTTTTTTTTTTTTTTTTTTTTTTTTGCGTGGGGAGGGGAAAATGCTATTACGCATACCCAGTGACCCGCATCACTGGGTTATGTGGGAGTCGGTCGGATGTCGTTGCCATACCCACTAAAAACCCCTCCTCCTTCTTCCTCCGCTTGGGGGGCAGACAACCCCGGTAGAACCTGTCGGCAGTCATCAGGGTTGTCCTTTCGTGCCCCGTGGTATCTACTTCTTCGGGCCGTTACTCCTCATGTCGTCCTCTCAGCCAGTTCAGAATACTGGGCTGGTCTCCTTCTGCGGTTTTTCGTTGTTTCGTGTTCTTGCCCTCATTGCTCCGCGTGGTTGTTGTTTCGCTCGTTCTCCTCCTTGCTTCTTCCCAGGCCCTCGCTGTCACCCTCCTGTGACACATGACGGTCTTGCAGAATTGCCTAAATTTATTCCAGCTCTCGTCCTTGGCGGTCACCGTGGCGATCAGATTTCCCACGTCTATCTTCCCGCCCAGAGCGTTCTCCAGCTCGATCCTTCTGTCCGCCCACTTCGGGCACGCGAAGAGGGCGTGCTCTGCATCGTCGTTCGGGTCTCCACAGTCGAGACAGTTGCTGTCGCTGTCCCTGCCAATCCTTTTCCTATAGACACCGAAGCTCCCATGCCCGGTTAGCAGCTGCATGGTGTGGTGATCGATGTCCATCTTCTTTTTGGTAAATAACAGCGCACTCGGTATTAGCTTCTTTGTGATATTTTCTGTTTTGTAGTTGTTCCACTCCTTCTGCCAGTCCTCTTGGGCCTTCTTGCGAATCGCCTCCAGTTCCTCCTTCAGCTTGCAGTCGTCATCCGTGCCACTCCTGGGGCCGTGGATCTTGTTCCTCTCGTAGGTCTCTCCGAGCATCTTTATCTTTATGTAAATCGGGAGATTCCCGGTCAACACGCAAAGTGCCGCGTGGGAGACGGTACGATATGCCGTCGTTGTTATGCACAGGGCCGTTCGTTGTGCACGTTTCAGCTTTTTCCTGTTCTTATCGGTATTCGCTGCTCTAGCCCACACCGGTGCTCCGTAAGTTACGATGGACTCCCACACATTGTAGTAGAGCCTCCGAGCCAAGCTGGGCGGCCCGTTGATGTTGGGTAGAATTCCCCTAAGTGCTCCTATTAACTTGTCGGCTCTGTTACACGCCATCTCGATATGCGCACCGAACCTCCGACTGGAGTCAATGACGACTCCGAGATACCTGATGCGATCGACCGTTTCGATGTCCGAGGAGCCCAACCTGAGTTTCACCACTCTCGGCACTCGCAAGCTTGTGATGAACATGACCTCCGTCTTTTCTCTCGCCAGGGTGAGCCCGACACTCGTGCACCAGTCGTTGGCGATCCTTAGCATCGTGTTGACCTTGGCGGAGGCCTCTTCGTTCCTCCCGACGGAGCATGTGGTGGCCAGATCATCCGCGAAGGCGGTTGCTCTGACCATTGGCATGTTGTCGAGTCTCTCGAGCAACCGGTCGTATACCAAGTTCCACAGGAATGGTCCGAGGATGGATCCCTGCGGGACTCCCGCCGCCACCTCGTGCTTCACCGTGCCGTGCTGGTTGCTCACGATGATCCTCCTTCCGGATAGGTAACTGCCGATTAGCCTTTTGACCTTCCATGGCAGCTTCCTCTTGTCAAATTCCTCGTATATGCTCTTCCAGCTGAGCGAATTGAAGGCATTGCTAATATCTAGGGTGATCATCACGCATACTACCTTCTTCTGTCTGCAGATGTTGGCAAACTTCATCACCTGCGTGATGGCGTCTACCGTACTCCTCTTCTTTCTGAAGCCATATTGCCTCCGATGGAACGGGTCCATTCCGATGCATCTCTCGATGATCTTCTTAAAGCATTTTTCCCAGATCTTGCTCATGGTTGGGAGTATGCTTATCGGCCGGTACGCGTTAGGGAGACTGGGATCCTTACCCGGTTTCCTTAGCAGTATTACTCTGGCCGTCTTCCAGCAGACTGGGATCCTTCCTGTTTCAGTGATGCCGTTGAACGCCCTTGTCACGAGTTCGCTCCTGCGACTCGCTACCAGCTTCGCGATCTCGCCCGGCACGCCATCGACTCCTGCAGCCTTCTTGGTGTTCATTCTTCCGGCGGCATCGACGACATCGCCTTCGCCGATGGCGACGCTGAGGCTAATATCTCCTTCTTCTTCGGTCTCTGCCTTTTCGCGGCCCTCATAATGGGGGGGTCCGTGTCCCAAGGTGAATAGCCTCTGTAAGACGGCCTTCACCATGTCGATCGGCATGTCGTTGGTTGGTCCCTTGCTTTTACATATCTTCATGACCGTGCGATAGGGTTTGCCCCAAGGGTCGCTCTCCAGTATCTTGCAGTATTCTGCCCAGGCTGTTTTTTTGCTGCGGGCGATCTCCTTTTTTAATTGCCTTCGGATCTCCTTGTAGGCGTTGACGAGGGGCTCGGTGTTGCCGGCGTTCTTCTTCCTTTCTCTCGTCACCCTCCTGAGCGCTTTGTGCGCCTGCGCTCTCAGTTCCGCGATCATCGGGTTCCACCAGTAGTTCGCGTACTTGCGGGTCGCCGCACTGTTCGACTTCCTTAGCATCCCTTCGCACGTACCTTCGATGCTCTTTTGCAGGGACTCGGCCCCATCCTCTCCGATAGCCGCGTTGAGGTCTTCCTTCTTCAGAGTGTCGTCGAATCTGCTCAGGAACTCCTCCGGCGATATGTCCTTGGTCACGTACCTGTAGAACTTCGATACGGTTCGGGTCTTCCTCGCCTTAAACCTGTGGAGCACGTACAGATGGTCCGAGGCCGAGTATTTGTCCAAGACCGCGCTTCCGGCGTGTATCTCGCTGACCTTATTGGATACGCTTATTATGTCAGGGAAGCTCGTCTTCCCGTTCATGAAGAAGGTATACTTTTCCTTGAGCCTCAGTGGAAACACCCGGTGGCTGCTTAGTGCCTCCATTAAGACTCTCCCTCTCTTGTCTGTGGTCGATCCTCCCCAACAGGTTGACTTTGCGTTGAAGTCTCCGGCCACGACGACCTTGTCGTGTCTTCTAGCAGCGCTCTTCGTCATAGTCGACAGCGTGTCTATGTACTCGGAGTATGCTAGCCTATTTATGTTGGGCGAACAGTATCCGCTGAAGCAGAAGACGTCGCCGACGCGGACGCCCACTATCCCGTCGCTCTTGACCTCTGTTGTTTCATCGGGCAGTTTGCCGTTGAGGAGTGTGACCCATATCGAGGCGTCTCCTTTGGTGTCATTAAACCAGTACGGTAGCTGCCTGTTCGGCTCGGAAATTATTATTATATCCGGCCTAAGTTCGATCGCGCATTGGTGCATCATGTCCTGCGCCAGCTTGCATCTGTTGAGGTTTATCTGCAGTATCCTCATTTATTCGCTTTCAATCGCCTTCTATACTCTGGACAAGCCAGGGATCCGGTTACGTGGTCAAATTTCACACCTTTCTCCTTGCTGCAGATGGAGCAGCAGGGTGCGTTGGCGCAGGCAGCTATCGTGTGGTCTTTGGCTCCGCACTTCCTGCAAATCTCCTTTCCAGGGCTTATCGCCGTGCATTTGTTCGCGATATGACCGAACATGTGACATCTGTAGCACTTTACTACATTGGGTAGTGCCTTTATCGAGGCTATCGTCAAGCCGGTTCTGATCTTCCGGCTCGCCCCCTCTTTGGCCAGGTAGGCTTTCGGCATCGTCACTATTGCCGATTGGGTGCCCCACGGCGCCATTTTTAGGGTCTTTACTTCGACCTCAGTGATGTCGCTTATGCCCAGATGCATTCCTATCACCCTGGCTAGTTCTTCCTTGCCTACGAGCGGGTCTATATCCCTGATCTCTACGGAGGTCTTGTCGCGCATTGGTAGCGCTCTCACCTTGCCTCTAGTGCCGTGTTCATATCCGCCGCGGTCTTTTTGGCGTTGCTACCTGCTTTCAGCTCGATTAGAATGTCACCTGTTCTGGTCCTCCTAATTCCACAGCTCTCCTTTAGGGTCTCCTTTGCCCCCATCAGGTCTTTGTAGGCCTGGATCCACTCCTTGTCTTGCCCTACTTTGACGAGGATGGCTTCGGGTCTGTTACGAATCCTCTTCGGTCCCTCCGGCCTCCTTGGCTTGTCCAATGCCGCCCTTCCTGCGTTCGCCTTACTGACCACCGTCGGGGTGTCCGTTCTTTTTCCTCTCCTTCCGCGGACAGGGATCCAGTCATCCTTTACATCGCTGTCCGTGTAGTCAGTAGTCGCTTTTGCCGAGCTGTTTCCGGCACAGGCTCCTGCGTAGGAGGCCTCCATGGTCGTTGGTCTCTTTCTCTTGGTGTCGCCCTTCCCCTCGACGGGCGATCTCTCCTTCCTTTTTCCTTCCTTCTCCTCACTCCTCCCCGGAGGGGTGGTCATCCAGGTGGCCGTGACTGTCCTAGCGTTCCTCTTGAGCCTCATCTCGTCCAACATCGAGTGGAGCTTGGACGCTTTTTTACTGATGGCGTCCCTCCTTTCCTTGATGTCGGTATCCTTTTTGCTCATGAGGTAGAGTCTGCTACCTATGTATTGGATTTCGCGGAAGACTTCTGTGATGATTTCCGTCATCGTATTCCATTCGCTCATTTTGATGACGATACTGTCCTCGTCATTGCTTTCGGTCTCGGCCGTTGCTCTGTTCGCCATGGCCTTCCTCCTGAGACTTTCCCTTGGCGCCGCCGCTTCGCTGCCGCTGTCCGACATTTCCGCCGGTGTGTCCAGCTCCGAGGTGCTGGCCGCTTCGTCCTTCCTTGCCATCGGCTGGCTTCTGGCCAGGCTTCTCGTTGTCTTGCCCGCCCTCCCCTCCACTGGGGACTTTCTCAAATATCTGGTGATCTTGTCACCTTTCGGGATTTTTTCCTTTGCGAATCGGGTCGCCTTTACGGTGGGTGGTGTCTTATCCTTGAGTGCCTGCATTGGCATCTCGACCTCCTCGATGAATCCCGCGATGTCTTCCTCAAATTCGAGGTATCTTCTTGTGCTTTTTTTGCACATCTTTCCCTCTGTGACATCTGCGGGTGTTTCTTGGTCCCCGGTCGTGTTTACCGAACGAGGGGAGGCCCTGGGATCGACCTTCCCCTCGCCGTTCGTCCAGTCGTTGGGTGACCGTCGGGTCGAGCCTGGGACGCTACTCGAATCCCCGACGGGGCCTGGAAGCTCCGAAACCCCCTGAGCCGTAAGATTACTTACCTTGTAGTACTTGTGCATAATGTGTTTATGATTTTAATATACATATATATATATATGTATTTTTTAGGTGTATCCTTCCGCGTGTATGCGATTCGTGTCCTAAATACTTGCCGATGTCGTCGTAAGGTCGCCAGTCGTCTGTCTGATGACCGGATACTTAAACTCGCAGTGTCCCTATCACTGTTCGACGCGGGGAGTTTTGACTGGCCCTCCACGGGGGCGCTCTCCCGCTCCTTGGTTACCCAGGTAGCCCGCCCGGTGGCGCTTCGGTCTCGCGACCCAAGATGGCCTTCCCTCTACCCCTAACCTCACTTTCCACACACAGCACTTTCAATCGATCTCTCGCTTTTATACCAGCGAGCTCCCTTATTTCTTGTATTCCCACTCATTCCGGAGCACTAGAAACTTCACTTTCGTGCACTTTCCACCCGAGTTCTTTAATTTACCCAGATATTTCAGTTATGCCTACGGAGCGTCGTACACGTGTCCGTTCTGCTTGCCGCCATCCGAGCTCCCGGCTCCTCGGGCTGGTGCGAATATTTCAATGTCCGTATGTGCCAAACCGTTGGTTTATGACACACCTATACGCGTCTCTCGCTCGCTGCGCTCGCTCGAAAACTATAGCCTAACATAAAACCATTCCATCTTGCGTTCATTATTCGATATGGTGGCGACATATTTCAAATTTGCGAACGTGTGGGATCGGTTGCGAGGTTGGACTAGATTTTTACGAGCGAGCGGAGCGAGCGAGCAACGGTCACAATTTCCAAGCTATACATATACCTTATATTGCCTTCCATATATTTCGTGTTATTACCTAATTTTGTCAGCCATTTCGGACATCACATTGCACTGTACTATGAGGAAATAGTACTATTTATGTGAAACTATTCATAAACTGTAAACACGTGTCGGTAGGCAATAGGATAAATACTTCCGGCTCCTCGGGCTGGTGCGAATATTTCAATGTCCGTATGTTCCAAACCGTTGGTTTATGACACACCTATACGCGTCTCTCGCTCGCTGCGCTCGCTCGAAAACTATAGCCTAACCTAAAACCAATCCATCTTGCGTTCATTATTCGATATGATGGCGACATATTTCAAATTTGCGAACGTGTCGGATCGGTTGTGGGGTTGGACTAGATTTTTACGAGCGAGCGGAGCGAGCGAGCAACGGTCACAATTTCCAAGCTATACATATACCTTATATTGCCTTCCATATATTTCGTGTTATTACCTAATTTTGTCAGCCATTTCGGACATCACATTGCACTGTACTATGAGGAAATAGTACTATTTATGTGAAACTATTCATAAACTGTAAACATGTGTCGGTAGGCAATAGGATAAATACTTCCGGCTCCTCGGGCTGGTGCGAATATTTCAATGTCCGTATGTTCCAAACCGTTGGCTTATGACACACCTATACGCGTCTCTCGCTCGCTGCGCTCGTTCGAAAACTATAGCCTAACATAAAACCATTCCATCTTGCGTTCATTATTCGATATGGTGGCGACATATTTCAAATTTGCGAACGTGTGGGATCGGTTGCGAGGTTGGACTAGATTTTTACGAGCGAGCGGAGCGAGCGAGCAACGGTCACAATTTCCAAGCTATACATATACCTTATATTGCCTTCCATATATTTCGCGTTATTACCTAATTTTGTCAGCCATTTCGGACATCACATTGCACTGTACTATGAGGAAATAGTACTATTTATGTGAAACTATTCATAAACTGTAAACATGTGTCGGTAGGCAATAGGATAAATACTTCCGGCTCCTCGGGCTGGTGCGAATATTTCAATGTCCGTATGTTCCAAACCGTTGGTTTATGACACACCTATACGCGTCTCTCGCTCGCTGCGCTCGCTCGAAAACTATAGCCTAACCTAAAACCAATCCATCTTGCGTTCATTATTCGATATGATGGCGACATATTTCAAATTTGCGAACGTGTCGGATCGGTTGTGGGGTTGGACTAGATTTTTACGAGCGAGCGGAGCGAGCGAGCAACGGTCACAATTTCCAAGCTATACATATACCTTATATTGCCTTCCATATATTTCGTGTTATTACCTAATTTTGTCAGCCATTTCGGACATCACATTGCACTGTACTATGAGGAAATAGTACTATTTATGTGAAACTATTCATAAACTGTAAACATGTGTCGGTAGGCAATAGGATAAATACTTCCGGCTCCTCGGGCTGGTGCGAATATTTCAATGTCCGTATGTTCCAAACCGTTGGTTTATGACACACCTATACGTGTCTCTCGCTCGCTGCGCTCGCTCGAAAACTATAGCCTAACCTAAAACCAATCCATCTTCCGTTCATTATTCGATATGGTGGCGACATATTTCAAATTTGCGAACGTGTGGGATCGGTTGCGAGGTTGGACTAGATTTTTACGAGCGAGCGGAGCGAGCGAGCAACGGTCACAATTTCCAAGCTATACATATACCTTATATTGCCTTCCATATATTTCGTGTTATTACCTAATTTTGTCAGCCATTTCGGACATCACATTGCACTGTACTATGAGGAAATAGTACTATTTATGTGAAACTATTCATAAACTGTAAACATGTGTCGGTAGGCAATAGGATAAATACTTCCGGCTCCTCGGGCTGGTGCGAATATTTCAATGTCCGTATGTGCCAAACCGTTGGTTTATGACACACCTATAAGCGTATCTCGCTCGCGGCGCTCGCTCGAAAACTATAGCCTAACCTAAAACCAATCCATCTTGCGTTCATTATTCGATATGGTGGCGACATATTTCAAATTTGCGAACGTGTCGGATCGGTTGTGAGGTTGGACTAGATTTTTACGAGCGAGCGGAGCGAGCGAGCAACGGTCACAATTTCCAAGCTATACATATACCATATATTGTCTTGCATATATTTCGTGCTTGTACCTAATTTTGTCAGCCATTTCGGACATCACGTTGCACTGTACTATGAGGAAACGGTACTAATTATGTGAAACTATTGGTAAACCGTAAACATTTGTCAGAAGGCAATAGGATAAAGACTTCCGGCTCCTCGGGCTGGTGCGAATATATCAATGTCCGTATGTGCCAAACCGATGGTTTGTGACACACATTTACGCGTCTATCGTTCGCTGCGCTCGCACGAAAGCTATAGCCTAACCTAAAACCAATCCATCTTCCGTTCATTATTCGATATGGTGGCGACATATTTCAAATTTGCGAACGTGTGGGATCGGTTGTGAGGTTGGACTAGATTTTTACGAGCGAGCGGAGCGAGCGAGCAACGGTCACAATTTCCAAGCTATACATATACCTTATATTGCCTTCCATATATTTCGTGTTATTACCTAATTTTGTCGGCCATTTCGGACATCACATTGCACTGTACTATGAGGAAATAGTACTATTTGTGGGAAACTATTCATAAACTGTAAACATGTGTCGGTAGGCAATAGGATAAATACTTCCGGCTCCTCGGGCTGGTGCGAATATTTCAATGTCCGTATGTGCCAAACCGTTGGTTTATGACACACCTATAAGCGTATCTCGCTCGCGGCGCTCGCTCGAAAACTATAGCCTAACCTAAAACCAATCCATCTTGCGTTCATTATTCGATATGGTGGCGACATATTTCAAATTTGCGAACGTGTCGGATCGGTTGTGAGGTTGGACTAGATTTTTACGAGCGAGCGGAGCGAGCGAGCAACGGTCACAATTTCCAAGCTATACATATACCTTATATTGCCTTCCATATATTTCGTGTTATTACCTAATTTTGTCAGCCATTTCGGACATCACATTGCACTGTACTATGAGGAAATAGTACTATTTATGTGAAACTATTCATAAACTGTAAACATGTGTCGGTAGGCAATAGGATAAATACTTCCGGCTCCTCGGGCTGGTGCGAATATTTCAATGTCCGTATGTTCCAAACCGTTGGTTTATGACACACCTATACGCGTCTCTCGCTCGCTGCGCTCGCTCGAAAACTATAGCCTAACCTAAAACCAATCCATCTTGCGTTCATTATTCGATATGATGGCGACATATTTCAAATTTGCGAACGTGTCGGATCGGTTGTGGGGTTGGACTAGATTTTTACGAGCGAGCGGAGCGAGCGAGCAACGGTCACAATTTCCAAGCTATACATATACCTTATATTGCCTTCCATATATTTCGTGTTATTACCTAATTTTGTCAGCCATTTCGGACATCACATTGCACTGTACTATGAGGAAATAGTACTATTTATGTGAAACTATTCATAAACTGTAAACATGTGTCGGTAGGCAATAGGATAAATACTTCCGGCTCCTCGGGCTGGTGCGAATATTTCAATGTCCGTATGTTCCAAACCGTTGGTTTATGACACACCTATACGCGTCTCTCGCTCGCTGCGCTCGCTCGAAAACTATAGCCTAACCTAAAACCAATCCATCTTGCGTTCATTATTCGATATGATGGCGACATATTTCAAATTTGCGAACGTGTCGGATCGGTTGTGGGGTTGGACTTGATTTTTACGAGCGAGCGGAGCGAGCGAGCAGCGGTCACAATTTCCAAGCTATACATATACCATATATTGTCTTGCATATATTTCGTGCTTGTACCTAATTTTGTCAGCCATTTCGGACATCACGTTGCACTGTACTATGAGGAAACGGTACTAATTATTTGAAACTATTGGTAAACCGTAAACATTTGTCAGAAGGCAATAGGATAAAGACTTCCGGCTCCTCGGGCTGGTGCGAATATATCAATGTCCGTATGTGCCAAACCGATGGTTTGTGACACACCTTTACGCGTCTATCGTTCGCTGCGCTCGCACGAAAGCTATAGCCTAACCTAAAACCAATCCATCTTCCGTTCATTATTCGATATGGTGGCGACATATTTCAAATTTGCGAACGTGTGGGATCGGTTGTGAGGTTGGACTAGATTTTTACGAGCGAGCGGAGCGAGCGAGCAACGGTCACAATTTCCAAGCTATACATATACCTTATATTGCCTTCCATATATTTCGTGTTATTACCTAATTTTGTCAGCCATTTCGGACATCACATTGCACTGTACTATGAGGAAATAGTACTATTTATGTGAAACTATTCATAAACTGTAAACATGTGTCGGTAGGCAATAGGATAAATACTTCCGGCTCCTCGGGCTGGTGCGAATATTTCAATGTCCGTGTGTGCCAAACCGTTTGTTTATGACACACCTATACGTGTCTCTCGCTCGCTGCGCTCGCTCGAAAACTATAGCCTAACCTAAAACCAATCCATCTTCCGTTCATTATTCGATATGGTGGCGACATATTTCAAATTTGCGAACGTGTGGGATCGGTTGCGAGGTTGGACTAGATTTTTACGAGCGAGCGGAGCGAGCGAGCAACGGTCACAATTTCCAAGCTATACATATACCTTATATTGCCTTCCATATATTTCGTGTTATTACCTAATTTTGTCAGCCATTTCGGACATCACATTGCACTGTACTATGAGGAAATAGTACTATTTATGTGAAACTATTCATAAACTGTAAACATGTGTCGGTAGGCAATAGGATAAATACTTCCGGCTCCTCGGGCTGGTGCGAATATTTCAATGTCCGTATGTTCCAAACCGTTGGTTTATGACACACCTATACGCGTCTCTCGCTCGCTGCGCTCGCTCGAAAACTATAGCCTAACCTAAAACCAATCCATCTTGCGTTCATTATTCGATATGATGGCGACATATTTCAAATTTGCGAACGTGTCGGATCGGTTGTGGGGTTGGGCTAGATTTTTACGAGCGAGCGGAGCGAGCGAGCAACGGTAACAATTTCCAAGCTATACATATACCTTATATTGCCTTCCATATATTTCGTGTTATTACCTAATTTTGTCAGCCATTTCGGACATCATATTGCACTGTACTATGAGGAAATAGTACTATTTATGTGAAACTATTCATAAACTGTAAACATGTGTCGGTAGGCAATAGGATAAATACTTCCGGCTCCTCGGGCTGGTGCGAATATTTCAATGTCCGTATGTTCCAAACCGTTGGTTTATGACACACCTATACGCGTCTCTCGCTCGCTGCGCTCGCTCGAAAACTATAGCCTAACCTAAAACCAATCCATCTTGCGTTCATTATTCGATATGATGGCGACATATTTCAAATTTGCGAACGTGTCGGATCGGTTGTGGGGTTGGACTAGATTTTTACGAGCGAGCGGAGCGAGCGAGCAGCGGTCACAATTTCCAAGCTATACATATACCATATATTGTCTTGCATATATTTCGTGCTTGTACCTAATTTTGTCAGCCATTTCGGACATCACGTTGCACTGTACTATGAGGAAACGGTACTAATTATGTGAAACTATTGGTAAACCGTAAACATTTGTCAGACGGCAATAGGATAAGGACTTCCGGCTCCTCGGGCTGGTGCGAATATTTCAATGTCCGTATGTGCCAAACCGTTGGTTTATGACACACCTATAAGCGTATCTCGCTCGCTGCGCTCGCTCGAAAACTATAGCCTAACATAAAACCATTCCATCTTGCGTTCATTATTCGATATGGTGGCGACATATTTCAAATTTGCGAACGTGTGGGATCGGTTGCGAGGTTGGACTAGATTTTTACGAGCGAGCGGAGCGAGCGAGCAACGGTCACAATTTCCAAGCTATACATATACCTTATATTGCCTTCCATATATTTCGTGTTATTACCTAATTTTGTCAGCCATTTCGGACATCACATTGCACTGTACTATGAGGAAATAGTACTATTTATGTGAAACTATTCATAAACTGTAAACATGTGTCGGTAGGCAATAGGATAAATACTTCCGGCTCCTCGGGCTGGTGCGAATATATCAATGTCCGTATGTGCCAAACCGATGGTTTGTGACACACCTTTACGCGTCTATCGTTCGCTGCGCTCGCACGAAAGCTATAGCCTAACCTAAAACCAATCCATCTTCCGTTCATTATTCGATATGGTGGCGACATATTTCAAATTTGCGAACGTGTGGGATCGGTTGTGAGGTTGGAATAGATTTTTACGAGCGAGCGGAGCGAGCGAGCAACGGTCACAATTTCCAAGCTATACATATACCTTATATTGCCTTCCATATATTTCGTGTTATTACCTAATTTTGTCAGCCATTTCGGACATCACATTGCACTGTACTATGAGGAAATAGTACTATTTATGTGAAACTATTCATAAACTGTAAACATGTGTCGGTAGGCAATAGGATAAATACTTCCGGCTCCTCGGGCTGGTGCGAATATTTCAATGTCCGTATGTGCCAAACCGTTGGTTTATGACACACCTATAAGCGTATCTCGCTCGCGGCGCTCGCTCGAAAACTATAGCCTAACCTAAAACCAATCCATCTTGCGTTCATTATTCGATATGGTGGCGACATATTTCAAATTTGCGAACGTGTCGGATCGGTTGTGAGCTTGGACTAGATTTTTTCGAGCGAGCGGAGCGAGCGAGCAACGATCACAATTTCCAACCTATACATACACATTATATCGCCTTGCATATATGTCGTGTTATTACCTAATTTTGTCAGCCATTTCGGACATCACATTGCACTGTACTATGAGGAAATAGTACTATTTATGTGAAACTATTCATAAACTGTAAACATGTGTCGGTAGGCAATAGGATAAATACTTCCGGCTCCTCGGGCTGGTGCGAATATTTCTATGTCCGTATGTGCCAAACCGTTGGTTTATGACACACCTATACGCGTCTCTCGCTCGCGGCGCTCGCTCGAAAGCTATAGCCTAACCTAAAACCAATCCATCTTGCGTTCATTATTCGATATGATGGCGACATATTTCAAATTTGCGAACGCGTCGGATCGGTTGTGGTGTTGGACTAGATTTTTACGAGCGAGTGGAGCGAGCGAGCAACGGTCACAATTTCCAAGCTATACATATACCATATATTGTCTTGCATATATTTCGTGCTTGTACCTAATTTTGTCAGCCATTTCGGACATCACGTTGCACTGTACTATGAGGAAACGGTACTAATTATGTGAAACTATTGGTAAACCGTAAACATTTGTCAGAAGGCAATAGGATAAATACTTCCGGCTCCTCGGGCTGGTGCGAATATATCAATGTCCGTATGTGCCAAACCGATGGTTTGTGACACACCTTTACGCGTCTATCGTTCGCTGCGCTCGCACGAAAGCTATAGCCTAACCTAAAACCAATCCATCTTCCGTTCATTATTCGATATGATGGCGACATATTTCAAATTTGCGAACGTGTCGGATCGGTTGTGGGGTTGGACTAGATTTTTACGAGCGAGTGGAGCGAGCGAGCAACGGTCACAATTTCCAAGCTATACATATACCATATATTGTCTTGCATATATTTCGTGCTTGTACCTAATTTTGTCAGCCATTTCGGACATCACGTTGCACTGTACTATGAGGAAACGGTACTAATTATGTGAAACTATTGGTAAACCGTAAACATTTGTCAGAAGGCAATAGGATAAATACTTCCGGCTCCTCGGGCTGTTGCGAATATTTCAATGTCCGTATGTGCCAAACCGTTGGTTTATGACACACCTATACGCGTCTCTCGCTCGCGGCGCTCGCTCGAAAGCTATAGCCTAACCTAAAACCAATCCATCTTGCGTTCATTATTCGATATGATGGCGACATATTTCAAATTTGCGAACGCGTCGGATCGGTTGAGGGGTTGGACTAGATTTTTACGAGCGAGCGGAGCGAGCGAGCAACGGTCACAATATCCAAGCTATACATATACCTTATATTGCCTTCCATATATTTCGTGTTATTACCTAATTTTGTCAGCCATTTCGGACATCACATTGCACTGTACTATGAGGAAATAGTACTATTTATGTGAAACTATTCATAAACTGTAAACATGTGTCGGTAGGCAATAGGATAAATACTTCCGGCTCCTCGGGCTGGTGCGAATATTTCAATGTCCGTATGTTCCAAACCGTTGGTTTATGACACACCTATACGCGTCTCTCGCTCGCTGCGCTCGCTCGAAAACTATAGCCTAACCTAAAACCAATCCATCTTCCGTTCATTATTCGATATGGTGGCGACATATTTCAAATTTGCGAACGTGTCGGATCGGTTGTGGGGTTGGACTAGATTTTTACGAGCGAGCGGAGCGAGCGAGCAACGGTCACAATTTCCAAGCTATACATATATCTTATATTGCCTTCCATATATTTCGTGTTATTACCTAATTTTGTCAGCCATTTCGGACATCACATTGCACTGTACTATGAGGGAATAGTACTATTTATGTGAAACTATTCATAAACTGTAAACATGTGTCGGTAGGCAATAGGATAAATACTTCCGGCTCCTCGGGCTGGTGCGAATATTTCAATGTCCGTATGTGCCAAACCGTTGGTTTATGACACACCTATAAGCGTATCTCGCTCGCGGCGCTCGCTCGAAAACTATAGCCTAACCTAAAACCAATCCATCTTGCGTTCATTATTCGATATGGTGGCGACATATTTCAAATTTGCGAACGTGTCGGATCGGTTGTGAGGTTGGACTAGATTTTTTCGAGCGAGCGGAGCGAGCGAGCAACGATCACAATTTCCAACCTATACATACACCTTATATCGCCTTGCATATATGTCGTGTTATTACCTAATTTTGTCAGCCATTTCGGACATCACGTTGCATTGTACTATGTGGAAATAGTGCTATTTATGTGAAACTATTCATAAACTGTAAACATGTGTCGGTAGGCAATAGGATAAATACTTCCGGCTCCTCGGGCTGGTGCGAATATTTCAATGTCCGTGTGTGCCAAACCGTTTGTATATGACACACCTATACGCGTCTCTCGCTCGCTGCGCTCGCTCGAAAACTATAGCCTAACCTAAAACCAATCCATCTTGCGTTCATTATTCGATATGGTGGCGACATATTTCAAATTTGCGAACGTGTGGGATCGGTTGCGAGGTTGGACTAGATTTTTACGAGCGAGCGGAGCGAGCGAGCAACGGTCACAATTTCCAAGCTATACATATACCTTATATTGCCTTCCATATATTTCGTGTTATTACCTAATTTTGTCAGCCATTTCGGACATCACATTGCACTGTACTATGAGGAAATAGTACTATTTATGTGAAACTATTCATAAACTGTAAACATGTGTCGGTAGGCAATAGGATAAATACTTCCGGCTCCTCGGGCTGGTGCGAATATTTCAATGTCCGTATGTTCCAAACCGTTGGTTTATGACTCACCTATACGCGTCTCTCGCTCGCTGCGCTCGCTCGAAACGTATAGCCTAACCTAAAAGCAATCCATCTTGCGTTCATTATTCGATATGATGGCGACATATTTCAAATTTGCGAACGTGTCGGATCGGTTGTGGGGTTGGACTAGATTTTTACGAGCGAGCGGAGCGAGCGAGCAACGGTCACAATTTCCAAGCTATACATATACCTTATATTGCCTTCCATATATTTCGTGTTATTACCTAATTTTGTCAGCCATTTCGGACATCATATTGCACTGTACTATGAGGAAATAGTACTATTTATGTGAAACTATTCATAAACTGTAAACATGTGTCGGTAGGCAATAGGATAAATACTTCCGGCTCCTCGGGCTGGTGCGAATATTTCAATGTCCGTATGTGCCAAACCGTTGGTTTATGACACACCATTACGCGTCTCTCGCTCGCGGCGCTCGCTCGAAAACTATAACATAACCTAAAACCAATCCATCTTGCGTTCATTATTCGATATGATGGCGACATATTTCAAATTTGCGAACGTGTCGGATCGGTTGTGGGGTTGGACTAGATTTTTACGAGCGAGCGGAGCGAGCGAGCAACGGTCACAATTTCCAAGCTATACATATACCTTATATTGCCTTCCATATATTTCGTGTTATTACCTAATTTTGTCAGCCATTTCGGACATCACATTGCACTGTACTATGAGGAAATAGTACTATTTATGTGAAACTATTCATAAACTGTAAACATGTGTCGGTAGGCAAGAGGATAAATACTTCCGGCTCCTCGGGCTGGTGCGAATATTTCAATGTCCGTATGTGCCAAACCGCTGGTTTATGACACACCATTGCGCGTCTCTCGCTCGCGGCGCTCGCTCGAAAACTATAACCTAACCTAAAACCAATCCATCTTGCGTTCATTATTCGATATGATGGCGACATATTTCAAATTTGCGAACGTGTCGGATCGGTTGTGAGGTTGGACTAGATTTTTTCGAGCGAGCGGAGCGAGCGAGCAACGGTCACAATTTCCAAGCTATACATATACCATATATTGTCTTGCATATATTTCGTGCTTGTACCTAATTTTGTCAGCCATTTCGGACATCACGTTGCACTGTACTATGAGGAAACGGTACTAATTATGTGAAACTATTGGTAAACCGTAAACATTTGTCAGAAGGCAATAGGATAAAGACTTCCGGCTCCTCGGGCTGGTGCGAATATATCAATGTCCGTATGTGCCAAACCGATGGTTTGTGACACACCTTTACGCGTCTATCGTTCGCTGCGCTCGCACGAAAGCTATAGCCTAACCTAAAACCAATCCATCTTCCGTTCATTATTCGATATGATGGCGACATATTTCAAATTTGCGAACGTGTCGGATCGGTTGTGGGGTTGGACTAGATTTTTACGAGCGAGTGGAGCGAGCGAGCAACGGTCACAATTTCCAAGCTATACATATACCATATATTGTCTTGCATATATTTCGTGCTTGTACCTAATTTTGTCAGCCATTTCGGACATCACGTTGCACTGTACTATGAGGAAACGGTACTAATTATGTGAAACTATTGGTAAACCGTAAACATTTGTCAGAAGGCAATAGGATAAGGACTTCCGGCTCCTCGGGCTGGTGCGAATATTTCAATGTCCGTATGTGCCAAACCGTTGGTTTATGACACACCTATACGCGTCTCTCGCTCGCTGCGCTCGCTCGAAAACTATAGCCTAACCTAAAACCAATCCATCTTGCGTTCATTATTCGATATGGTGGCGACATATTTCAAATTTGCGAACGTGTGGGATCGGTTGCGAGGTTGGACTAGATTTTTACGAGCGAGCGGAGCGAGCGAGCAACTGTCACAATTTCCAAGCTATACATATACCTTATATTGCCTTCCATATATTTCGTGTTATTACCTAATTTTGTCAGCCATTTCGGACATCACATTGCACTGTACTATGAGGAAACGGTACTAATTATGTGAAACTATTGGTAAACCGTAAACATTTGTCAGAAGGCAATAGGATAAGGACTTCCGGCTCCTCGGGCTGGTGCGAATATTTCAATGTCCGTATGTGCCAAACCGTTGGTTTATGACACACCTATACGCGTCTCTCGCTCGCTGCGCTCGCTCGAAAGCTATAGCCTAACCTAAAACCAATCCATCTTGCGTTCATTATTCGATATGGTGGCGACATATTTCAAATTTGCGAACGTGTGGGATCGGTTGCGAGGTTGGACTAGATTTTTACGAGCGAGCGGAGCGAGCGAGCAACTGTCACAATTTCCAAGCTATACATATACCTTATATTGCCTTCCATATATTTCGTGTTATTACCTAATTTTGTCAGCCATTTCGGACATCACATTGCACTGTACTATGAGGAAATAGTACTATTTATGTGAAACTATTCATAAACTGTAAACATGTGTCGGTAGGCAATAGGATAAATACTTCCGGCTCCTCGGGCTGGTGCGAATATTTCAATGTCCGTATGTTCCAAACCGTTGGTTTATGACACGCCTATACGCGTCTCTCGCTCGCTGCGCTCGCTCGAAAACTATAGCCTAACCTAAAACCAATCCATCTTGCGTTCATTATTCGATATGATGGCGACATATTTCAAATTTGCGAACGTGTCGGATCGGTTGTGGGGTTGGACTAGATTTTTACGAGCGAGCGGAGCGAGCGAGCAACGGTCACAATTTCCAAGCTATACATATACCATATATTGTCTTGCATATATTTCGTGCTTGTACCTAATTTTGTCAGCCATTTCGGACATCACGTTGCACTGTACTATGAGGAAACGGTACTAATTATGTGAAACTATTCATAAACTGTAAACATGTGTCGGTAGGCAATAGGATAAATACTTCCGGCTCCTCGGGCTCGTGCGAATATTTCAATGTCCGTATGTGCCAAACCGATGGTTTGTGACACACCTTTACGCGTCTATCGTTCGCTGCGCTCGCACGAAAGCTATAGCCTAACCTAAAACCAATCCATCTTCCGTTCATTATTCGATATGATGGCGACATATTTCAAATTTGCGAACGTGTCGGATCGGTTGTGGGGTTGGACTAGATTTTTACGAGCGAGTGGAGCGAGCGAGCAACGGTCACAACTTCCAAGCTATACATATACCATATATTGTCCTGCATATATTTCGTGCTTGTACCTAATTTTGTCAGCCATTTCGGACATCACGTTGCACTGTACTATGAGGAAACGGTACTAAATATGTGAAACTATTGGTAAACCGTAAACATTTGTCAGAAGGCAATAGGATAAGGACTTCCGGCTCCTCGGGCTGGTGCGAATATTTCAATGTCCGTATGTGCCAAACCGTTGGTTTATGACACACCTATACGCGTCTCTCGCTCGCTGCGCTCGCTCGAAAACTATAGCCTAACCTAAAACCAATCCATCTTGCGTTCATTATTCGATATGGTGGCGACATATTTCAAATTTGCGAACGTGTGGGATCGGTTGCGAGGTTGGACTAGATTTTTACGAGCGAGCGGAGCGAGCGAGCAACGGTCACAATTTCCAAGCTATACATATACCTTATATTGCCTTCCATATATTTCGTGTTATTACCTAATTTTGTCAGCCATTTCGGACATCACATTGCATTGTACTATGTGGAAATAGTACTATTTATGTGAAACTATTCATAAACTGTAAACATGTGTCGGTAGGCAATAGGATAAATACTTCCGGCTCCACGGGCTGGTGCGAATATTTCAATGTCCGTATGTTCCAAACCGTTGGTTTGTGACACACCTATACGCGTCTCTCGCTCGCTGCGCTCGCTCGAATACTATAGCCTAACCTAAAACCAATCCATCTTGCGTTCATTATTCGATATGATGGCGACATATTTCAAATTTGCGAACGTGTCGGATCGGTTGTGGGGTTGGACTAGATTTTAACGAGCGAGCGGAGCGAGCGAGCAACGGTCACAATTTCCAAGCTATACATATACCTTATATTGCCTTCCATATATTTCGTGTTATTACCTAATTTTGTCAGCCATTTCGGACATCACATTGCACTGTACTATGAGGAAATAGTACTATTTATGTGAAACTATTCATAAACTGTAAACATGTGTCGGTAGGCAATAGGATAAATACTTCCGGCTCCTCGGGCTGGTGCGAATATTTCAATGTCCGTATGTTCCAAACCGTTGGTTTATGACACGCCTATACGCGTCTCTCGCTCGCTGCGCTCGCTCGAAAACTATAGCCTAACCTAAAACCAATCCATCTTGCGTTCATTATTCGATATGATGGCGACATATTTCAAATTTGCGAACGTGTCGGATCGGTTGTGGGGTTGGACTAGATTTTTACGAGCGAGCGGACCGAGCGAGCAACGGTCACAATTTCCAAGCTATACATATACCTTATATTGCCTTCCATATATTTCGTGTTATTACCTAATTTTGTCAGCCATTTCGGACATCACATTGCACTGTACTATGAGGAAATAGTACTATTTATGTGAAACTATTCATAAACTGTAAACATGTGTCGGTAGGCAATAGGATAAATACTTCCGGCTCCTCGGGCTGGTGCGAATATTTCAATGTCCGTATGTTCCAAACCGTTGGTTTATGACACACCTATACGCGTCTCTCGCTCGCTGCGCTCGCTCGAAAACTATAGCCTAACCTAAAAGCAATCCATCTTGCGTTCATTATTCGAAATGATGGCGACATATTTCAAATTTGCGAACGTGTCGGATCGGTTGTGGGGTTGGACTAGATTTTTACGAGCGAGCGGAGCGAGCGAGCAACGGTCACAATTTCCAAGCTATACATATACCTTATATTGCCTTCCATATATTTCGTGTTATTACCTAATTTTGTCAGCCATTTCGGACATCATATTGCACTGTACTATGAGGAAATAGTACTATTTATGTGAAACTATTCATAAACTGTAAACATGTGTCGGTAGGCAATAGGATAAATACTTCCGGCTCCTCAGGCTGGTGCGAATATTTCAATGTCCGTATGTGCCAAACCGTTGGTTTATGACACACCATTACGCGTCTCTCGCTCGCGGCGCTCGCTCGAAAACTATAACATAACCTAAAACCAATCCATCTTGCGTTCATTATTCGATATGATGGCGACATATTTCAAATTTGCGAACGTGTCGGATCGGTTGTGGGGTTGGACTAGATTTTTACGAGCGAGCGGAGCGAGCGAGCAACGGTCACAATTTCCAAGCTATACATATACCTTATATTGCCTTCCATATATTTCGTGTTATTACCTAATTTTGTCAGCCATTTCGGACATCACATTGCACTGTACTATGAGGAAATAGTACTATTTATGTGAAACTATTCATAAACTGTAAACATGTGTCGGTAGGCAAGAGGATAAATACTTCCGGCTCCTCGGGCTGGTGCGAATATTTCAATGTCCGTATGTGCCAAACCGCTGGTTTATGACACACCATTACGCGTCTCTCGCTCGCGGCGCTCGCTCGAAAACTATAACCTAACCTAAAACCAATCCATCTTGCGTTCATTATTCGATATGATGGCGACATATTTCAAATTTGCGAACGTGTCGGATCGGTTGTGAGGTTGGACTAGATTTTTTCGAGCGAGCGGAGCGAGCGAGCAACGGTTACAATTTCCAAGCTATACATATACCATATATTGTCTTGCATATATTTCGTGCTTGTACCTAATTTTGTCAGCCATTTCGGACATCACGTTGCACTGTACTATGAGGAAACGGTACTAATTATGTGAAACTATTGGTAAACCGTAAACATTTGTCAGAAGGCAATAGGATAAAGACTTCCGGCTCCTCGGGCTGGTGCGAATATATCAATGTCCGTATGTGCCAAACCGATGGTTTGTGACACACCTTTACGCGTCTATCGTTCGCTGCGCTCGCACGAAAGCTATAGCCTAACCTAAAACCAATCCATCTTCCGTTCATTATTCGATATGATGGCGACATATTTCAAATTTGCGAACGTGTCGGATCGGTTGTGGGGTTGGACTAGATTTTTACGAGCGAGTGGAGCGAGCGAGCAACGGTCACAATTTCCAAGCTATACATATACCATATATTGTCTTGCATATATTTCGTGCTTGTACCTAATTTTGTCAGCCATTTCGGACATCACGTTGCACTGTACTATGAGGAAACGGTACTAATTATGTGAAACTATTGGTAAACCGTAAACATTTGTCAGAAGGCAATAGGATATGGACTTCCGGCTCCTCGGGCTGGTGCGAATATTTCAATGTCCGTATGTGCCAAACCGTTGGTTTATGACACACCTATACGCGTCTCTCGCTCGCTGCGCTCGCTCGAAAACTATAGCCTAACCTAAAACCAATCCATCTTGCGTTCATTATTCGATATGGTGGCGACATATTTCAAATTTGCGAACGTGTGGGATCGGTTGCGAGGTTGGACTAGATTTTTACGAGCGAGCGGAGCGAGCGAGCAACTGTCACAATTTCCAACCTATACATATACCTTATATTGCCTTCCATATATTTCGTGTTATTACCTAATTTTGTCAGCCATTTCGGACATCACATTGCACTGTACTATGAGGAAATAGTACTATTTATGTGAAACTATTCATAAACTGTAAACATGTGTCGGTAGGCAATAGGATAAATACTTCCGGCTCCTCGGGCTGGTGCGAATATTTCAATGTCCGTATGTTCCAAACCGTTGGTTTATGACACGCCTATACGCGTCTCTCGCTCGCTGCGCTCGCTCGAAAACTATAGCCTAACCTAAAACCAATCCATCTTGCGTTCATTATTCGATATGATGGCGACATATTTCAAATTTGCGAACGTGTCGGATCGGTTGTGGGGTTGGACTAGATTTTTACGAGCGAGCGGAGCGAGCGAGCAACGGTCACAATTTCCAAGCTATACATATACCATATATTGTCTTGCATATATTTCGTGCTTGTACCTAATTTTGTCAGCCATTTCGGACATCACGTTGCACTGTACTATGAGGAAACGGTACTAATTATGTGAAACTATTCATAAACTGTAAACATGTGTCGGTAGGCAATAGGATAAATACTTCCGGCTCCTCGGGCTCGTGCGAATATTTCAATGTCCGTATGTGCCAAACCGATGGTTTGTGACACACCTTTACGCGTCTATCGTTCGCTGCGCTCGCACGAAAGCTATAGCCTAACCTAAAACCAATCCATCTTCCGTTCATTATTCGATATGATGGCGACATATTTCAAATTTGCGAACGTGTCGGATCGGTTGTGGGGTTGGACTAGATTTTTACGAGCGAGTGGAGCGAGCGAGCAACGGTCACAACTTCCAAGCTATACATATACCATATATTGTCTTGCATATATTTCGTGCTTGTACCTAATTTTGTCAGCCATTTCGGACATCACGTTGCACTGTACTATGAGGAAACGGTACTAAATATGTGAAACTATTGGTAAACCGTAAACATTTGTCAGAAGGCAATAGGATAAGGACTTCCGGCTCCTCGGGCTGGTGCGAATATTTCAATGTCCGTATGTGCCAAACCGTTGGTTTATGACACACCTATACGCGTCTCTCGCTCGCTGCGCTCGCTCGAAAACTATAGCCTAACCTAAAACCAATCCATCTTGCGTTCATTATTCGATATGGCGGCGACATATTTCAAATTTGCGAACGTGTGGGATCGGTTGCGAGGTTGGACTAGATTTTTACGAGCGAGCGGAGCGAGCGAGCAACGGTCACAATTTCCAAGCTATACATATACCTTATATTGCCTTCCATATATTTCGTGTTATTACCTAATTTTGTCAGCCATTTCGGACATCACATTGCATTGTACTATGTGGAAATAGTACTATTTATGTGAAACTATTCATAAACTGTAAACATGTGTCGGTAGGCAATAGGATAAATACTTCCGGCTCCACGGGCTGGTGCGAATATTTCAATGTCCGTATGTTCCAAACCGTTGGTTTATGACACACCTATACGCGTCTCTCGCTCGCTGCGCTCGCTCGAATACTATAGCCTAACCTAAAACCAATCCATCTTGCGTTCATTATTCGATATGATGGCGACATATTTCAAATTTGCGAACGTGTCGGATCGGTTGTGGGGTTGGACTAGATTTTTACGAGCGAGCGGAGCGAGCGAGCAACGGTCACAATTTCCAAGCTATACATATACCTTATATTGCCTTCCATATATTTCGTGTTATTACCTAATTTTGTCAGCCATTTCGGACATCACATTGCACTGTACTATGAGGAAATAGTACTATTTATGTGAAACTATTCATAAACTGTAAACATGTGTCGGTAGGCAATAGGATAAATACTTCCGGCTCCTCGGGCAGGTGCGAATATTTCAATGTCCGTATGTTCCAAACCGTTGGTTTATGACACACCTATACGCGTCTCTCGCTCGCTGCGCTCGCTCGAAAACTATAGCCTAACCTAAAAGCAATCCATCTTGCTTTCATTATTCGATATGATGGCGACATATTTCAAATTTGCGAACGTGTCGGATCGGTTGTGGGGTTGGACTAGATTTTTACGAGCGAGCGGAGCGAGCGAGCAACGGTCACAATTTCGAAGCTATACATATACCTTATATTGCCTTCCATATATTTCGTGTTATTACCTAATTTTGTCAGCCATTTCGGACATCATATTGCACTGTACTATGAGGAAATAGTACTATTTATGTGAAACTATTCATAAACTGTAAACATGTGTCGGTAGGCAATAGGATAAATACTTCCGGCTCCTCGGGCTGGTGCGAATATTTCAATGTCCGTATGTGCCAAACCGTTGGTTTATGACAAACCATTACGCGTCTCTCGCTCGCGGCGCTCGCTCGAAAACTATAACATAACCTAAAACCAATCCATCTTGCGTTCATTATTCGATATGATGGCGACATATTTCAAATTTGCGAACGTGTCGGATCGGTTGTGGGGTTGGACTAGATTTTTACGAGCGAGCGGAGCGAGCGAGCAACGGTCACAATTTCCAAGCTATACATATACCTTATATTGCCTTCCATATATTTCGTGTTATTACCTAATTTTGTCAGCCATTTCGGACATCACATTGCACTGTACTATGAGGAAATAGTACTATTTATGTGAAACTATTCATAAACTGTAAACATGTGTCGGTAGGCAAGAGGATAAATACTTCCGGCTCCTCGGGCTGGTGCGAATATGTCAATGTCCGTATGTGCCAAACCGTTGGTTTATGACACACCATTACGCGTCTCTCGCTCGCGGCGCTCGCTCGAAAACTATAACCTAACCTAAAACCAATCCATCTTGCGTTCATTATTCGATATGATGGCGACATATTTCAAATTTGCGAACGTGTCGGATCGGTTGTGAGGTTGGACTAGATTTTTTCGAGCGAGCGGAGCGAGCGAGCAACGGTCACAATTTCCAAGCTATACATATACCATATATTGTCTTGCATATATTTCGTGCTTGTGCCTAATTTTGTCAGCCATTTCGGACATCACGTTGCACTGTACTATGAGGAAACGGTACTAATTATGTGAAACTATTGGTAAACCGTAAACATTTGTCAGAAGGCAATAGGATAAAGACTTCCGGCTCCTCGGGCTGGTGCGAATATATCAATGTCCGTATGTGCCAAACCGATGGTTTGTGACACACCTTTACGCGTCTATCGTTCGCTGCGCTCGCACGAAAGCTATAGCCTAACCTAAAACCAATCCATCTTCCGTTCATTATTCGATATGATGGCGACATATTTCAAATTTGCGAACGTGTCGGATCGGTTGTGGGGTTGGACTAGATTTTTACGAGCGAGTGGAGCAAGCGAGCAACGGTCACAATTTCCAAGCTATACATATACCATATATTGTCTTGCATATATTTCGTGCTTGTACCTAATTTTGTCAGCCATTTCGGACATCACGTTGCACTGTACTATGAGGAAACGGTACTAATTATGTGAAACTATTGGTAAACCGTAAACATTTGTCAGAAGGCAATAGGATACGGACTTCCGGCTCCTCGGGCTGGTGCGAATATTTCAATGTCCGTATGTGCCAAACCGTTGGTTTATGACACACCTATTCGCGTCTCTCGCTCGCTGCGCTCGCTCGAAAACTATAGCCTAACCTAAAACCAATCCATCTTGCGTTCATTATTCGATATGGTGGCGACATATTTCAAATTTGCGAACGTGTCGGATCGGTTGTGGGGTTGGACTAGATTTTTACGAGCGAGCGGAGCGAGCGAGCAACGGTCACAATTTCCAAGCTATACATATACCTTATATTGCCTTCCATATATTTCGTGTTATTACCTAATTTTGTCAGCCATTTCGGACATCATATTGCACTGTACTATGAGGAAATAGTACTATTTATGTGAAACTATTCATAAACTGTAAACATGTGTCGGTAGGCAATAGGATAAATACTTCCGGCTCCTCGGGCTGGTGCGAATATTTCAATGTCCGTATGTGCCAAACCGTTGGTTTATGACACACCATTACGCGTCCCTCGCTCGCGGCGCTCGCTCGAAAACTATAACCTAACCTAAAACGAATCCATCTTGCGTTCATTATTCGATATGATGGCGACATATTTCAAATTTGCGAACGTGTGGGATCGGTTGTGAGGTTGGACTAGATTTTTACGAGCGAGCGGAGCGAGCGAGCAACGGTCACAATTTCCAAGCTATACATATACCATATATTGTCTTGCATATATTTCGTGCTTGTACCTAATTTTGTCAGCCATTTCGGACATCACGTTGCACTGTACTATGAGGAAACGGTACTAATTATGTGAAACTATTCATAAACTGTAAACATGTGTCGGTAGGCAATATCATAAATACTTCCGGCTCCTCGGGCTCGTGCGAATATTTCAATGTCCGTATGTGCCAAACCGATGGTTTGTGACACACCTTTACGCGTCTATCGTTCGCTGCGCTCGCACGAAAGCTATAGCCTAACCTAAAACCAATCTATCTTCCGTTCATTATTCGATATGATGGCGACATATTTCAAATTTGCGAACGTGTCGGATCGGTTGTGGGGTTGGACTAGATTTTTACGAGCGAGTGGAGCGAGCGAGCAACGGTCACAATTTCCAAGCTATACATATACCATATATTGTCTTGCATATATTTCGTGCTTGTACCTAATTTTGTCAGCCATTTCGGACATCACGTTGCACTGTACTATGAGGAACCGGTACTAAATATGTGAAACTATTGGTAAACCGTAAACATTGGTCAGAGGGCAATAGGATAAGGACTTCCGGCTCCTCGGGCTGGTGCGAATATTTCAATGTCCGTATGTGCCAAACCGTTGGTTTATGACACACCTATACGCGTCTCTCGCTCGCTGCGCTCGCTCGAAAACTATAGCCTAACCTAAAACCAATCCATCTTGCGTTCATTATTCGATATGGTGGCGACATATTTCAAATTTGCGAACGTGTCGGATCGATTGTGAGGTTGGACTAGATTTTTTCGAGCGAGCGGAGCGAGCGAGCAACGATCACAATTTCCAACCTATACATACACCTTATATCGCCTTGCATATATGTCGTGTTATTACCTAATTTTGTCAGCCATTTCGGACATCACGTTGCATTGTACTATGTGGAAATAGTGCTATTTATGTGAAACTATTCATAAACAGTAAACATGTGTCGGTAGGCAATAGGATAAATACTTCCGGCTCCTCGGGCTGGTGCGAATATATCAATGTCCGTATGTGCCAAACCGATGGTTTGTGACACACCTTTACGCGTCTATCGTTCGCTGCGCTCGCACGAAAGCCATAGCCTAACCTATAACCAATCCATCTTCCGTTCATTATTCGATATGGTGGCGACATATTTCAAATTTGCGAACGTGTGGGATCGGTTGTGAGGTTGGACTAGATTTTTACGAGCGAGCGGAGCGAGCGAGCAATGGTCACAATTTCCAAGCTATACATATACCATATATTGTCTTGCATATATTTCGTGCTTGTACCTAATTTTGTCAGCCACTTCGGACATCACGTTGCACTGTACTATGAGGAAACGGTACTAATTATGTGAAACTATTGGTAAACCGTAAACATTTGTCAGAAGGCAATAGGATAAAGACTTCCGGCTCCTCGGGCTGGTGCGAATATATCAATGTCCGTATGTGCCAAACCGATGGTTTGTTACACACCTTTACGCGTCTATCGTTCGCTGCGCTCGCACGAAAGCTATAGCCTAACCTAAAACCAATCCATCTTCCGTTCATTATTCGATATGGTGGTGACATATTTCAAATTTGCGAACGTGTGGGATCGGTTGTGAGGTTGGACTAGATTTTTACGAGCGAGCGGAGCGAGCGAGCAACGATCACAATTTCCAACCTATACATACACCTTATATCGCCTTGCATATATGTCGTGTTATTACCTAATTTTGTCAGCCATTTCGGACATCACATTGCACTGTACTATGAGGAAATAGTACTATTTATGTGAAACTATTCATAAACTGTAAACATGTGTCGGTAGGCAATAGGATAAATACTTCCGGCTCCTCGGGCTGGTGCGAATATTTCAATGTCCGTATGTTCCAAACCGTTGGTTTATGACACACCTATACGCGTCTCTCGCTCGCTGCGCTCGCTCGAAAACTATAGCCTAACCTAAAACCAATCCATCTTGCGTTCATTATTCGATATGATGGCGACATATTTCAAATTTGCGAACGTGTCGGATCGGTTGTGGGGTTGGACTAGATTTTTACGAGCGAGCGGAGAGAGCGAGCAACGGTCACAATTTCCAAGCTATACATATACCTTATATTGCCATCCATATATTTCGTGTTATTACCTAATTTTGTCAGCCATTTCGGACATCACATTGCACTGTACTATGAGGAAATAGTACTATTTATGTGAAACTATTCATAAACTGTAAACATGTGTCGGTAGGCAATAGGATAAATACTTCCGGCTCCTCGGGCTGTTGCGAATATTTCAATGTCCGTATGTTCCAAACCGTTGGTTTATGACACACCTATACGCGTCTCTCGCTCGCTGCGCTCGCTCGAAAACTATAGCCTAACCTAAAACCAATCCATCTTGCGTTCATTATTCGATATGATGGCGACATATTTCAAATTTGCGAACGTGTCGGATCGGTTGTGGGGTTGGACTAGATTTTTACGAGCGAGCGGAGCGAGCGAGCAACGGTCACAATTTCCAAGCTATACATATACCTTATATTGCCTTCCATATATTTCGTGTTATTACCTAATTTTGTCAGCCATTTCGGACATCACATTGCACTGTACTATGAGGAAATAGTACTATTTATGTGAAACTATTCATAAACTGTAAACATGTCTCGGTAGGCAATAGGATAAATACTTCCGGCTCCTCGGGCTGGTGCGAATATTTCAATGTCCGTATGTTCCAAACCGTTGGTTTATGACACACCTATACGCGTCTCTCGCTCGCTGCGCTCGCTCGAAAACTATAGCCTAACCTAAAACCAATCCATCTTGCGTTCATTATTCGATATGATGGCGACATATTTCAAATTTGCGAACGTGTCGGATCGGTTGTGGGGTTGGACTAGATTTTTACGAGGGAGCGGAGCGAGCGAGCAACGGTCACAATTTCCAAGCTATACATATACCTTATATTGCCTTCCATATATTTCGTGTTATTACCTAATTTTGTCAGCCATTTCGGACATCACATTGCACTGTACTATGAGGAAATAGTACTATTTATGTGAAACTATTCATAAACTGTAAACATGTGTCGGTAAGCAATAGGATAAATACTTCCGGCTCCTCGGGCTGGTGCGAATATTTCAATGTCCGTATGTGCCAAACCGTTGGTTTATGACACACCCTTACGCGTCTCTCGCTCGCGGCGCTCGCTCGAAAACTATAGCCTAACCTAAAACCAATCCATCTTGCGTTCATTATTCGATATGGTGGCGACATATTTCAAATTTGCGAACGTGTCGGATCGGTTGTGAGGTTGGACTAGATTTTTTCGAGCGAGCGGAGCGAGCGAGCAACGATCACAATTTCCAACCTATACATACACCTTATATCGCCTAGCATATATGTCGTGTTATTACCTAATTTTGTCAGCCATTTCGGACATCACGTTGCATTGTACTATGTGGAAATAGTGCTATTTATGTGATACTATTCATAAACTGTAAACATGTGTCGGTAGGCAATAGGATAAATACTTCCGGCTCCTCGGGCTGGTGCGAATATTTCAATGTCCGTATGTTCCAAACCGTTGGTTTATGACACACCTATACGCGTCTCTCGCTCGCTGCGCTCGCTCGAAAACTATAGCCTAACCTAAAACCAATCCATCTTGCGTTCATTATTCGATATGATGGCGACATATTTCAAATTTGCGAACGTGTCGGATCGGTTGTGGGGTTGGACTAGATTTTTACGAGCGAGCGGAGCGAGCGAGCAACGGTCACAATTTCCAAGCTATACATATACCTTATATTGCCTTCCATATATTTCGTGTTATTACCTAATTTTGTCAGCCATTTCGGACATCACATTGCACTGTACTATGAGGAAATAGTACTATTTATGTGAAACTATTCATAAACTGTAAACATGTGTCGGTAGGCAATAGGATAAATACTTCCGGCTCCTCGGGCTGGTGCGAATATTTCAATGTCCGTATGTGCCAAACCGTTGGTTTATGACACACCCTTACGCGTCTCTCGCTCGCGGCGCTCGCTCGAAAACTATAACCTAACCTAAAACCAATCCATCTTGCGTTCATTATTCGATTATGATGGCGACATATTTCAAATTTGCGAACGTGTCGGATCGGTTGTGAGGTTGGACTAGATTTTTTCGAGCCAGCGGAGCGAGCGAGCAACGGTCACAATTTCCAAGCTATACATATACCATATATTGTCTTGCATATATTTCGTGCTTGTACCTAATTTTGTCAGCCATTTCGGACATCACATTGCATTGTACTATGTGGAAATAGTACTAATTATGTGAAACTATTGGTAAACCGTAAACATTTGTCAGAAGGCAATAGGATAAAGACTTCCGGCTCCTCGGGCTCGTGCGAATATATCAGAGTCCGTATGTGCCAAACCGATGGTTTGTGACACACCTTTACGCGTCTCTCGTTCGCTGCGCTCGCACGAAAGCTATAGCCTAACCTAAAACCAATCCATCTTCCGTTCATTATTCGATATGGTGGCGACATATTTCAAATTTGCGAACGTGTCGGATCGGTTGTGGGGTTGGACTAGATTTTTACGAGCGAGCGGAGCGAGCGATCAACGGTCACAATTTCCAAGCTATACATATACCATATATTGCCTTCCATATATTTCGTGTTATTACCTAATTTTGTGAGCCATTTCGGACATCACATTGCACTGTACTATGAGGAAATAGTACTATTTATGTGAAACTATTCATAAACTGTAAACATGTGTCGGTAGGCAATAGGATAAATACTTCCGGCTCCTCGGGCTGGTGCGAATATTTCAATGTCCGTATGTGCCAAACCGTTGGTTTATGACACACCTATACGCGTCTCTCGCTCGCTGCGCTCGCTCGAAAACTATAGCCTAACCTAAAACCAATCCATCTTGCGTTCATTATTCGATATGGTGGCGACATATTTCAAATTTGCGAACGTGTGGGATCGGTTGCGAGGTTGGACTAGATTTTTACGAGCGAGCGGAGCGAGCGAGCAACGGTCACAATTTCCAAGCTATACATATACCTTATATTGCCTTCCATATATTTCGTGTCATTACCTAATTTTGTCAGCCATTTCGGACATCACATTGCACTGTACTATGAGGAAATAGTACTATTTATGTGAAACTATTCATAAACTGTAAACATGTGTCGGTAGGCAATAGGATAAATACTTCCGGCTCCTCGGGCTGGTGCGAATATTTCAATGTCCGTATGTTCCAAACCGTTGGTTTATGACACACCTATACGCGTCTCTCGCTCGCTGCGCTCGCTCGAAAACTATAGCCTAACCTAAAACCAATCCATCTTGCGTTCATTATTCGATATGATGGCGACATATTTCAAATTTGCGAACGTGTCGGATCGGTTGTGGGGTTGGACTAGATTTTTACGAGCGAGCGGAGCGAGCGAGCAACGGTCACAATTTCCAAGCTATACATATACCTTATATTGCCTTCCATGTATTTCGTGTTATTACCTAATTTTGTCAGCCATTTCGGACATCACATTGCACTGTACTATGAGGAAGTAGTACTATTTATGTGAAACTACTCATAAACTGTAAACATGTGTCGGTAGGCAATAGGATAAATACTTCCGGCTCCTCGGGCTGGTGCGAATATTTCAATGTCCGTATGTGCCAAACCGTTGGTTTATGACACACCTATACGCGTCTCTCGCTCGCTGCGCTCGCTCGAAAACTATAGCCTAACCTAAAACCAATCCATCTTCCGTTCATTATTCGATATGGTGGCGACATATTTCAAATTTGCGAACGTGTCGGATCGGTTGTGGGGTTGGACTAGATTTTTACGAGCGAGCGGAGCGAGCGAGCAACGGTCACAATTTCCAAGCTATACATATACCTTATATTGCCTTCCATATATTTCGTGTTATTACCTAATTTTGTCAGCCATTTCGGACATCACATTGCACTGTACTATGAGGAAATAGTACTATTTATGTGAAACTATTCATAAACGGTAAACATGTGTCGGTAGGCAATAGGATAAATACTTCCGGCTCCTCGGGCTGGTGCGAATATTTCAATGTCCGTATGTTCCAAACCGTTGGTTTATGACACACCTATACGCGTCTCTCGCTCGCTGCGCTCGCTCGAAAACTATAGCCTAACCTAAAACCAATCCATCTTGCGTTCATTATTCGATATGATGGCGACATATTTCAAATTTGCGAACGTGTCGGATCGGTTGTGGGGTTGGACTAGATTTTTACGAGCGAGCGGAGCGAGCGAGCAACGGTCACAATTTCCAAGCTATACATATACCTTATATTGCCTTCCATATATTTCGTGTTATTACCTAATTTTGTCAGCCATTTCGGACATCACATTGCACTGTACTATGAGGAAATAGTACTATTTATGTGAAACTATTCATAAACTGTAAACATGTGTCGGTAGGCAATAGGATAAATACTTCCGGCTCCTCGGGCTGGTGCGAATATTTCAATGTCCGTATGTTCCAAACCGTTGGTTTATGACACACCTATACGCGTCTCTCGCTCGCTGCGCTCGCTCGAAAACTATAGCCTAACCTAAAACCAATCCATCTTGCGTTCATTATTCGATATGATGGCGACATATTTCAAATTTGCGAACGTGTCGGATCGGTTGTGGGGTTGGACTAGATTTTTACGAGCGAGCGGAGCGTGCGAGCAACGGTCACAATTTCCAAGCTATACATATACCTTATATTGCCTTCCATATATTTCGTGTTATTACCTAATTTTGTCAGCCATTTCGGACATCACATTGCACTGTACTATGAGGAAATAGTACTATTTATGTGAAACTATTCATAAACTGTAAACATGTGTCGGTAGGCAATAGGATAAATACTTCCGGCTCCTCGGGCTGATGCGAATATTTCAATGTCCGTATGTGCCAAACCGTTGGTTTATGACACACCCTTACGCGTCTCTCGCTCGCGGCGCTACGCTCGAAAACTATAACCTAACCTAAAACCATCCATCTTGCGTTCATTATTCGAATATGATGGCGACCATATTTCAAATATGCGAACGTGTCGGATCGGTTGTGGGGTTGGACTAGATTTTTTACGAGCGAGCGGAGCGAGCGAGCAAACGGTCACAATTTCCAAGCTATACATATACCATATATTGTCTTGCATATAATTTCGTGCTTGTACCTAATTTTGTCAGCCATTTCGGACATCAACGTTGCACTGTACTATGAGGAAACGGTACTAATTATGTGAAACTATGGTAAACCGTAAACATTTGTCAGAAGGCAATAGGATAAGGACTTCCGGCTCCTCGGGCTGGTGCGAATATTTCAATGTCCGTATGTGCCAAACCGTTGGTTTATGACACACCTATACGCGTCTCTCGCTCGCTGCGCTCGCTCGAAAACTATAGCCTAACCTAAAACCAAATCCATCTTGCGTTCATTATTCGATATGGTGGCGACATATTTCAAATTTGCGAACGTGTGGGATCGGTTGCGAGGTTGGACTAGATTTTTACGCAGCGAGCGGAGCCGAGCGAGCAACGGTCACAATTTCCTAGCTATACATATACCTTATATTGCCTTCCATATATTTCGTGTTATTACCTAATTTTGTCAGCCATTTCGGACATCACATTGCACTGTACTATGAGGAAATAGTACTATTTATGTGAAACTATTCATAAACTGTAAACATGTGTCGGTAGGCAATAGGATAAATACTTCCGGCTCCTCCGGGCTGGTGCGAATATTTCAATGGTCCGTATGTTCCAAACCGTTGGTTTATGACACACCTATACGCCGTTCTCTCGCTCGCTGCGCTCGCTCGAAAACTATAGCCCTAACCTAAAAACCAATCCATCTTGCGTTCATTATTCGATATGATGGCGACATATTTCAAATTTGCGAACGTGTCGGATCGGTTGTGGGGTTGGACTAGATTTTTACGAGCGAGCGGAGCGAGCGAGCAACGGTCACAATTTCCAAGCTATACATATACCTTATATTGCCTTCCATGTATTTCGTGTTATTACCTAATTTTGTCAGCCATTTCGGACATCACATTGCACTGTACTATGAGGAAGTAGTACTATTTATGTGAAACTACTCATAAACTGTAAACATGGTGTCGGTAGGCAATAGGATAAATACTTCCGGCTCCTCGGGCTGGTGCGAATATTTCAATGTGCCCTTATGTGCCAAACCGTTGGTTTATGACACACCTATACGCGTCTCTCGCTCGCTGCGCTCGCTCGAAAACTATAGCCTAACCTAAAACCAATCCATCTTCCGTTCATTATTCGATATGGTTGGCGACATATTTCAAATTTGCGAACGTGTCGGATCGGTTGTGGGGTTGGACTAGATTTTTACGAGCGAGCGGAGCGAGCGAGCAACGGTCACAATTTCCAAGCTATACATATACCTTATATTGCCTTCCATATATTTCGTGTTATTACCTAATTTTGTCAGCCATTTCGGACATCACATTGCACTGTACTATGAGGAAATAGTACTATTTATGTGAAACTATTCATAAACTGTAAACATGTGTCGGTAGGCAATAGGATAAATACTTCCGGCTCCTCGGGCTGGTGCGAATATTTCAATGTCCGTATTGCCAAACCGTTGGTTTATGACACACCCTTACGCGTCTCTCGCTCGCGGCGCTCGCTCGAAAACTATAGCCTAACCTAAAACCAATCCATCTTGCGTTCATTATTCGATATGGTGGCGACATATTTCAAATTTGGCGAACGTGTCGGATCGGTTGTGAGGTTGGACTAGATTTTTCGAGCGGGCGGAGCGAGCGAGCAACGATCACAATTTCCAACCTATACATACACCTTATATCGCCTAGCATATATGTCGTGTTATTACCTAATTTTGTCAGCCATTTCGGACATCACGTTGCATTGTACTATGTGGAAATAGTGCTATTTATGTGATACTATTCATAAACTGTAAACATGTGTCGGTAGGCAATAGGATAAATACTTCCGGCTCCTCGGGCTGGTGCGAATATTTCAATGTCCGCGTGTGCCAAACCGTTTGTTTATGACACACCTATACGTGTATCTCGCTCGCTGCGCTCGCTCGAAAACTATAGGCCTAAACCTAAAACCAATCCATCTCCCGTTCATTATTCGATATGGTGGCGACATATTTCAAATTTGCGAACGTGTGGGATCGGTTGCGAGGTTGGACTAGATTTTTAACGAGCGAGCGGAGCGAGCGAGCAACGGTCACAATTTCCAAGCTATACATATACCTTATATTGCCTTCCATATATTTCGTGTTATTACCTATTTTGTCAGCCATTTCGGACATCACATTGCACTGTACTATGAGGAAATAGTACTATTTTATGGTGAAACTATTCATAAACTGTAAACATGTGTCGGTAGGCAATAGGATAAATACTTCCGGCTCCTCGGGCTGGTGCGAATATTTCAATGTCCGTATGTGCCAAACCGTTGGTTTATGACACACCCTTACGCGTCTCTCGCTCGCGGCGCTCGCTCGAAAACTATAGCCTAACCTAAAACCAATCCATCTTGCGTTCATTATTCGATATGGTGGCGGACATATTTCAAATTTGCGAACGTGTCGGATCGGTTGTGAGGTTGGACTAGATTTTTTCGAGCGGGCGGAAGCGAGCGAGCAACGATCACAATTTCCAACCTATACATACCACCTTATATCGCCTAGCATATATGTCGTGTTATTACCTAATTTTGTCAGCCATTTCGGACATCACGTTAGCATTGTACTATGTGGAAATAGTGCTATTTATGTGATACTATTCATAAACTGTAAACATGTGTCGGTAGGCAAATAGGATAAATACTTCCGGCTCCTCGGGCTGGTGCGAATATTTCAATGTCCGCGTGTGCCAAACCGTTTGTTTATGACACACCTATACGTGTATCTCGCTCGCTGCGCTCGCTCGAAAACTATAGCCTAACCTAAAACCCAATCCATCTCCCGTTCATTATTCGATATGGTGGCGACATATTTCAAATTTGCGAACGTGTGGGATCGGTTGCGAGGTTGGACTAGATTTTTACGAGCGAGCGGAGCGAGCGAGCAACGGTCACAATTTCCAAGCTATACATATACCTTATACCTTATATTGCCTTCCATATATTTCGTGTTATTACCTAATTTTGTCAGCCATTTCGGACATCACATTGCACTGTACTATGAGGAAATAGTACTATTTATGTGAAACTATTCATAAACTGTAAACATGTGTCGGTAGGCAATAGGATAAATACTTCCGGCTCCTCGGGCTGGTGCGAATATTTCAATGTCCGTATGTTCCAAACCGTTGGTTTATGACACACCTATACGCGTCTCTCGCTCGCTGCGCTCGCTCGAAAACTATAGCCTAACCTAAAACCAATCCATCTTGCGTTCATTATTCGATATGATGGCGACATATTTCAAATTTGCGAACGTGTCGGATCGGTTGTGGGGTTGGACTAGATTTTTACGAGCGAGCGGAGCGAGCGAGCAACGGTCACAATTTCCAAGCTATACATATACCTTATATTGCCTTCCATATATTTCGTGTTATTACCTAATTTTGTCAGCCATTTCGGACATCACATTGCACTGTACTATGAGGAAATAGTACTATTTATGTGAAACTATTCATAAACTGTAAACATGTGTCGGTAGGCAATAGGATAAATACTTCCGGCTCCTCGGGCTGGTGCGAATATTTCAATGTCCGTATGTTCCAAACCGTTGGTTTATGACACACCTATACGCGTCTCTCGCTCGCTGCGCTCGCTCGAAAACTATAGCCTAACCTAAAACCAATCCATCTTGCGTTCATTATTCGATATGATGGCGACATATTTCAAATTTGCGAACGTGTCGGATCGGTTGTGGGGTTGGACTAGATTTTTACGAGCGAGCGGAGCGAGCGAGCAACGGTCACAATTTCCAAGCTATACATATACCTTATATTGCCTTCCATATATTTCGTGTTATTACCTAATTTTGTCAGCCATTTCGGACATCACATTGCACTGTACTATGAGGAAATAGTACTATTTATGTGAAACTATTCATAAACTGTAAACATGTGTCGGTAGGCAATAGGATAAATACTTCCGGCTCCTCGGGCTGGTGCGAATATTTCAATGTCCGTATGTGCCAAACCGTTGGTTTATGACACACCCTTACGCGTCTCTCGCTCGCGGCGCTCGCTCGAAAACTATAACCTAACCTAAAACCAATCCATCTTGCGTTCATTATTCGAATATGATGGCGACATATTTCAAATTTGCGAACGTGTCGGATCGGTTGTGAGGTTGGACTAGATTTTTTCGAGCCAGCGGAGCGAGCGAGCAACGGTCACAATTTCCAAGCTATACATATACCATATATTGTCTTGCATATATTTCGTGCTTGTACCTAATTTTGTCAGCCATTTCGGACATCACATTGCATTGTACTATGTGGAAATAGTACTAATTATGTGAAACTATTGGTAAACCGTAAACATTTGTCAGAAGGCAATAGGATAAAGACTTCCGGCTCCTCGGGCTGGTGCGAATATATCAGAGTCCGTATGTGCCAAACCGATGGTTTGTGACACACCTTTACGCGTCTCTCGTTCGCTGCGCTCGCACGAAAGCTATAGCCTAACCTAAAACCAATCCATCTTCCGTTCATTATTCGATATGGTGGCGACATATTTCAAATTTGCGAACGTGTCGGATCGGTTGTGGGGTTGGACTAGATTTTTACGAGCGAGCGGAGCGAGCGATCAACGGTCACAATTTCCAAGCTATACATATACCATATATTGCCTTCCATATATTTCGTGTTATTACCTAATTTTGTGAGCCATTTCGGACATCACATTGCACTGTACTATGAGGAAATAGTACTATTTATGTGAAACTATTCATAAACTGTAAACATGTGTCGGTAGGCAATAGGATAAATACTTCCGGCTCCTCGGGCTGGTGCGAATATTTCAATGTCCGTATGTTCCAAACCGTTGGTTTATGACACACCTATACGCGTCTTTCGCTCGCTGCGCTCGCTCGAAATGTATAGCCTAACCTAAAACCAATCCACCTTGCGTTCATTATTCGATATGATGGCGACATATTTCAAATATGCGAACGTGTCGGATCGGTTGTGGGGTTGGACTAGATTTTTACGAGCGAGCGGAGCGAGCGAGCAACGGTCACAATTTCCAAGCTATACATATACCATATATTGTCTTGCATATATTTCGTGCTTGTACCTAATTTTGTCAGCCATTTCGGACATCACGTTGCACTGTACTATGAGGAAACGGTACTAATTATGTGAAACTATTGGTAAACCGTAAACATTTGTCAGAAGGCAATAGGATAAGGACTTCCGGCTCCTCGGGCTGGTGCGAATATTTCAATGTCCGTATGTGCCAAACCGTTGGTTTATGACACACCTATACGCGTCTCTCGCTCGCTGCGCTCGCTCGAAAACTATAGCCTAACCTAAAACCAATCCATCTTGCGTTCATTATTCGATATGGTGGCGACATATTTCAAATTTGCGAACGTGTGGGATCGGTTGCGAGGTTGGACTAGATTTTTACGAGCGAGCGGAGCGAGCGAGCAACGGTCACAATTTCCAAGCTATACATATACCTTATATTGCCTTCCATATATTTCGTGTTATTACCTAATTTTGTCAGCCATTTCGGACATCACATTGCACTGTACTATGAGGAAATAGTACTATTTATGTGAAACTATTCATAAACTGTAAACATGTGTCGGTAGGCAATAGGATAAATACTTCCGGCTCCTCGGGCTGGTGCGAATATTTCAATGTCCGTATGTTCCAAACCGTTGGTTTATGACACACCTATACGCGTTTCTCGCTTGCTGCGCTCGCTCGAAAACTATAGCCTAACCTAAAACCAATCCATCTTGCGTTCATTATTCGATATGATGGCGACATATTTCAAATTTGCGAACGTGTCGGATCGGTTGTGGGGTTGGACTAGATTTTTACGAGCGAGCGGAGCGAGCGAGCAACGGTCACAATTTCCAAGCTATACATATACCTTATATTGCCTTCCATATATTTCGTGTTATTACCTAATTTTGTCAGCCATTTCGGACATCACATTGCACTGTACTATGAGGAAGTAGTACTATTTATGTGAAACTACTCATAAACTGTAAACATGTGTCGGTAGGCAATAGGATAAATACTTCCGGCTCCTCGGGCTGGTGCGAATATTTCAATGTCCTTATGTGCCAAACCGTTGGTTTATGACACACCTATACGCGTCTCTCGCTCGCTGCGCTCGCTCGAAAACTATAGCCTAACCTAAAACCAATCCATCTTCCGTTCATTATTCGATATGGTGGCGACATATTTCAAATTTGCGAACGTGTCGGATCGGTTGTGGGGTTGGACTAGATTTTTACGAGCGAGCGGAGCGAGCGAGCAACGGTCACAATTTCCAAGCTATACATATACCTTATATTGCCTTCCATATATTTCGTGTTATTACCTAATTTTGTCAGCCATTTCGGACATCACGTTGCACTGTACTATGAGGAAACGGTACTAATTATGTGAAACTATTGGTAAACCGTAAAAATTTGTCAGAAGGCAATAGGATAAAGACTTCCGGCTCCTCGGGCTGGTGCGAATATATCAGAGTCCGTATGTGCCAAACCGTTGGTTTATGACACACCTATACGCGTCTTTCGCTCGCTGCGCTCGCTCGATATGTATAGCCTAACCTAAAACCAATCCACCTTGCGTTCATTATTCGATATGATGGCGACATATTTCAAATATGCGAACGTGTCGGATCGGTTGTGGGGTTGGACTAGATTTTTACGAGCGAGCGGAGCGAGCGAGCAACGGTCACAATTTCCAAGCTATACATATACCATATATTGTCTTGCATATATTTCGTGCTTGTACCTAATTTTGTCAGCCATTTCGGACATCACGTTGCACTGTACTATGAGGAAACGGTACTAATTATGTGAAACTATTGGTAAACCGTAAACATTTGTCAGAAGGCAATAGGATAAGGACTTCCGGCTCCTCGGGCTGGTGCGAATATTTCAATGTCCGTATGTGCCAAACCGTTGGTTTATGACACACCTATACGCGTCTCTCGCTCGCTGCGCTCGCTCGAAAACTATAGCCTAACCTAAAACCAATCCATCTTGCGTTCATTATTCGATATGGTGGCGACATATTTCAAATTTGCGAACGTGTGGGATCGGTTGCGAGGTTGGACTAGATTTTTACAGAGCGAGCGGAGCGAGCGAGCAACGGTCACAATTTCCAAGCTATACATATACCTTATATTGCCTTCCATATATTTCGTGTTATTACCTAATTTTGTCAGCCATTTCGGACATCACATTGCACTGTACTATGAGGAAATAGTACTATTTATGTGAAACTATTCATAAACTGTAAACATGTGTCGGTAGGCAATAGGATAAATACTTCCGGCTCCTCGGGCTGGTGCGAATATTGCAATGTCCGTATGTTCCAAACCGTTGGTTTATGACACACCTATACGCGTCTCTCGCTCGCTCCGCTCGCTCGAAAACTATAGCCTAACCTTAAACCAATCCATCTTGCGTTCATTATTCGACATGATGGCGACATATTTCAAATTTGCGAACGTGTCGGATCGGTTGTGGGGTTGGACTAGATTTTTACGAGCGAGCGGAGCGAGCGAGCAACGGTCCCAATTTCCATGCTATACATATACCTTATATTGCCTTCCATATATTTCGTGTTATTACCTAATTTTGTCAGCCATTTCGGACATCACATTGCACTGTACTATGAGGAAATAGTACTATTTATGTGAAACTATTCATAAACTGTGAACATGTGTCGGTAGGCAATAGGATAAATACTTCCGGCTCCTCGGGCTGGTGCGAATATTTCAATGTCCGTATGTTCCAAACCGTTGGTTTATGTCACACCTATACGCGTCTTTCGCTCGCTGCGCTCGCTCGAAAACTATAGCCTAACCTAAAACCAATCCATCTTGCGTTCATTATTCGATATGATGGCGACATATTTCAAATTTGCGAACGTGTCGGATCGGTTGTGGGGTTGGACTAGATTTTTACGAGCGAGCGGAGCGAGCGAGCAACGGTCACAATTTCCAAGCTATACATATAACTTATATTGCCTTCCATATATTTCGTGTTATTACCTAATTTTGTCAGCCATTTCGGACATCACATTGCACTGTACTATGAGGAAATAGTACTATTTATGTGCAACTATTCATAAACTGTGAACATGTGTCGGTAGGCAATAGGATAAATACTTCCGGCTCCTCGGGCTGGTGCGAATATTTCAATGTCCGTATGTTCCAAACCGTTGGTTTATGACACACCTATACGCGTCTCTCGCTCGCTGCGCTCGCTCGAAAACTATAGCCTAACCTAAAACCAATCCATCTTGCGTTCATTATTCGATATGATGGCGACATATTTCAAATTTGCGAACGTGTCGGATCGGTTGTGGGGTTGGACTAGATTTTTACGAGCGAGCGGAGCGAGCGAGCAACGGTCACAATTTCCAAGCTATACATATACCTTATATTGCCTTCCATATATTTCGTGTTATTACCTAATTTTGTCAGCCATTTCGGACATCACATTGCACTGTACTATGAGGAAGTAGTACTATTTATGTGAAACTATTCATAAACTGTAAACATGTGTCGGTAGGCAATAGGATAAATACTTCCGGCTCCTCGGGCTGGTGCGAATATTTCAATGTCCTTATGTGCCAAACCGTTGGTTTATGACACACCTGTACGCGTCTCTCGCACGCTGCGCTCGCTCGAAAACTATAGCCTAACCTAAAACCAATCCATCTTCCGTTCATTATTCGATATGGTGGCGACATATTTCAAATTTGCGAACGTGTCGGATCGGTTGTGGGGTTGGACTAGATTTTTACGAGCGAGCGGAGCGAGCGAGCAACGGTCACAATTTCCAAGCTATACATATACCTTATATTGCCTTCCATATATTTCGTGTTATTACCTAATTTTGTCAGCCATTTCGGACATCACGTTGCACTGTACTATGAGGAAACGGTACTAATTATGTGAAACTATTGGTAAACCGTAAACATTTGTCAGAAGGCAATAGGATAAAGACTTCCGGCTCCTCGGGCTGGTGCGAATATATCAGAGTCCGTATGTGCCAAACCGTTGGTTTATGACACACCTATACGCGTCTCTCGCTCGCTGCGCTCGCTCGAAAACTATAGCCTAACCTAAAACCAATCCATCTTGCGTTCATTATTCGATATGATGGCGACATATTTCAAATTTGCGAACGTGTCGGATCGTTTGTGGGGTTGGACTAGATTTTTACGAGCGAGCGGAGCGAGCGAGCAACGGTCGCAATTTCCAAGCTATACATATACCATATATTGTCTTGCATATATTTCGTGCTTGTACCTAATTTTGTCAGCCATTTCGGACATCACGTTGCACTGTACTATGAGGAAACGGTACTAATTATGTGAAACTATTGGTAAACCGTAAACATTTGTCAGAAGGCAATAGGATAAAGACTTCCGGCTCCTCGGGCTGGTGCGAATATTTCAATGTCCGTATGTGCCAAACCGGTGGTTTATGACACACCTATACGCGTCACTCGCTCGCTGCGCTCGCTCGAAAACTAAAGCCTAACCTAAAACCAATCCGTCTTGCGTTCATTATTCGATATGGTGGCGACATATTTCAAATTTGCGAACGTGTCGGATCGGTTGTGGGGTTGGACTAGATTTCTACGAGCGAGCGGAGCGAGCGAGCAACGGTCACAATTTCCAAGCTATACATATACCACATATTATCTTGCATATACTTCGTGCTTGTACCTAATTTTGTCAGCCATTTCGGACATCACATTGCATTGTACTATGTGGAAATAGTACTATTTATGTGAAACTATTCATAAACTGTAAACATGTGTCGGTAGGCAATAGGATAAATACTTCCGGCTCCTCGGGCTGGTGCGAATATTTCAATGTCCGTATGTGCCAAACCGTTGGTTTATGACACACCTATACGCGTCTCTCGCTCGCTGCGCTCGCTCGAAAGCTATAGCCTAACCTAAAACCAATCCATCCTCCGTTCATTATTCGATATGGTGGCGAGAAATTTCAAATTTGCGAACGTGTCGGATCGGTTGTGGGGTTGGACTAGATTTTTACGAGCGAGCGGAACGAGCGAGCAACTGTCACAATTTCCAAGCTATACATATGCCACATATTGTCTTGCATATATTTCGTGCTTGTACCTAATTTTGTCAGCCATTTCGGACATCACATTGCATTGTACTATGTGGAAATAGTACTATTTATGTGAAACTATTCATAAACTGTAAACATGTGTCGGTAGGCAATAGGATAAATACTTCCGGCTCCTCGGGCTGGTGCGAATATTTCAATGTCCGTATGTGCCAAACCGTTGGTTTATGACACACCTATACGCGTCTCTCGCTCGCTGCGCTCGCTCGAAAACTATAGCCTAACCTAAAACCAATCCATCTTGCGTTCATTATTCGATATGATGGCGACATATTTCAAATTTGCGAACGTGTCGGATCGGTTGTGGGGTTGGACTAGATTTTTACGAGCGAGCGCAGCGAGCGAGCAACGGTCACAATTTCCAAGCTATACATATACCATATATTGTCTTGCATATATTTCGTGCTTGTACCTAATTTTGTCAGACATTTCGGACATCACGTTGCACTGTACTATGAGGAAGCGGTACTAATTATGTGAAACTATTGGTAAACCGTAAACATTTGTCAGAAGGCAATAGGATAAAGACTTCCGGCTCCTCGGGCTGGTTCGAATATATCAATGTCCGTATGTGCCAAACCGATGGTTTGTGACACACCTATACGCGTCTCTCGCTCGCTGCGCTCGCTCGAAAACTATAGCCTAACCTAAAACCAATCCATCTTGCGTTCATTCTTCGATATGATGGCGACATATTTCAAATTTGCGAACGTGTCGGATCGGTTGTGGGGTTGGACTAGATTTTTACGAGCGAGCGCAGCGAGCGAGCAACGGTCACAATTTCCAAGCTATACATATAACATATATTGTCTTGCATATATTTCGTGCTTGTACCTAATTTTGTCAGCCATTTCGGACATCACGTTGCACTGTACTATGAGGAAACGGTACTAATTATGTGAAACTATTGGTAAACCGTAAACATTTGTCAGAAGGCAATAGGATAAAGACTTCCGGCTCCTCGGGCTGGTGCGAATATATCAGAGTCCGTATGTGCCAAACCGATGGTTTATGACACACCTTTACGCGTCTCCCGTTCGCTCCTCTCGCACGAAAGCTATAGCCTAACCTAAAACCAATCCATCCTCCGTTCATTATTCGATATGGTGGCGAGAAATTTCAAATTTGCGAACGTGTCGGATCGGTTGTGGGGTTGGACTAGATTTTTACGAGCGAGCGGAGCGAGCGAGCAACGGTCACAATTTCCAAGCTATACATATACCATATATTGTCTTGCATATATTTCGTGCTTGTACCTAATTTTGTCAGCCATTTCGGACATCACATTGCATTGTACTATGAGGAAATAGTACTATTTATGTGAAACTATTCATAAACTGTAAACATGTGTCGGTAGGCAATAGGATAAATACTTCCGTCTCCTCGGGCTGGTGCGAATATTTCAATGTCCGTATGTGCCAAACCGTTGGTTTATGACACACCTATAAGCGTCTCTCGCTCGCTGCGCTCGCTCGAAAACTATAGCCTAACCTAAAACCAATCCACCTTGCGTTCATTATTCGATATGATGGCGACATATTTCAAATTTGCGAACGTGTCGGATCGGTTGTGGGGTTGGACTAGATTTTTACGAGCGAGCGCAGCGAGCGAGCAACGGTCACAATTTCCAAGCTATACATATACCATATATTGTCTTGCATATATTTCGTGCTTGTACCTAATTTTGTCAGACATTTCGGACATCACGTTGCACTGTACTATGAGGAAGCGGTACTAATTATGTGAAACTATTGGTAAACCGTAAACATTTGTCAGAAGGCAATAGGATAAAGACTTCCGGCTCCTCGGGCTGGTGCGAATATATCAGAGTCCGTATGTGCCAAACCGATGGTTTATGACACACCTTTACGCGTCTCCCGTTCGCTCCTCTCGCACGAAAGCTATAGCCTAACCTAAAACCAATCCATCCTCCGTTCATTATTCGATATGGTGGCGAGAAATTTCAAATTTGCGAACGTGTCGGATCGGTTGTGGGGTTGGACTAGATTTTTACGAGCGAGCGGAGCGAGCGAGCAACGGTCACAATTTCCAAGCTATACATATACCATATATTGTCTTGCATATATTTCGTGCTTGTACCTAATTTTGTCAGCCATTTCGGACATCACATTGCATTGTACTATGAGGAAATAGTACTATTTATGTGAAACTATTCATAAACTGTAAACATGTGTCGGTAGGCAATAGGATAAATACTTCCGTCTCCTCGGGCTGGTGCGAATATTTCAATGTCCGTATGTGCCAAACCGTTGGTTTATGACACACCTATAAGCGTCTCTCGCTCGCTGCGCTCGCTCGAAAACTATAGCCTAACCTAAAACCAATCCACCTTGCGTTCATTATTCGATATGATGGCGACATATTTCAAATTTGCGAACGTGTCGGATCGGTTGTGGGGTTGGACTAGATTTTTACGAGCGAGCGGAGCGAGCGAGCAACGGTCACAATTTCCAAGCTATACATATACCATATATTGTCTTGCATATATTTCGTGCTTGTACCTAATTTTGTCAGCCATTTCGGACATCACGTTGCACTGTACTATGAGGAAACGCTACTAATTATGTGAAACTATTGGTAAACCGTAAACATTTGTCAGAAGGCAATAGGATAAAGACTTCCGGCTCCTCGGGCTGGTGCGAATATATCAGAGTCCGTATGTGCCAAACCGATGGTTTGTGACACACCTTTACGCGTCTCTCGTTCGCTCCTCTCGCAGGAAAGCTATAGCCTAACCTAAAACCAATCCATCCTCCGTTCATTATTCGATATGGTGGCGAGAAAATTCAAATTTGCGAACGTGTCGGATCGGTTGTGGGGTTGGACTAGATTTTTACGAGCGAGCGGAGCGAGCGAGCAACGGTCACAATTTCCAAGCTATACATATACCATATATTGTCTTGCATATATTTCGTGCTTGTACCTAATTTTGTCAGCCATTTCGGACATCACGTTGCACTGTACTATGAGGAAACGGTACTAATTATGTGAAACTATTGGTAAACCGTAAATATTTGTCAGAAGGCAATAGGATAAAGACTTCCGGCTCCTCGGGCTGGTGCGAATATATCAGAGTCCGTATGTGCCAAACCGATGGTTTATGACACACCTTTACGCGTCTCCCGTTCGCTCCTCTCGCACGAAAGCTATAGCCTAACCTAAAACCAATCCATCCTCCGTTCATTATTCGATATGGTGGCGAGAAATTTCAAATTTGCGAACGTGTCGGATCGGTTGTGGGGTTGGACTAGATTTTTACGAGCGAGCGGAGCGAGCGAGCAACGGTCACAATTTCCAAGCTATACATATACCATATATTGTCTTGCATATATTTCGTGCTTGTACCTAATTTTGTCAGCCATTTCGGACATCACATTGCATTGTACTATGTGGAAATAGTACTTTTTATGTGAAACTATTCATAAACTGTAAACATGTGTCGGTAGGCAATAGGATAAATACTTCCGGCTCCTCGGGCTGGTGCGAATATTTCAATGTCCGTATGTGCCAAACCGTTGGTTTATGACACACCTATACGCGTCTCTCGCTCGCTGCGCTCGCTCGAAAACTATAGCCTAACCTAAAACCAATCCACCTTGCGTTCATTATTCGATATGATGGCGACATATTTCAAATTTCCGAACGTGTCGGATCGGTTGTGGGGTTGGACTAGATTTTTACGAGCGAGCGGAGCGAGCGAGCAACGGTCACAATTTCCAAGCTATACATATACCATATATTGTCTTGCATATATTTCGTGCTTGTACCTAATTTTGTCAGCCATTTCGGACATCACGTTGCACTGTACTATGAGGAAACGGTACTAATTATGTGAAACTATTGGTAAACCGTAAACATTTGTCAGAAGGCAATGGGATAAAGACTTCCGGCTCCTCGGGCTGGTGCGAATATATCAGAGTCCGTATGTGCCAAACCGATGGTTTGTGACTCACCTTTACGCGTCTCTCGTTCGCTCCTCTCGCACGAAAGCTATAGCCTAACCTAAAAGCAATCCATCCTCCGTTCATTATTCGATATGGTGGCGAGAAATTTCAAATTTGCGAACGTGTCGGATCGGTTGTGGGGTTGGACTAGATTTTTACGAGCGAGCGGAGCGAGCGAGCAACGGTCTCAATTTCCAAGCTATACATATACCATATATTGTCTTGCATATATTTCGTGCTGGTACCTAATTTTGTCAGCCATTTCGGACATCACATTGCACTGAACTATGAGGAAATAGTACTATTTATGTGAAACTATTCATAAACTGTAAACATGTGTCGGTAGGCAATAGGATAAATACTTCCGGCTCCTCGGGCTGGTGCGAATATTTCAATGTCCGTATGTGCCAAACCGTTGGTTTATGACACACCTATACGCGTCACTCGCTCGCTGCGCTCGCTCGAAAACTATAGCCTAACCTAAAACCAATCCATCTTGCGTTCATTATTCGATATGATGGCGACATATTTCAAATTTGCGAACGTGTCGGATCGGTTGTGGGGTTGGACTAGATTTTTACGAGCGAGCGCAGCGAGCGAGCAACGGTCACAATTTCCAAGCTATACATATACCATATATTGTCTTGCATATATTTCGTGCTTGTACCTAATTTTGTCAGCCATTTCGGACATCACGTTGCACTGTACTATGAGGAAACGGTACTAATTATGTGAAACTATTGGTAAACCGTAAACATTTGTCAGAAAGCAATAGGATAAAGACTTCCGGCTCCTCGGGCTGGTTCGAATATATCAATGTCCGTATGTGCCAAACCGATGGTTTGTGACACACCTTTACGCGTCTCTCGTTCGCTGCGCTCGCACGAAAGCTACAGCCTAACCTAAAACCAATCCATCTTCCGTTCATTATTCGATATGGTGGCGACATATTTCAAATTTGCGAACGTGTGGGATCGGTTGTGAGGTTGGACTAGATTTTTACGAGCGAGCGGAGCGAGCGAGCCACGGTCACAATTTCCAAGCTATACATATACCTTATATTGCCTTCCATATATTTCGTGTTATTACCTAATTTTGTCAGCCATTTCGGACATCACATTGCACTGTACTATGAGGAAATAGTACTATTTATGTGAAACTATTCATAAACTGTAAACATGTGTCGGTAGGCAATAGGATAAATACTTCCGGCTCCTCGGGCTAGTGCGAATATTTCAATGTCCGTATGTGCCAAACCGTCGGTTTATGAAACACCTATACGCGTCTCTCGCTCGCTGCGCTCGCTCGAAAACTATAGCCTAACCTAAAACCAATCCACCTTGCGTTCATTATTCGATATGATGGCGACATATTTCAAATTTGCGAACGTGTCGGATCGGTTGTGGGGTTGGACTAGATTTTTACGAGCGAGCGCAGCGAGCGAGCAACGGTCACAATTTTCAAGCTGTACATATACCATATATTGTCTTGCATATATTTCGTGCTTGTACCTAATTTTGTCAGCCATTTCGGACATCACGTTGCACTGTACTATGAGGAAACGGTACTAATTATGTGAAACTATTGGCAAACCGTAAACATTTGTCAGAAGGCAATAGGATAAAGACTTCCGGCTCCTCGGGCTGGTTCGAATATATCAATGTCCGTATGTGCCAAACCGATGGTTTGTGACACACCTTTACGCATCTCTCGTTCGCTGCGCTCGCACGAAAGCTATAGCCTAACCTAAAACCAATCCATCTTCCGTTCATTATTCGATATGGTGGCGACATATTTCAAATTTGCGAACGTGTGGGATCGGTTGTGAGGTTGGACTAGATTTTTACGTGCGAGCGGATCGAGCGAGCAACGGTCACAATTTCCAAGCTATACATATACCTTATATTGCCTTCCATATATTTCGTGTTATTGCCTAATTTTGTCAGCCATTTCGGACATCACATTGCACTGAACTATGAGGAAATAGTACTATTTATGTGAAACTATTCATAAACTGTAAACATGTGTCGGTAGGCAATAGGATGAATACTTCCGGCTCCTCGGGCTGGTGCGAATATTTCAATGTCCGTATGTGCCAAACCGTTGGTTTATGACACACCTATACGCGTCACTCGCTCGCTGCGCTCGCTCGAAAACTATAGCCTAACCTAAAACCAATCCACCTTGCGTTCATTATTCGATATGATGGCGACATATTTCAAATTTGCGAACGTGTCGTATCGGTTGTGGGGTTGGACTAGATTTTTACGAGCGAGCGGAGCGAGCGAGCAACGGTCACAATTTCCAAGCTATACATATACCATATATTGTCTTGCATATATTTTGTGCTTGTACCTAATTTTGTCAGCCATTTCGGACATCACGTTGCACTGCACTATGAGGAAACGGTACTAATTATGTGAAACTATTGGTAAACCGTAAACATTTGTCAGAAGGCAATAGGATAAAGACTTCCGGCTCCTCGGGCTGGTGCGAATATATCAGAGTCCGTATGTGCCAAACCGATGGTTTGTGACACACCTTTACGCGTCTCTCGTTCGCTCCTCTCGCAGGAAAGCTATAGCCTAACCTAAAACCAATCCATCCTCCGTTCATTATTCGATATGGTGGCGAGAAATTTCAAATTTGCGAACGTGTCGGATCGGTTGTGGGGTTGGACTAGATTTTTACGAGCGAGCGGAGCCAGCGAGCAAGGGTCACAATTTCCAAGCTATACATATACCATATATTGTCTTGCATATATTTCGTGCTTGTACCTAATTTTGTCAGCCATTTCGGACAAACATTGCATTGTACTATGTGGAAATAGTACTATTTATGTGAAACTATTCATAAACTGTAAACATGTGTCTGTAGGCAATAGGATAAATACTTCCGGCTCCTCGGGCTGGTGCGAATATTTCAATGTCCGTATGTGCCAAACCGTTGGTTTATGACACACCTATACGCGTCTCTCGCTCGCTGCGCTCGCTCGAAAACTATAGCCTAACCTAAAACCAATCCATCTTGCGTTCATTATTCTATATGATGGCGACATATTTCAAATTTGCGAACGTGTCGGATCGGTTGTGGGGTTGGACTAGATTTTTACGAGCGAGCGCAGCGAGCGAGCAACGGTCACAATTTCCAAGCTATACATATACCATATATTGTCTTGCATATATTTCGTGCTTGTACCTAATTTTGTCAGCCATTTCGGACATCACGTTGCACTGTACTATGAGGAAACGGTACTAATTATGTGAAACTATTGGTAAACCGTAAACATTTGTCAGAATGCAATAGGATAAAGACTTCCGGCTCCTCGGGCTGGTTCGAATATATCAATGTCCGTATGTGCCAAACCGATGGTTTGTGACACACCTTTACGCGTCTCTCGTTCGCTGCGCTCGCACGAAAGCTATAGCCTAACCTAAAACCAATCCATCTTCCGTTCATTATTCGATATGGTGGCGACATATTTCAAATTTGCGAACGTGTGGGATCGGTTGTGACGTTGGACTAGATTTTTACGAGCGAGCGGATCGAGCGAGCAACGGTCACAATTTCCAAGCTATACATATACCATATATTGTCTTGCATATATTTCGTGCTTGTGCCTAATTTTGTCAGCCATTTCGGACATCACGTTGCACTGTACTATGAGGAAACGGTACTAATTATGTGAAACTATTGGTAAACCGTAAACATTTGTCAGAAGGCAATACGATAAAGACTTCCGGCTCCTCGGGCTGGTGCGAATATATCAGAGTCCGTATGTGCCAAACCGATGGTTTATGACACACCTTTACGCGTCTCTCGTTCGCTCCTCTCGCACGAAAGCTATAGCCTAACCTAAAACCAATCCATCCTCCGTTCATTATTCGATATGGTGGCGAGAAATTTCAAATTTGCGAACGTGTGGGATCGGTTGTGAGGTTGGACTAGATTTTTACGAGCGAGCGGAGCGAGCGAGCAACCGTCACAATTTCCAAGCTATACATATACCTTATATTGCCTTCCATATATTTCGTGTTATTACCTAATTTTGTCAGCCATTTCGGACATCACATTGCACTGTACTATGAGGAAATAGTACTATTTATCTGAAACTATTCATAAACTGTAAACATGTGTCGGTAGGCAATAGGATAAATACTTCCGGCTCCTCGGGCTAGTGCGAATATTTCAATGTCCGTATGTGCCAAACCGTTGGTTTATGAAACACCTATACGCGTCTCTCGCTCGCTGCGCTCGCTCGAAAACTATAGCCTAACCTAAAACCAATCCACCTTGCGTTCATTATTCGATATGATGGCGACATATTTCAAATTTGCGAACGTGTCGGATCGGTTGTGGGTTTGGACTAGATTTTTCCGAGCGAGCGGAGCGAGCGAGCAACGGTCACAATTTCCAAGCCATACATATACCATATATTGTCTTGCATATATTTCGTGCTTGTACCTAATTTTGTCAGCCATTTCGGACATCACGTTGCACTGTACTATGAGGAAACGGTACTAATTATGTGAAACTATTGGTAAACCGTAAACATTTGTCAGAAGGCAATAGGATAAAGACTTCCGGCTCCTCGGGCTGGTTCGAATATATCAATGTCCGTATGTGCCAAACCGATGGTTTGTGACACACCTTTACGCGTCTCTCGTTCGCTGCGCTCGCACGAAAGCTATAGCCTAACCTAAAACCAATCCATCTTCCGTTCATTATTCGATATGGTGGCGACATATTTCAAATTTGCGAACGTGTGGGATCGGTTGTGAGGTTGGACTAGATTTTTACGAGCGAGCGGAGCGAGCGAGCAACGGTCACAATTTCCAAGCTATACATATACCTTATATTGCCTTCCATATATTTCGTGTTATTACCTAATTTTGTCAGCCATTTCGGACATCACATTGCACTGTACTATGAGGAAATAGTACTATTTATCTGAAACTATTCATAAACTGTAAACATGTGTCGGTAGGCAATAGGATAAATACTTCCGGCTCCTCGGGCTAGTGCGAATATTTCAATGTCCGTATGTGCCAAACCGTTGGTTTATGAAACACCTATACGCGTCTCTCGCTCGCTGCGCTCGCTCGAAAACTATAGCCTAACCTAAAACCAATCCACCTTGCGTTCATTATTCGATATGATGGCGACATATTTCAAATTTGCGAACGTGTCGGATCGGTTGTGGGGTTGGACTAGATTTTTACGAGCGAGCGGAGCGAGCGAGCAACGGTCACAATTTCCAAGCTATACATATACCATATATTGTCTTGCATATATTTCGTGCTTGTACCTAATTTTGTCAGCCATTTCGGACATCACGTTGCACTGTACTATGAGGAAACGGTACTAATTATGTGAAACTATTGGTAAACCGTAAACATTTGTCAGAAGGCAATAGGATAAATACTTCCGGCTCCTCGGGCTGGTGCGAATATATCAATGTCCGTATGTGCCAAACCGATGGTTTGTGACACACCTTTACGCGTCTCTCGTTCGCTGCGCTCGCACGAAAGCTAAAGCCTAACCTAAAACCAATCCATCTTCCGTTCATTATTCGATATGGTGGCGAGAAATTTCAAATTTGCGAACGTGTCGGATCGGTTGTGGGGTTGGACTAGATTTTTACGAGCGAGCGGAGCGAGCGAGCAACGGTCACAATTTCCAAGCTATACATATACCATATATTGTCTTGCATATATTTCGTGCTTGTACCTAATTTTGTCAGCCATTTCGGACATCACATTGCATTGTACTATGTGGAAATAGTACTATTTATGTGAAACTATTCATAAACTGTAAACATGTGTCGGTAGGCAATAGGATAAATACTTCCGGCTCCTCGGGCTGGTGCGAATATTTCAATGTCCGTATGTGCCAAACCGTTGGTTTATGACACACCTATACGCGTCTCTCGCTCGCTGCGCTCGCTCGAAAACTATAGCCTAACGAAAAACCAATCCACCTTGCGTTCATTATTCGATATGATGGCGACATATTTCAAATTTGCGAACGTGTCGGATCGGTTGTGGGGTTGGACTAGATTTTTACGAGCGAGCGGAGCGAGCGAGCAACGGTCACAATTTCCAAGCTATACATATACCATATAATGTCTTGCATATATTTCGTGCTTGTACCTAATTTTGTCAGCCATTTCGGACATCACGTTGCACTGTACTATGAGGAAACGGTACTAATTATGTGAAACTATTGGTAAACCGTAAACATTTGTCAGAAGGCAATAGGATAAAGACTTCCGGCTCCTCTGGCTGGTGCGAATATATCAGAGTCCGTATGTGCCAAACCGATGGTTTGTGACACACCTTTACGCGTCTCTCGTTCGCTCCTCTCGCACGAAAGCTATAGCCTAACCTAAAACCAATCCATCCTCCGTTCATTATTCGATATGGTGGCGAGAAATTTCAAATTTGCGAACGTGTCGGATCGGTTGTGGGGTTGGACTAGATTTTTACGAGCGAGCGGAGCGAGCGAGCAACGGTCACAATTTCCAAGCTATACATATACCTTATATTGCCTTCCATATATTTCGTGTTATTACCTAATTTTGTCAGCCATTTCGGACATCACATTGCACTGTACTATGAGGAAATAGTACTATTTATGTGAAACTATTCATAAATTGTAAACATGTGTCGGTAGGCAATAGGATAAATACTTCCGGCTCCTCGGGCTAGTGCGAATATTTCAATGTCCGTATGTGCCAAACCGTTGGTTTATGAAACACCTATACGCGTCTCTCGCTCGCTGCGCTCGCTCGAAAACTATAGCCTAACCTAAAACCAATCCATCCTCCGTTCATTATTCGATATGGTGGCGAGAAATTTCAAATTTGCGAACGTGTCGGATCGGTTGTGGGGTTGGACTAGATTTTTACGAGCGAGCGGAGCGAGCGAGCAACGGTCACAATTTCCAAGCTATACATATACCTTATATTGCCTTCCATATATTTCGTGTTATTACCTAATTTTGTCAGCCATTTCGGACATCACGTTGCACTGTACTATGAGGAAACGGTACTAATTATGTGAAACTATTGGTAAACCGTAAACATTTGTCAGAAGGCAATAGGATAAATACTTCCGGCTCCTCGGGCTGGTGCGAATATATCAATGTCCGTATGTGCCAAACCGATGGTTTGTGACACACCTTTACGCGTCTCTCGTTCGCTGCGCTCGCACGAAAGCTAAAGCCTAACCTAAAACCAATCCATCTTCCGTTCATTATTCGATATGGTGGCGAGAAATTTCAAATTTGCGAACGTGTCGGATCGGTTGTGGGATTGGACTAGATTTTTACGAGCGAGCGGAGCGAGCGAGCAACGGTCACAATTTCCAAGCTATACATATACCATATATTGTCTTGCATATATTTCGTGCTTGTACCTAATTTTGTCAGCCATTTCGGACATCACATTGCATTGTACTATGTGGAAATAGTACTATTTATGTGAAACTATTCATAAACTGTAAACATGTGTCGGTAGGCAATAGGATAAATACTTCCGGCTCCTCGGGCTGGTGCGAATATTTCAATGTCCGTATGTGCCAAACCGTTGGTTTATGACACACCTATACGCGTCTCTCGCTCGCTGCGCTCGCTCGAAAACTACAGCCTAACCTAAAACCAATCCACCTTGCGTTCATTATTCGATATGATGGCGACATATTTCAAATTTGCGAACGTGTCGGATCGGTTGTGGGGTTGGACTAGATTTTTACGAGCGAGCGGAGCGAGCGAGCAACGGTCACAATTTCCAAGCTATACATATACCATATATTGTCTTGCATATATTTCGTGCTTGTACCTAATTTTGTCAGCCATTTCGGACATCACATTGCATTGTACTATGTGGAAATAGTACTATTTATGTGAAACTATTCATAAACTGTAAACATGTGTCGGTAGGCAATAGGATAAATACTTCCGGCTCCTCGGGCTGGTGCGAATATTTCAATGTCCGTATGTGCCAAACCGTTGGTTTATGACACACCTATACGCGTCTCTCGCTAGCTGCGCTCGCTCGAAAACTATAGCCTAACCTAAAACCAATCCACCTTGCGTTCATTATTCGATATGATGGCGACATATTTCAAATTTGCGAACGTGTCGGATCGGTTGTGGGGTTGGACTAGATTTTTACGAGCGAGCGGAGCGAGCGAGCAACGGTCACAATTTCCAAGCTATACATATACCATATAATGTCTTGCATATATTTCGTGCTTGTACCTAATTTTGTCAGCCATTTCGGACATCACGTTGCACTGTACTATGAGGAAACGGTACTAATTATGTGAAACTATTAGTAAACCGTAAACGTTTGTCAGAAGGCAATAGGATAAATACTTCCGGCTCCTCGGGCTGGTGCGAATATTTCAATGTCCGTATGTGCCAAACCGGTGGTTTATGACACACCTATACGCGTCTCTCGCTCGCTGCGCTCGCTCGAAAACTATAGCCTAACGAAAAACCAATCCACCTTGCGTTCATTATTCGATATGATGGCGACATATTTCAAATTTGCGAACGTGTCGGATCGGTTGTGGGGTTGGACTAGATTTTTACGAGCGAGCGGAGCGAGCGAGCAACGGTCACAATTTCCAAGCTATACATATACCATATAATGTCTTGCATATATTTCGTGCTTGTACCTAATTTTGTCAGCCATTTCGGACATCACGTTGCACTGTACTATGAGGAAACGGTACTAATTATGTGAAACTATTGGTAAACCGTAAACATTTGTCAGAAGGCAATAGGATAAAGACTTCCGGCTCCTCTGGCTGGTGCGAATATATCAGAGTCCGTATGTGCCAAACCGATGGTTTGTGACACACCTTTACGCGTCTCTCGTTCGCTCCTCTCGCACGAAAGCTATAGCCTAACCTAAAACCAATCCATCCTCCGTTCATTATTCGATATGGTGGCGAGAAATTTCAAATTTGCGAACGTGTCGGATCGGTTGTGGGGTTGGACTAGATTTTTACGAGCGAGCGGAGCGAGCGAGCAACGGTCACAATTTCCAAGCTATACATATACCTTATATTGCCTTCCATATATTTCGTGTTATTACCTAATTTTGTCAGCCATTTCGGACATCACATTGCACTGTACTATGAGGAAATAGTACTATTTATGTGAAACTATTCATAAATTGTAAACATGTGTCGGTAGGCAATAGGATAAATACTTCCGGCTCCTCGGGCTAGTGCGAATATTTCAATGTCCGTATGTGCCAAACCGTTGGTTTATGAAACACCTATACGCGTCTCTCGCTCGCTGCGCTCGCTCGAAAACTATAGCCTAACCTAAAACCAATCCATCCTCCGTTCATTATTCGATATGGTGGCGAGAAATTTCAAATTTGCGAACGTGTCGGATCGGTTGTGGGGTTGGACTAGATTTTTACGAGCGAGCGGAGCGAGCGAGCAACGGTCACAATTTCCAAGCTATACATATACCTTATATTGCCTTCCATATATTTCGTGTTATTACCTAATTTTGTCAGCCATTTCGGACATCACGTTGCACTGTACTATGAGGAAACGGTACTAATTATGTGAAACTATTGGTAAACCGTAAACATTTGTCAGAAGGCAATAGGATAAATACTTCCGGCTCCTCGGGCTGGTGCGAATATATCAATGTCCGTATGTGCCAAACCGATGGTTTGTGACACACCTTTACGCGTCTCTCGTTCGCTGCGCTCGCACGAAAGCTAAAGCCTAACCTAAAACCAATCCATCTTCCGTTCATTATTCGATATGGTGGCGAGAAATTTCAAATTTGCGAACGTGTCGGATCGGTTGTGGGATTGGACTAGATTTTTACGAGCGAGCGGAGCGAGCGAGCAACGGTCACAATTTCCAAGCTATACATATACCATATATTGTCTTGCATATATTTCGTGCTTGTACCTAATTTTGTCAGCCATTTCGGACATCACATTGCATTGTACTATGTGGAAATAGTACTATTTATGTGAAACTATTCATAAACTGTAAACATGTGTCGGTAGGCAATAGGATAAATACTTCCGGCTCCTCGGGCTGGTGCGAATATTTCAATGTCCGTATGTGCCAAACCGTTGGTTTATGACACACCTATACGCGTCTCTCGCTCGCTGCGCTCGCTCGAAAACTACAGCCTAACCTAAAACCAATCCACCTTGCGTTCATTATTCGATATGATGGCGACATATTTCAAATTTGCGAACGTGTCGGATCGGTTGTGGGGTTGGACTAGATTTTTACGAGCGAGCGGAGCGAGCGAGCAACGGTCACAATTTCCAAGCTATACATATACCATATATTGTCTTGCATATATTTCGTGCTTGTACCTAATTTTGTCAGCCATTTCGGACATCACATTGCATTGTACTATGTGGAAATAGTACTATTTATGTGAAACTATTCATAAACTGTAAACATGTGTCGGTAGGCAATAGGATAAATACTTCCGGCTCCTCGGGCTGGTGCGAATATTTCAATGTCCGTATGTGCCAAACCGTTGGTTTATGACACACCTATACGCGTCTCTCGCTCGCTGCGCTCGCTCGAAAACTATAGCCTAACCTAAAACCAATCCACCTTGCGTTCATTATTCGATATGATGGCGACATATTTCAAATTTGCGAACGTGTCGGATCGGTTGTGGGGTTGGACTAGATTTTTACGAGCGAGCGGAGCGAGCGAGCAACGGTCACGATTTCCAAGCTATACATATACCATATATTGTCTTGCATATATTTCGTGCTTGTACCTAATTTTGTCAGCCATTTCGGACATCACGTTGCACTGTACTATGAGGAAACGGTACTAATTATGTGAAACTATTGGTAAACCGTAAACGTTTGTCAGAAGGCAATAGGATAAAGACTTCCGGCTCCTCGGGCTGGTGCGAATATATCAGAGTCCGTATGTGCCAAACCGATGGTTTGTGACACACCTTTACGCGTCTCTCGTTCGCTCCTCTCGCACGAAAGCTATAGCCTAACCTAAAACCAATCCATCCTCCGTTCATTATTCGATATGATGGCGACATATTTCAAATTTGCGAACGTGTCGGATCGGTTGTGGGGTTGGACTAGATTTTTACGAGCGAGCGGAGCGAGCGAGCAACGGTCACAATTTCCAAGATATACATATACCATATAATGTCTTGCATTTATTTCGTGCTTGTACCTAATTTTGTCAGCCATTTCGGACATCACGTTGCACTGTACTATGAGGAAACGGTACTAATTATGTGAAACTATTGGTAAACCGTAAACATTTGTCAGAAGGCAATAGGATAAAGACTTCCGGCTCCTCGGGCTGGTGCGAATATATCAGATTCCGTATGTGCCAAACCGATGGTTTGTGACACACCTTTACGCGTCTCTCGTTCGCTCCTCTCGCACGAAAGCTATAGCCTAACCTAAAACCAATCCATCCTCCGTTCATTATTCGATATGGTGGCGAGAAATTTCAAATTTGCGAACGTGTCGGATCGGTTGTGGGGTTGGACTAGATTTTTACGAGCGAGCGGAGCGAGCGAGCAACGGTCACAATTTCCAAGCTATACATATACCATATATTGTCTTGCATATATTTCGTGCTTGTACCTAATTTTGTCAGCCATTTCGGACATCACATTGCATTATACTATGTGGAAATAGTACTATTTATGTGAAACTATTCATAAACTGTAAACATGTGTCGGTAGGCAATAGGATAAATACTTCCGGCTCCTCGGGCTGGTGCGAATATTTCAATGTCCGTATGTGCCAAACCGTTGGTTTATGACACACCTATCCGCGTCACTCGCTCGCTGCGCTCGCTCGAAAACTATAGCCTAACCTAAAACCAATCCATCTTGCGTTCATTATTCGATATGATGGCGACATATTTCAAATTTGCGAACGTGTCGGATCGGTTGTGGGGTTGGACTAGATTTTTACGAGCGAGCGCAGCGAGCGAGCAACGGTCACAATTTCCAAGCTATACATATACCATATATTGTCTTGCATATATTTCGGGCTTGTACCTAATTTTGTCAGCCATTTCGGACATCACGTTGCTCTGTACTATGAGGAAACGGTACTAATTATGTGAAACTATTGGTAAACCGTAAACATTTGTCAGAAGGCAATAGGATAAAGACTTCCGGCTCCTCGGGCTGGTTCGAATATATCAATGTCCGTATGTGCCAAACCGATGGTTTGTGACACACCTTTACGCGTCTCTCGTTCGCTGCGCTCGCACGAAAGCTATAGCCTAACGTAAAACCAATCCATCTTCCGTTCATTATTCGATATGGTGGCGACATATTTCAAATTTGCGAACGTGTGGGATCGGTTGTGAGGTTGGATTAGATTTTTACGAGCGAGCGGAGCGAGCGAGCAACGGTCACAATTTCCAAGCTATACATATACCTTATATTGCCTTCCATATATTTCGTGTTATTACCTAATTTTGTCAGCCATTTCGGACATCACGTTGCACTGTACTATGAGGAAACGGTACTAATTATGTGAAACTATTCATAAACTGTAAACATGTGTCGGTAGGCAATAGGATAAATACTTCCGGCTCCTCGGGCTGGTGCGAATATTTCAATGTCCGTATGTGCCAAACCGTTGGTTTATGACACACCTATACGCGTCTCTCGCTCGCTGCGCTCGCTCGAAAACTATAGCCTAACCTAAAACCAATCCACCTTGCGTTCATTATTCGATATGATGGCGACATATTTCAAATTTGCGAACGTGTCGGATCGGTTGTGGGGTTGGACTAGATTTTTACGAGCCAGCGGAGCGAGCGAGCAACGGTCACAATTTCCAAGCTATACATATACCATATATTGACTTGCATATATTTCGTGCTTGTACCTAATTTTGTCAGCCATTTCGGACATCACATTGCATTGTACTATGTGGAAATAGTACTATTTATGTGAAACTATTCATAAACTGTAAACATGTGTCGGTAGGCAATAGGATAAATACTTCCGGCTCCTCGGGCTGGTGCGAATATTTCAATGTCCGTATGTGCCAAACCGTTGGTTTATGACACACCTATACGCGTCTCTCGCTCGCTGCGCTCGCTCGAAAACTATAGCCTAACCTAAAACCAATCCATCTTGCGTTCATTATTCGATATGATGGCGACATATTTCAAATTTGCGAACGTGTCGGATCGGTTGTGGGGTTGGACTAGATTTTTACGAGCGAGCGCAGCGAGCGAGCAACGGTCACAATTTCCAAGCTATACATATACCATATATTGTCTTGCATATATTTCGTGCTTGTACCTAATTTTGTCAGCCATTTCGGACATCACGTTGCACTGTACTATGAGGAAACGGTACTAATTATGTGAAACTATTGGTAAACCGTAATCATTTGTCAGAATGCAATAGGATAAAGACTTCCGGCTCCTCGGGCTGGTTCGAATATATCAATGTCCGTATGTGCCAAACCGATGGTTTGTGACACACCTTTACGCGTCTCTCGTTCGCTGCGCACGCACGAAAGCTATAGCCTAACCTAAAACCAATCCATCTTCCGTTCATTATTCGATATGGTGGCGACATATTTCAAATTTGCGAACGTGTGGGATCGGTTGTGAGGTTGGACTAGATTTTTACGAGCGAGCGGAGCGAGCGAGCAACGGTCACAATTTCCAAGCTATACATATACCTTATATTGCCTTCCATATATTTCGTGTTATTACCTAATTTTGTCAGCCATTTCGGACATCACATTGCACTGTACTATGAGGAAATAGTACTATTTATGTGAAACTATTCATAAACTGTAAACATGTGTCGGTAGGCAATAGGATAAATACTTCCGGCTCCTCGGGCTAGTGCGAATATTTCAATGTCCGTATGTGCCAAACCGATGGTATGTGACACACCTTTACGCGTCTCTCGTTCGCTCCTCTCGCACGAAAGCTATAGCCTAACCTAAAACCAATCCATCTTCCGTTCATTATTCGATATGGTGGCGACATATTTCAAATTTGCGAACGTGTGGGATCGGTTGTGAGGTTGGACTAGATTTTTACGAGCGAGCGGAGCGAGCGAGCAACGGTCACAATTTCCAAGCTATACATATACCTTATATTGCCTCCATATATTTCGTGTTATTACCTAATTTTGTCAGCCATTTCGGACATCACATTGCACTGTACTATGAGGAAATAGTACTATTTATGTGAAACTATTCATAAACTGTAAACATGTGTCGGTAGGCAATAGGATAAATACTTCCGGCTCCTCGGGCTGGTGCGAATATTTCAATGTCCGTATGTGCCAAACCGTTGGTTTATGACACACCTATACGCGTCTCTCGCTCGCTGCGCTCGCTCGAAAACTATAGCCTAACCTAAAACCAATCCACCTTGCGTTCATTATTCGATATGATGGCGACATATTTCAAATTTGCGAACGTGTCGGATCGGTTGTGGGGTTGGACTAGATTTTTACGAGCGAGCGGAGCGAGCGAGCAACGGTCACATTTTCCAAGCTATACATATACCATATATTGTCTTGCATATATTTCGTGCTTGTACCTAATTTTGTCAGCCATTTCGGACATCACGTTGCACTGTACTATGAGGAAACGGTACTAATTATGTGAAACTATTGGTAAACCGTAAACATTTGTCAGAAGGCAATAGGATAAAGACTTCCGGCTCCTCGGGCTGGTGCGAATATATCAATGTCCGTATGTGCCAAACCGATGGTTTGTGACACACCTTTACGCGTCTCTCGTTCGCTGCGCTCGCACGAAAGCTATAGCCTAACCTAAAACCGATCCATCTTCCGTTCATTACTCGATATGGTGGCGACATATTTCAAATTTGCGAACGTGTGGGATCGGTTGTGAGGTTGGACTAGATTTTTACGAGCGAGCGGAGCGAGCGAGCAACGGTCACAATTTCCAAGCTATACATATACCTTATATTGCCTTCCATATATTTCGTGTTATTACCTAATTGTGTCAGCCATTTCGGACATCACATTGCACTGTACTATGAGGAAATAGTACTATTTATGTGAAACTATTCATAAACTGTAAACATGTGTCGGTAGGCAATAGGATAAATACTTCCGGCTCCTCGGGCTGGTGCGAATATTTCAATGTCCGTGTGTGCCAAACCGTTTGTTTATGACACACCTATACGTGTCTCTCGCTCGCTGCGCTCGCTCGAAAACTATAGCCTAACCTAAAACCAATCCATCTTCCGTTCATTATTCGATATGGTGGCGACATATTTCAAATTTGCGAACGTGTGGGATCGGTTGTGAGGTTGGACTAGATTTTTACGAGCGAGCGGAGCGAGCGAGCAACGGTCACAATTTCCAAGCTATACATATACCATATATTGTCTTGCATATATTTCGTGCTTGTACCTAATTTTGTCAGCCATTTCGGACATCACGTTGCACTGTACTATGAGGAAACGGTAGTAATTATGTGAAACTATTGGTAAACCGTAAACATTTGTCAGAAGGCAATAGGATAAAGACTTCCGGCTCCTCGGGCTGGTGCGAATATATCAGAGTCCGTATGGCCAAACCGATGGTTTGTGACACACCTTTACGCGTCTCTCGTTCGCTCCTCTCGCACGAAAGCTATAGCCTAACCTAAAACCAATCCATCCTCCGTTCATTATTCGATATGGTGGCGAGAAATTTCAAATTTGCGAACGTGTCGGATCGGTTGTGGGGTTGGACTAGATTTTTACGAGCGAGCGGAGCGAGCGAGCAACGGTCACAATTTCCAAGCTATACATATACCATATATTGTCTTGCATATATTTCGTGCTTGTACCTAATTTTGTCAGCCATTTCGGACATCACATTGCATTGTACTATGTGGAAATAGTACTATTTATGTGAAACTATTCATAAACTGTAAACATGTGTCGGTAGGCAATAGGATAAATACTTCCGGCTCCTCGGGCTGGTGCGAATATTTCAATGTCCGTATGTGCCAAACCGTTGGTTTATGACACACCTATACGCGTCTCTCGCTCGCTGCGCTCGCTCGAAAACTATAGCCTAACCTAAAACCAATCCACCTTGCGTTCATTATTCGATATGATGGCGACATATTTCAAATTTGCGAACGTGTCGGATCGGTTGTGGGGTTGGACTAGATTTTTACGAGCGAGCGCAGCGAGCGTGTAACGGTCACAATTTCCAAGCTATACATATACCATATATTGTCTTGCATATATTTCGTGCTTGTACCTAATTTTGTCAGCCATTTCGGACATCATGTTGCACTGTACTATGAGGAAACGGTACTAATTATGTGAAACTATTGGTAAACCGTAAACATTTGTCAGAAGGCAATAGGATAAACACTTCCGGCTCCTCGGGCTGGTTCGAATATATCAATGTCCGTATGTGCCAAACCGATGGTTTGTGACACACCTTTACGCGTCTCTCGTTCGCTGCGCTCGCACGAAAGCTATAGCCTAACCTAAAACCAATCCATCTTCCGTTCATTATTCGATATGGTGGCGACATATTTCAAATTTGCGAACGTGTGGGATCGGTTGTGAGGTTGGACTAGATTTTTACGAGCGAGCGGAGCGAGCGAGCAACGGTCACAATTTCCAAGCTATACATATACCTTATATTGCCTTCCATATATTTCGTGTTATTACCTAATTTTGTCAGCCATTTCGGACATCACATTGCACTGTACTATGAGGAAATAGTACTATTAATGTGAAACTATTCATAAACTGTAAACATGTGTCGGTAGGCAATAAGATAAATACTTCCGGCTCCTCGGGCTAGTGCGAATATTTCAATGTCCGTATGTGCCAAACCGATGGTATGTGACACACCTTTACGCGTCTCTCGTTCGCTCCTCTCGCACGAAAGCTATAGCCTAACCTAAAACCAATCCATCCTCCGTTCATTATTCGATATGGTGGCGAGAAATTTCAAATTTGCGAACGTGTCGGATCGGTTGTGGGGTTGGACTAGATTTTTACGAGCGAGCGGAGCGAGCGAGCAACGGTCACAATTTCCAAGCTATACATATACCATATATTGTCTTGCATATATTTCGTGCTTGTACCTAATTTTGTCAGCCATTTCGGACATCACATTGCATTGTACTATGTGGAAATAGTACTATTTATGTGAAACTATTCATAAACTGTAAACATGTGTCGGTAGGCAATAGGATAAATACCTCCGGCTCCTCGGGCTGGTGCGAATATTTCAATGTCCGTATGTGCCAAACCGTTGGTTTATGACACACCTATACGCGTCTCTCGCTCGCTGCGCTCGCTCGAAAACTATAGCCTAACCTAAAACCAATCCATCTTGCGTTCATTATTCGATATGATGGCGACATATTTCAAATTTGCGAACGTGTCGGATCGGTTGTGGGGTTGGACTAGATTTTTACGAGCGAGCGCAGCGAGCGTGTAACGGTCACAATTTCCAAGCTATACATATACCATATATTGTCTTGCATATATTTCGTGCTTGTACCTAATTTTGTCAGCCATTTCGGACATCACGTTGCACTGTACTATGAGGAAACGGTACTAATTATGTGAAACTATTGGTAAACCGTAAACATTTGTCAGAAGGCAATAGGATAAAGACTTCCGGCTCCTCGGGCTGGTTCGAATATATCAATGTCCGTATGTGCCAAACCGATGGTTTGTGACACACCTTTACGCGTCTCTCGTTCGCTGCGCTCGCACGAAAGCTATAGCCTAACCTAAAACCAATCCATCTTCCGTTCATTATTCGATATGGTGGCGACATATTTCAAATTTGCGAACGTGTGGGATCGGTTGTGAGGTTGGACTAGATTTTTACGAGCGAGCGGAGCGAGCGAGCAACGGTCACAATTTCCAAGCCATACATATACCTTATATTGCCTTCCATATATTTCGTGTTATTACCTAATTTTGTCAGCCATTTCGGACATCACATTGCACTGTACTATGAGGAAATAGTACTATTAATGTGAAACTATTCATAAACTGTAAACATGTGTCGGTAGGCAATAGGATAAATACTTCCGGCTCCTCGGGCTAGTGCGAATATTTCAATGTCCGTATGTGCCAAACCGTTGGTTTATGACACACCTATACGCGTCTCTCGCTCGCTGCGCTCGCTCGAAAACTATAGCCTAACCTAAAACCAATCCACCTTGCGTTCATTATTCGATATGATGGCGACATATTTCAAATTTGCGAACGTGTCGGATCGGTTGTGGGGTTGGACTAGATTTTTACGAGCGAGCGGAGCGAGCGAGCAACGGTCACAATTTCCAAGCTATACATATACCATATAATGTCTTGCATATATTTCGTGCTTGTACCTAATTTTGTCAGCCATTTCGGACATCACGTTGCACTGTACTATGAGGAAACGGTACTAATTATGTGAAACTATTGGTAAACCGTAAACATTTGTCAGAAGGCAATAGGATAAAGACTTCCGGCTCCTCGGGCTGGTGCGAATATATCAGAGTCCGTATGTGCCAAACCGATGGTTTGTGACACACCTTTACGCGTCTCTCGATCGCTCCTCTCGCACGAAAGCTATAGCCTAACCTAAAACCAATCCATCCTCCGTTCATTATTCGATATGGTGGCGAGAAATTTCAAATTTGCGAACGTGTCGGATCGGTTGTGGGGTTGGACTAGATTTTTACGAGCGAACGGAGCGAGCGAGAAACGGTCACAATTTCCAAGCTATACATATACCATATATTGTCTTGCATATATTTCGTGCTTGTACCTAATTTTGTCAGCCATTTCGGATATCACGTTGCACTGTACTATGAGGAAACGGTACTAATTATGTGAAACTATTGGTAAACCGTAAACATTTGTCAGAAGGCAATAGGATAAAGACTTCCGGCTCCTCGGGCTGGTGCGAATATATCAGAGTCCGTATGTGCCAAACCGATGGTTTGTGACACACCTTTACGCGTCTCTCGTTCGCTCCTCTCGCACGAAAGCTATAGCCTAACCTAAAACCAATCCATCCTCCGTTCATTACTCGATATGGTGGCGAGAAATTTCAAATTTGCGAACGTGTCGGATCGGTTGTGGGGTTGGACTAGATTTTTACGAGCGAGCGGAGCGAGCGAGCAACGGTCACAATTTCCAAGCTGTACATATACCATATATTGTCTTGCATATATTTCGTGCTTGTACCTAATTTTGTCAGCCATTTCGTACATCACATTGCATTGTACTATGTGGAAATAGTACTAATTTTGTGAAACTATTCATAAACTGTAAACATGTGTCGGTAGGCAATAGGATAAATACTTCCGGCTCCTCGGGCTGGTGCGAATATTTCAATGTCCGTATGTGCCAAACCGTTGGTTTATGACACACCTATACGCGTCTCTCGCTCGCTGCGCTCGCTCGAAAACTATAGCCTAACCTAAAACCAATCCACCTTGCGTTCATTATTCGATATGATGGCGACATATTTCAAATTTCCGAACGTGTCGGATCGGTTGTGGGGTTGGACTAGATTTTTACGAGCGAGCGGAGCGAGCGAGCAACGGTCACAATTTCCAAGCTATACATATACCATATATTGTCTTGCATATATTTCGTGCTTGTACCTAATTTTGTCAGCCATTTCGGACATCACGTTGCACTGTACTATGAGGAAACGGTAGTAATTATGTGAAACTATTGGTAAACCGTAAACATTTGTCAGAAGGCAATAGGATAAAGACTTCCGGCTCCTCGGGCTGGTGCGAATATATCAGAGTCCGTATGGCCAAACCGATGGTTTGTGACACACCTTTACGCGTCTCTCGTTCGCTCCTCTCGCACGAAAGCTATAGCCTAACCTAAAACCAATCCATCCTCCGTTCATTATTCGATATGGTGGCGAGAAATTTCAAATTTGCGAACGTGTCGGATCGGTTGTGGGGTTGGACTAGATTTTTACGAGCGAGCGGAGCGAGCGAGCAACGGTCACAATTTCCAAGCTATACATATACCATATATTGTCTTGCATATATTTCGTGCTTGTACCTAATTTTGTCAGCCATTTCGGACATCACATTGCATTGTACTATGTGGAAATAGTACTATTTATGTGAAACTATTCATAAACTGTAAACATGTGTCGGTAGGCAATAGGATAAATACTTCCGGCTCCTCGGGCTGGTGCGAATATTTCAATGTCCGTATGTGCCAAACCGTTGGTTTATGACACACCTATACGCGTCTCTCGCTCGCTGCGCTCGCTCGAAAACTATAGCCTAACCTAAAACCAATCCACCTTGCGTTCATTATTCGATATGATGGCGACATATTTCAAATTTGCGATTGTGTCGGATCGGTTGTGGGGTTGGACTAGATTTTTACGAGCGAGCGCAGCGAGCGTGTAACGGTCACAATTTCCAAGCTATACATATACCATATATTGTCTTGCATATATTTCGTGCTTGTACCTAATTTTGTCAGCCATTTCGGACATCATGTTGCACTGTACTATGAGGAAACGGTACTAATTATGTGAAACTATTGGTAAACCGTAAACATTTGTCAGAAGGCAATAGGATAAACACTTCCGGCTCCTCGGGCTGGTTCGAATATATCAATGTCCGTATGTGCCAAACCGATGGTTTGTGACACACCTTTACGCGTCTCTCGTTCGCTGCGCTCGCACGAAAGCTATAGCCTAACCTAAAACCAATCCATCTTCCGTTCATTATTCGATATGGTGGCGACATATTTCAAATTTGCGAACGTGTGGGATCGGTTGTGAGGTTGGACTAGATTTTTACGAGCGAGCGGAGCGAGCGAGCAACGGTCACAATTTCCAAGCTATACATATACCTTATATTGCCTTCCATATATTTCGTGTTATTACCTAATTTTGTCAGCCATTTCGGACATCACATTGCACTGTACTATGAGGAAATAGTACTATTAATGTGAAACTATTCATAAACTGTAAACATGTGTCGGTAGGCAATAAGATAAATACTTCCGGCTCCTCGGGCTAGTGCGAATATTTCAATGTCCGTATGTGCCAAACCGATGGTATGTGACACACCTTTACGCGTCTCTCGTTCGCTCCTCTCGCACGAAAGCTATAGCCTAACCTAAAACCAATCCATCCTCCGTTCATTATTCGATATGGTGGCGAGAAATTTCAAATTTGCGAACGTGTCGGATCGGTTGTGGGGTTGGACTAGATTTTTACGAGCGAGCGGAGCGAGCGAGCAACGGTCACAATTTCCAAGCTATACATATACCATATATTGTCTTGCATATATTTCGTGCTTGTACCTAATTTTGTCAGCCATTTCGGACATCACGTTGCACTGTACTATGAGGAAACGGTACTAATTATGTGACACTATTGGTAAACCGTAAACATTTGTCAGAAGGCAATAGGATAAAGACTTCCGGCTCCTCGGGCTGGTGCGAATATATCAGAGTCCGTATGTGCCAAACCGATGGTTTGTGACACACCTTACGCGTCTCTCGTTCGCTCCTCTCGCACGAAAGCTATAGCCTAACCTAAAACCAATCCATCCTCCGTTCATTACTCGATATGGTGGCGAGAAATTTCAAATTTGCGAACGTGTCGGATAGGTTGTGGGGTTGGACTAGATTTTTACGAGCGAGCGGAGCGAGCGAGCAGCGGTCACAATTTCCAAGCTATACATATACCATATATTGTCTTGCATATATTTCGTGCTTGTACCTAATTATGTCAGCCATTTCGGACATCACGTTTGCACTGTACTATGAGGAAAGGGTACTAATTATGTGAAACTATTGGTAAACCGTAAACATTTGTCAGAAGGCAATAGGATAAGGACTTCCGGCTCCGCGGGCTGGTGCGAATATTTCAATGTCCGTATGTGCCAAACCGCTGGTTTATGACACACCTATACACGACTCTCGCTCGCTGCGCTCGCTCGAAAACTATAGCCTAACCTAAAACCAATCCATCTTGCGTTCATTATTCGATATGGTGGCGACATATTTCAAATTTGCGAACGTGTGGGATCGGTTGTGAGGTTGGACTAGATTTTTACGAGCGAGCGGAGCGAGCGAGCAACGGTCACAATTTCCAAGCTATACATATACCTTATATTGCCTTCCATATATTTCGTGTTATCACCTAATTTTGTCAGCCATTTCGGACATCACATTGCACTGTACTGTGAGGAAATAGTAATATTTATGTGAAACTATTCATAAACTGTAAACATGTGTCGGTAGGCAACAGGATAAATACATCCGGCTCCTCGGGCTGGTGCGAATATTTCAATGTCCGTATGTGCCAAACCGTTGGTTTATGACACACCTATACGCGTCTCTCGCTCGCTGCGCTCGCTCGAAAACTATAGCCTAACCTAAAACCAATCCACCTTGCGTTCATTATTCGATATGATGGCGACATATTTCAAATTTGCGAACGTGTCGGATCGGTTGTGGGGTTGGACTAGATTTTCACGAGCGAGCGGAGCGAGCGAGCAACGGTCACAATTTCCAAGCTATACATATACCATATATTGTCTTGCATATATTTCGTGCTTGTACCTAATTTTGTCAGCCATTTCGGACATCACGTTGCACTGTACTATGAGGAAACGGTACTAATTATGTGACACTATTGGTAAACCGTAAACATTTGTCAGAAGGCAATAGGATAAAGACTTCCGGCTCCTCGGGCTGGTGCGAATATATCAGAGTCCGTATGTGCCAAACCGATGGTTTGTGACACACCTTTACGCGTCTCTCGTTCGCTCCTCTCGCACGAAAGCTATAGCCTAACCTAAAACCAATCCATCCTCCGTTCATTACTCGATATGATGGCGAGAAATTTCAAATTTGCGAACGTGTCGGATCGGTTGTGGGGTTGGACTAGATTTTTACGAGCGAGCGGAGGCGAGCGAGCAACGGTCACAATTTCCAAGCTGTACATATACCATATATTGTCTTGCATATATTTCGTGCTTGTACCTAATTTTGTCAGCCATTTCGGACATCACATTGCATTGTACTATGTGGAAATAGTACTAATTATGTGAAACTATTCATAAACTGTAAACATGTGTCGGTAGGCAATAGGATAAATACTTCCGGCTCCGCGGGCTGGTGCGAATATTTCAATGTCCGTATGTGCCAAACCGTTGGTTTATGACACACCTATACACGACTCTCGCTCGCTGCGCTCGCTCGAAAACTATAGCCTAACCTAAAACCAATCCATCTTGCGTTCATTATTCGATATGGTGGCGACATATTTCAAATTTGCGAACGTGTGGGATCGGTTGTGAGGTTGGACTAGATTTTTACGAGCGAGCGGAGCGAGCGAGCAACGGTCACAATTTCCAAGCTATACATATACCTTATATTGCCTTCCATATATTTCGTGTTATCACCTAATTTTGTCAGCCATTTCGGACATCACATTGCACTGTACTGTGAGGAAATAGTAATATTTATGTGAAACTATTCATAAACTGTAAACATGTGTCGGTAGGCAACAGGATAAATACATCCGGCTCCTCGGGCTGGTGCGAATATTTCAATGTCCGTATGTGCCAAACCGTTGGTTTATGACACACCTATACGCGTCTCTCGCTCGCTGCGCTCGCTCGAAAACTATAGCCTAACCTAAAACCAATCCACCTTGCGTTCATTATTCGATATGATGGCGACATATTTCAAATTTGCGAACGTGTCGGATCGGTTGTGGGGTTGGACTAGATTTTTACGAGCGAGCGGAGCGAGCGAGCAACGGTCACAATTTCCAAGCTATACATATACCATATATTGTCTTGCATATATTTCGTGCTTGTACCTAATTTTGTCAGCCATTTCGGACATCACGTTGCACTGTACTATGAGGAAACGGTACTAATTATGTGACACTATTGGTAAACCGTAAACATTTGTCAGAAGGCAATAGGATAAAGACTTCCGGCTCCTCGGGCTGGTGCGAATATATCAGAGTCCGTATGTGCCAAACCGATGGTTTGTGACACACCTTTACGCGTCTCTCGTTCGCTCCTCTCGCACGAAAGCTATAGCCTAACCTAAAACCAATCCATCCTCCGTTCATTACTCGATATGGTGGCGAGAAATTTCAAATTTGCGAACGTGTCGGATCGGTTGTGGGGTTGGACTAGATTTTTACGAGCGAGCGGAGCGAGCGAGCAACGGTCACAATTTCCAAGCTGTACATATACCATATATTGTCTTGCATATATTTCGTGCTTGTACCTAATTTTGTCAGCCATTTCGGACATCACATTGCATTGTACTATGTGGAAATAGTACTAATTATGTGAAACTATTCATAAACTGTAAACATGTGTCGGTAGGCAATAGGATAAATACTTCCGGCTCCTCGGGCTGGTGCGAATATTTCAATGTCCGTATGTGCCAAACCGTTGGTTTATGACACACCTATACGCGTCTCTCGCTCGCTGCGCTCGCTCGAAAACTATAGCCTAACCTAAAACCAATCCATCTTGCGTTCATTATTCGATATGATGGCGACATATTTCAAATTTGCGAACGTGTCGGATCGGTTGTGGGGTTGGACTAGATTTTTACGAGCGAGCGCAGCGAGCGAGCAACGGTCACAATTTCCAAGCTATACATATACCATATATTGTCTTTGTTGAGGTTATTCAGTATATAAAGAGAGAAAAACGCGTGGATGAAGTGTAAGATACAAAGTATATATTTGACTTAATAATGAAATACAGGAATACAATTTGAGCTGGTCCAGATCCGCACACTAGCAATGTTACTTTATGACTGAAAACCCCGAAGCCAACGTCGCCTGTCTACAGTTTATGGTCTGCCTCCCTGCTATTCTTTTGTCTATGTGCTGTCGATGGCTTCAGCGCTTGAGAAAGCTAAAAAGACCAGATGTGGAGTTTTCCTAGAAGTGGTGACCACTTCAACAGTCTTGCACATATTTCGTGCTTGTACCTAATTTTGTCAGCCATTTCGGACATCACATTGCATTGTACTATGTGGAAATAGTACTATTTATGTGAAACTATTCATAAACTGTAAACATGTGTCGGTAGGCAATAGGATAAATACTTCCGGCTCCTCGGGATGGTGCGAATATTTCAATGTCCGTATGTGCCAAACCGATGGTTTGTGACACACCTTTACGCGTCTCTCGTTCGCTCCTCTCGCACGAAAGCTATAGCCTAACCTAAAACCAATCCATCCTCCGTTCATTATTCGATATGGTGGCGAGAAATTTCAAATTTGCGAACGTGTCGGATCGGTTGTGGGGTTGGACTAGATTTTTACGAGCGAGCGGAGCGAGCGAGCAACGGTCACAATTTCCAAGCTATACATATACCATATATTGTCTTGCATATATTTCGTGCTTGTACCTAATTTTGTCAGCCATTTCGGACATCACATTGCATTGTACTATGTGGAAATAGTACTATTTATGTGAAACTATTCATAAACTGTAAACATGTGTCGGTAGGCAATAGGATAAATACTTCCGGCTCCTCGGGCTGGTGCGAATATTTCAATGTCCGTATGTGCCAAACCGTTGGTTTATGACACACCTATACGCGTCTCTCGCTCGCTGCGCTCGCTCGAAAACTATAGCCTAACCTAAAACCAATCCACCTTGCGTTCATTATTCGATATGATGGCGACATATTTCAAATTTGCGAACGTGTCGGATCGGTTGTGGGGTTGGACTAGATTTTTACGAGCGAGCGGAGCGAGCGAGCAACGGTCACAATTTCCAAGCTATACATATACCATATATTGTCTTGCATATATTTCGTGCTTGTACCTAATTTTGTCAGCCATTTCGGACATCACGTTGCACTGTACTATGAGGAAACGGTACTAATTATGTGAAACTATTGGTAAACCGTAAACATTTGTCAGAAGGCAATAGGATAAAGACTTCCGGCTCCTCGGGCTGGTGCGAATATATCAGAGTCCGTATGTGCCAAACCGATGGTTTGTGACACACCTTTACGCGTCTCTCGTTCGCTCCTCTCGCACGAAAGCTATAGCCTAACCTAAAACCAATCCATCCTCCGTTCATTACTCGATATGGTGGCGAGAAATTTCAAATTTGCGAACGTGTCGGATCGGTTGTGGGGTTGGACTAGATTTTTACGAGCGAGCGGAGCGAGCGAGCAACGGTCACAATTTCCAAGCTGTACATATACCATATATTGTCTTGCATATATTTCGTGCTTGTACCTAATTTTGTCAGCCATTTCGGACATCACATTGCATTGTACTATGTGGAAATAGTACTAATTATGTGAAACTATTCATAAACTGTAAACATGTGTCGGTAGGCAATAGGATAAATACTTCCGGCTCCTCGGGCTGGTGCGAATATTTCAATATCCGTATGTGCCAAACCGTTGGTTTATGACACACCTATACGCGTCTCTCGCTCGCTGCGCTCGCTCGAAAACTATAGCCTAACCTAAAACCAATCCACCTGGCGTTCATTATTCGATATGATGGCGACATATTTCAAATTTCCGAACGTGTCGGATCGGTTGTGGGGTTGGACTAGATTTTTACGAGCGAGCGGAGCGAGCGAGCAACGGTCACAATTTCCAAGCTATACATATACCATATATTGTCTTGCATATATTTCGTGCTTGTACCTAATTATGTCAGCCATTTCGGACATCACGTTGCACTGTACTATGAGGAAAGGGTACTAATTATGTGAAACTATTGGTAAACCGTAAACATTTGTCAGAAGGCAATAGGATAAGGACTTCCGGCTCCGCGGGCTGGTGCGAATATTTCAATGTCCGTATGTGCCAAACCGTTGGTTTATGACACACCTATACACGACTCTCGCTCGCTGCGCTCGCTCGAAAACTATAGCCTAACCTAAAACCAATCCATCTTGCGTTCATTATTCGATATGGTGGCGACTTATTTCAAATTTGCGAACGTGTGGGATCGGTTGTGAGGTTGGACTAGATTTTTACGAGCGAGCGGAGCGAGCGAGCAACGGTCACAATTTCCAAGCTATACATATACCTTATATTGCCTTCCATATATTTCGTGTTATTACCTAATTTTGTCAGCCATTTCGGACATCACATTGCACTGTACTGTGAGGAAATAGTAATATTAATGTGAAACTATTCATAAACTGTAAACATGTGTCGGTAGGCAACAGGATAAATACATCCGGCTCCTCGGGCTGGTGCGAATATTTCAATGTCCGTATGTGCCAAACCGTTGGTTTATGACACACCTATACGCGTTTCTCGCTCGCTGCGCTCGCTCGAAAACTATAGCCTAACCTAAAACCAATCCACCTTGCGTTCATTATTCGATATGATGGCGATATATTTCAAATTTGCGAACGTGTCGGATCGGTTGTGAGGTTGGACTAGATTTTTACGAGCGAGCGGAGCGAGCGAGCAACGGTCCCAATTTCCAAGCTATACATATACCATATATTGTCTTGCATATATTTCGTGCTTGTACCTAATTTTGTCAGCCATTTCGGAAATCACGTTGCACTGTACTATGAGGAAACGGTACTAATTATGTGACACTATTGGTAAACCGTAAACATTTGTCAGAAGGCAATAGGATAAAGACTTCCGGCTCCTCGGGCTGGTGCGAATATATCAGAGTCCGTATGTGCCAAACCGATGGTTTGTGACACACCTTTACGCGTCTCTCGCTCGCTGCGCTCGCTAGAAAACTATAGCCTAACCTAAAACCAATCCACCTTGCGTTCATTATTCGATATGATGGCGACATATTTCAAATTTGCGAACGTGTCGGATCGGTTGTGGGGTTGGACTAGATTTTTACGAGCGAGCGGAGCGAGCGAGCAACGGTCACAATTTCCAAGCTATACATATACCATATATTGTCTTGCATATATTTCGTGCTTGTACCTAATTATGTCAGCCATTTCGGACATCACGTTGCACTGTACTATGAGGAAACGGTACTAATTATGTGAAACTATTGGTAAACCGTAAACATTTGTCAGAAGGCAATAGGATAAGGACTTCCGGCTCCGCGGGCTGGTGCGAATATTTCAATGTCCGTATGTGCCAAACCGTTGGTTTATGACACACCTATACACGACACTCGCTCGCTGCGCTCGCTCGAAAACTATAGCCTAACCTAAGACCAATCCATCTTGCGTTCATTATTCGATATGGTGGCGACATATTTCAAATTTGCGAACGTGTGGGATCGGTTGTGGGGTTGGACTAGATTTTTACGAGCGAGCGGATCGAGCGAGCAACGGTCACAATTTCCAAGCTATACATATACCATATATTGTCTTGCATATATTTCGTGCTTGCACCTAATTATGTCAGCCATTTCGGACATCACATTGCACTGTACTGTGAGGAAATAGTACTATTTATGTGAAACTATTCATAAACTGTAAACATGTGTCGATAGGCAACAGGATAAATACATCCGGCTCCTCGGGCTGGTGCGAATATTTCAATGTCCGTATGTGCCAAACCGTTGGTTTATCACACACCTATACTCGTCTCTCGCTCGCTGCGCTCGCTCGAAAACTATAGCCTAACCTAAAACCAATCCACCTTGCGTTCATTATTCGATATGATGGCGACATATTTCAAATTTGCGAACGTGTCGGATCGGTTGTGGGGTTGGACTAGATTTTTACGAGCGAGCGGAGCGAGCGAGCAACGGTCACAATTTCCAAGCTATACATATACCATATATTGTCTTGCATATATTTCGTGCTTGTACCTAATTTTGTCAGCCATTTCGGACATCACGTTGCACTGTACTATGAGGAAACGGTACTAATTATGTGAAACTATTGGTAAACCGTAAACATTTGTCAGAAGGCAATAGGATAAAGACTTCCGGCTCCTCGGGCTGGTGCGAATATATCAGAGTCCGTATGTGCCAAACCGATGGTTTGTGACACACCTTTACGCGTCTCTCGTTCGCTCCTCTCGCACGAAAGCTATAGCCTAACCTAAAACCAATCCATCCTCCGTTCATTACTCGATATGGTGGCGAGAAATTTCAAATTTGCGAACGTGTCGGATCGGTTGTGGGGTTGGACTAGATTTTTACGAGCGAGCGGAGCGAGCGAGCAACGGTCACAATTTCCAAGCTGTACATATACCATATATTGTCTTGCATATATTTCGTGCTTGTACCTAATTTTGTCAGCCATTTCGGACATCACATTGCATTGTACTATGTGGAAATAGTACTAATTATGTGAAACTATTCATAAACTGTAAACATGTGTCGGTAGGCAATAGGATAAATACTTCCGGCTCCTCGGGCTGGTGCGAATATTTCAATATCCGTATGTGCCAAACCGTTGGTTTATGACACACCTATACGCGTCTCTCGCTCGCTGCGCTCGCTCGAAAACTATAGCCTAACCTAAAACCAATCCACCTGGCGTTCATTATTCGATATGATGGCGACATATTTCAAATTTCCGAACGTGTCGGATCGGTTGTGGGGTTGGACTAGATTTTTACGAGCGAGCGGAGCGAGCGAGCAACGGTCACAATTTCCAAGCTATACATATACCATATATTGTCTTGCATATATTTCGTGCTTGTACCTAATTATGTCAGCCATTTCGGACATCACGTTGCACTGTACTATGAGGAAAGGGTACTAATTATGTGAAACTATTGGTAAACCGTAAACATTTGTCAGAAGGCAATAGGATAAGGACTTCCGGCTCCGCGGGCTGGTGCGAATATTTCAATGTCCGTATGTGCCAAACCGTTGGTTTATGACACACCTATACACGACTCTCGCTCGCTGCGCTCGCTCGAAAACTATAGCCTAACCTAAAACCAATCCATCTTGCGTTCATTATTCGATATGGTGGCGACTTATTTCAAATTTGCGAACGTGTGGGATCGGTTGTGAGGTTGGACTAGATTTTTACGAGCGAGCGGAGCGAGCGAGCAACGGTCACAATTTCCAAGCTATACATATACCTTATATTGCCTTCCATATATTTCGTGTTATTACCTAATTTTGTCAGCCATTTCGGACATCACATTGCACTGTACTGTGAGGAAATAGTAATATTAATGTGAAACTATTCATAAACTGTAAACATGTGTCGGTAGGCAACAGGATAAATACATCCGGCTCCTCGGGCTGGTGCGAATATTTCAATGTCCGTATGTGCCAAACCGTTGGTTTATGACACACCTATACGCGTCTCTCGCTCGCTGCGCTCGCTCGAAAACTATAGCCTAACCTAAAACCAATCCAACTTGCGTTCATTATTCGATATGATGGCGATATATTTCAAATTTGCGAACGTGTCGGATCGGTTGTGAGGTTGGACTAGATTTTTACGAGCGAGCGGAGCGAGCGAGCAACGGTCCCAATTTCCAAGCTATACATATACCATATATTGTCTTGCATATATTTCGTGCTTGTACCTAATTTTGTCAGCCATTTCGGAAATCACGTTGCACTGTACTATGAGGAAACGGTACTAATTATGTGACACTATTGGTAAACCGTAAACATTTGTCAGAAGGCAATAGGATAAAGACTTCCGGCTCCTCGGGCTGGTGCGAATATATCAGAGTCCGTATGTGCCAAACCGATGGTTTGTGACACACCTTTACGCGTCTCTCGCTCGCTGCGCTCGCTAGAAAACTATAGCCTAACCTAAAACCAATCCACCTTGCGTTCATTATTCGATATGATGGCGACATATTTCAAATTTGCGAACGTGTCGGATCGGTTGTGGGGTTGGACTAGATTTTTACGAGCGAGCGGAGCGAGCGAGCAACGGTCACAATTTCCAAGCTATACATATACCATATATTGTCTTGCATATATTTCGTGCTTGTACCTAATTATGTCAGCCATTTCGGACATCACGTTGCACTGTACTATGAGGAAACGGTACTAATTATGTGAAACTATTGGTAAACCGTAAACATTTGTCAGAAGGCAATAGGATAAGGACTTCCGGCTCCGCGGGCTGGTGCGAATATTTCAATGTCCGTATGTGCCAAACCGTTGGTTTATGACACACCTATACACGACACTCGCTCGCTGCGCTCGCTCGAAAACTATAGCCTAACCTAAGACCAATCCATCTTGCGTTCATTATTCGATATGGTGGCGACATATTTCAAATTTGCGAACGTGTGGGATCGGTTGTGGGGTTGGACTAGATTTTTACGAGCGAGCGGATCGAGCGAGCAACGGTCACAATTTCCAAGCTATACATATACCATATATTGTCTTGCATATATTTCGTGCTTGCACCTAATTATGTCAGCCATTTCGGACATCACATTGCACTGTACTGTGAGGAAATAGTACTATTTATGTGAAACTATTCATAAACTGTAAACATGTGTCGATAGGCAACAGGATAAATACATCCGGCTCCTCGGGCTGGTGCGAATATTTCAATGTCCGTATGTGCCAAACCGTTGGTTTATCACACACCTATACTCGTCTCTCGCTCGCTGCGCTCGCTCGAAAACTATAGCCTAACCTAAAACCAATCCACCTTGCGTTCATTATTCGATATGATGGCGACATATTTCAAATTTGCGAACGTGTCGGATCGGTTGTGGGGTTGGACTAGATTTTTACGAGCGAGCGGAGCGAGCGAGCAACGTTCACAATTTCCAAGCTATACATATACCATATATTGTCTTGCATATATTTCGTGCTTGTACCTAATTTTGTCAGCCATTTCGGACATCACGTTGCACTGTACTATGAGGAAACGGTACTAATTATGTGAAACTATTGGTAAACCGTAAACATTTGTCAGAAGGCAATAGGATAAGGACTTCCGGCTCCTCGGGCTGGTGCGAATATATCAGAGTCCGTATGTGCCAAACCGATGGTTTGTGACACACCTTTACGCGTCTCTCGTTCGCTCCTCTCGCACGAAAGCTATAGCCTAACCTAAAACCAATCCATCCTCCGTTCATTATTCGATATGGTGGCGAGAAATTTCAAATTTGCGAACGTGTCGGATCGGTTGTGGGGTTGGACTAGATTTTTACGAGCGAGCGGAGCGAGCGAGCAACGGTCACAATTTCCAAGCTATACATATACCATATATTGTCTTGCATATATTTCGTGCTTGTACCTAATTTTGTCAGCCATTTCGGACATCACGTTGCACTATACTATGAGGAAACGGTACTAATTATGTGAAACTATTGGTAAATCGTAAACATTTGTCAGAAGGCAATAGGATAAAGACTTCCGGCTCCTCGGGCTGGTGCGAATAAATCAGAGTCCGTATGTGCCAAACCGATGGTTTCTGACACACCTTTACACGTCTCTCGTTCGCTCCTCTCGCACGAAAGCTATAGCCTAACCTAAAACCAATCCATCCTCCGTTCATTATTCGATATGGTTTCGAGAAATTTCAAATTTGCGAACGTGTCGGATCGGTTGTGGGGTTGGACTAGATTTTTACGAGCGAGCGGAGCGAGCGAGCAACGGTCACAATTTCCAAGCTGTACATATACCTTATATTGCCTTCCATATATTTCGTGTTATTACCTAATTTTGTCAGCCATTTCGGACATCACATTGCACTGTACTATGAGGAAATAGTACTATTTATGTGAAACTATTCATAAACTGTAAACATGTGTCGGTAGGCAATAGGATAAATACTTCCGGCTCCTCGGGCTGGTGCGAATATTTCAATGTCCGTATGTGCCAAACCGTTTGTTTATGACACATCTATACGCGTCTCTCGCTCGCTGCGCTCGCTCGAAAACTATAGCCTAACCTAAAACCAATCCACCTTGCGTTCATTATTCGATATGATGGCGACATATTTCAAATTTGCGAACGTGTGGGATCGGTTGTGAGGTTGGACTAGATTTTTACGAGCGAGCGGAGCGAGCGAGCAACGGTCACAATTTCCAAGCTATACATATACCTTATATTGCCTTCCATATATTTCGTGTTATTACCTAATTTTGTCAGCCATTTCGGACATCACATTGCACTGTACTGTGAGGAAATAGCACTATTTATGTGAAACTATTCATAAACTGTAAACATGTGTCGGTAGGCAATAGGATAAATACTTCCGGCTCCTCGGGCTGGTGCGAATATTTCAATGTCCGTATGTGCCAAACCGTTGGTTTATGTCACACATATACGCGTCTCTCGCTCGCTGCGCTCGCTAGAAAACTATAGCCTAACCTAAAACCAATCCACCTTGCGTTCATTATTCGATATGATGGCGACATATTTCAAATTTGCGAACGTGTCGGATCGGTTGTGGGGTTGGACTAGATTTTTACGAGCGAGCGGAGCGAGCGAGCAACGGTCACAATTTCCAAGCTATACATATACCATATATTGTCTTGCATATATTTCGTGCTTGTACCTAATTATGTCAGCCATTTCGGACATCACGTTGCACTGTACTATGAGGAAACGGTACTAATTATGTGAAACTATTGGTAAACCGTAAACATTTGTCAGAAGGCAATAGGATAAGGACTTCCGGCTCCGCGGGCTGGTGCGAATATTTCAATGTCCGTATGTGCCAAACCGTTGGTTTATGACACACCTATACACGACACTCGCTCGCTGCGCTCGCTCGAAAACTATAGCCTAACCTAAGACCAATCCATCTTGCGTTCATTATTCGATATGGTGGCGACATATTTCAAATTTGCGAACGTGTGGGATCGGTTGTGGGGTTGGACTAGATTTTTACGAGCGAGCGGATCGAGCGAGCAACGGTCACAATTTCCAAGCTATACATATACCATATATTGTCTTGCATATATTTCGTGCTTGCACCTAATTATGTCAGCCATTTCGGACATCACATTGCACTGTACTGTGAGGAAATAGTACTATTTATGTGAAACTATTCATAAACTGTAAACATGTGTCGGTAGGCAATAGGATAAATACTTCCGGCTCCTCGGGCTGGTGCGAATATTTCAATGTCCGTATGTGCCAAACCGTTGGTTTATGACACACCTATACGCGTCTCTCGCTCGCTGCGCTCGCTCGAAAACTATAGCCTAACCCAAAACCAATCCACCTTGCGTTCATTATTCGATATGATGGCGACATATTTCAAATTTGCGAACGTGTCGGATCGGTTGTGAGGTTGGACTAGATTTTTACGAGCGAGCGGAGCGAGCGAGCAACGGTCACAATTTCCAAGCTATACATATACCTTATATTGCCTTCCATATATTTCGTGTTATTACCTAATTTTGTCAGCCATTTCGGACATCACATTGCACTGTACTGTGAGGAAATAGTAATATTTATGTGAAACTATTCATAAACTGTAAACATGTGTCGATAGGCAACAGGATAAATACATCCGGCTCCTCGGGCTGGTGCGAATATTTCAATGTCCGTATGTGCCAAACCGATGGTTTGTGACACACCTTTACGCGTCTCTCGTTCGCTCCTCTCGCACGAAAGCTATAGCCTAACCTAAAACCAATCCATCCTCCGTTCATTATTCGATATGGTGGCGAGAAATTTCAAATTTGCGAACGTGTCGGATCGGTTGTGGGGTTGGACTAGATTTTTACGAGCGAGCGGAGCGAGCGAGCAACGGTCACAATTTCCAAGCTATACATATACCATATATTGTCTTGCATATATTTCGTGCTTGTACCTAATTTTGTCAGCCATTTCGGACATCACGTTGCACTATACTATGAGGAAACGGTACTAATTATGTGAAACTATTGGTAAATCGTAAACATTTGTCAGAAGGCAATAGGATAAAGACTTCCGGCTCCTCGGGCTGGTGCGAATAAATCAGAGTCCGTATGTGCCAAACCGATGGTTTCTGACACACCTTTACACGTCTCTCGTTCGCTCCTCTCGCACGAAAGCTATAGCCTAACCTAAAACCAATCCATCCTCCGTTCATTATTCGATATGGTTTCGAGAAATTTCAAATTTGCGAACGTGTCGGATCGGTTGTGGGGTTGGACTAGATTTTTACGAGCGAGCGGAGCGAGCGAGCAACGGTCACAATTTCCAAGCTGTACATATACCTTATATTGCCTTCCATATATTTCGTGTTATTACCTAATTTTGTCAGCCATTTCGGACATCACATTGCACTGTACTATGAGGAAATAGTACTATTTATGTGAAACTATTCATAAACTGTAAACATGTGTCGGTAGGCAATAGGATAAATACTTCCGGCTCCTCGGGCTGGTGCGAATATTTCAATGTCCGTATGTGCCAAACCGTTGGTTTATGACACACATATACGCGTCTCTCGCTCGCTGCGCTCGCTAGAAAACTATAGCCTAACCTAAAACCAATCCACCTTGCGTTCATTATTCGATATGATGGCGACATATTTCAAATTTGCGAACGTGTCGGATCGGTTGTGGGGTTGGACTAGATTTTTACGAGCGAGCGGAGCGAGCGAGCAACGGTCACAATTTCCAAGCTATACATATACCATATATTGTCTTGCATATATTTCGTGCTTGTACCTAATTATGTCAGCCATTTCGGACATCACGTTGCACTGTACTATGAGGAAACGGTACTAATTATGTGAAACTATTGGTAAACCGTAAACATTTGTCAGAAGGCAATAGGATAAGGACTTCCGGCTCCGCGGGCTGGTGCGAATATTTCAATGTCCGTATGTGCCAAACCGTTGGTTTATGACACACCTATACACGACACTCGCTCGCTGCGCTCGCTCGAAAACTATAGCCTAACCTAAGACCAATCCATCTTGCGTTCATTATTCGATATGGTGGCGACATATTTCAAATTTGCGAACGTGTGGGATCGGTTGTGGGGTTGGACTAGATTTTTACGAGCGAGCGGATCGAGCGAGCAACGGTCACAATTTCCAAGCTATACATATACCATATATTGTCTTGCATATATTTCGTGCTTGCACCTAATTATGTCAGCCATTTCGGACATCACATTGCACTGTACTGTGAGGAAATAGTACTATTTATGTGAAACTATTCATAAACTGTAAACATGTGTCGGTAGGCAATAGGATAAATACTTCCGGCTCCTCGGGCTGGTGCGAATATTTCAATGTCCGTATGTGCCAAACCGTTGGTTTATGACACACCTATACGCGTCTCTCGCTCGCTGCGCTCGCTCGAAAACTATAGCCTAACCCAAAACCAATCCACCTTGCGTTCATTATTCGATATGATGGCGACATATTTCAAATTTGCGAACGTGTCGGATCGGTTGTGAGGTTGGACTAGATTTTTACGAGCGAGCGGAGCGAGCGAGCAACGGTCACAATTTCCAAGCTATACATATACCTTATATTGCCTTCCATATATTTCGTGTTATTACCTAATTTTGTCAGCCATTTCGGACATCACATTGCACTGTACTGTGAGGAAATAGTAATATTTATGTGAAACTATTCATAAACTGTAAACATGTGTCGATAGGCAACAGGATAAATACATCCGGCTCCTCGGGCTGGTGCGAATATTTCAATGTCCGTATGTGCCAAACCGATGGTTTGTGACACACCTTTACGCGTCTCTCGTTCGCTCCTCTCGCACGAAAGCTATAGCCTAACCTAAAACCAATCCATCCTCCGTTCATTATTCGATATGGTGGCGAGAAATTTCAAATTTGCGAACGTGTCGGATCGGTTGTGGGGTTGGACTAGATTTTTACGAGCGAGCGGAGCGAGCGAGCAACGGTCACAATTTCCAAGCTATACATATACCATATATTGTCTTGCATATATTTCGTGCTTGTACCTAATTTTGTCAGCCATTTCGGACATCACGTTGCACTATACTATGAGGAAACGGTACTAATTATGTGAAACTATTGGTAAATCGTAAACATTTGTCAGAAGGCAATAGGATAAAGACTTCCGGCTCCTCGGGCTGGAGCGAATAAATCAGAGTCCGTATGTGCCAAACCGATGGTTTCTGACACACCTTTACACGTCTCTCGTTCGCTCCTCTCGCACGAAAGCTATAGCCTAACCTAAAACCAATCCATCCTCCGTTCATTATTCGATATGGTTTCGAGAAATTTCAAATTTGCGAACGTGTCGGATCGGTTGTGGGGTTGGACTAGATTTTTACGAGCGAGCGGAGCGAGCGAGCAACGGTCACAATTTCCAAGCTGTACATATACCTTATATTGCCTTCCATATATTTCGTGTTATTACCTAATTTTGTCAGCCATTTCGGACATCACATTGCACTGTACTATGAGGAAATAGTACTATTTATGTGAAACTATTCATAAACTGTAAACATGTGTCGGTAGGCAATAGGATAAATACTTCCGGCTCCTCGGGCTGGTGCGAATATTTCAATGTCCGTATGTGCCAAACCGTTTGTTTATGACACATCTATACGCGTCTCTCGCTCGCTGCGCTCGCTCGAAAACTATAGCCTAACCTAAAACCAATCCACCTTGCGTTCATTATTCGATATGATGGCGACATATTTCAAATTTGCGAACGTGTCGGATCGGTTGTGGGGTTGGACTAGATTTTTACGAGCGAGCGGAGCGAGCGAGCAACGGTCACAATTTCCAAGCTATACATATACCATATATTGTCTTGCATATATTTCGTGCTTGTACCTAATTATGTCAGCCATTTCGGACATCACGTTGCACTGTACTATGAGGAAACGGTACTAATTATGTGAAACTATTGGTAAACCGTAAACATTTGTCAGAAGGCAATAGGATAAGGACTTCCGGCTCCGCGGGCTGGTGCGAATATTTCAATGTCCGTATGTGCCAAACCGTTGGTTTATGACACACCTATACACGACACTCGCTCGCTGCGCTCGCTCGAAAACTATAGCCTAACCTAAGACCAATCCATCTTGCGTTCATTATTCGATATGATGGCGACATATTTCAAATTTGCGAACGTGTCGGATCGGTTGTGGGGTTGGACTAGATTTTTACGAGCGAGCGGAGCGAGCGAGCAACGGTCACAATTTCCAAGCTATACATATACCATATATTGTCTTGCATATATTTCGTGCTTGTACCTAATTATGTCAGCCATTTCGGACATCACGTTGCACTGTACTATGAGGAAACGGTACTAATTATGTGAAACTATTGGTGAACCGTAAACATTTGTCAGAAGGCAATAGGATAAGGACTTCCGGCTCCGCGGGCTGGTGCGAATATTTCAATGTCCGTATGTGCCAAACCGTTGGTTTATGACACACCTATACACGACACTCGCTCGCTGCGCTCGCTCGAAAACTATAGCCTAACCTAAGACCAATCCATCTTGCGTTCATTATTCGATATGGTGGCGACATATTTCAAATTTGCGAACGTGTGGGATCGGTTGTGGGGTTGGACTAGATTTTTACGAGCGAGCGGATCGAGCGAGCAACGGTCACAATTTCCAAGCTATACATATACCATATATTGTCTTGCATATATTTCGTGCTTGCACCTAATTATGTCAGCCATTTCGGACATCACATTGCACTGTACTGTGAGGAAATAGTACTATTTATGTGAAACTATTCATAAACTGTAAACATGTGTCGATAGGCAACAGGATAAATACATCCGGCTCCTCGGGCTGGTGCGAATATTTCAATGTCCGTATGTGCCAAACCGTTGGTTTATCACACACCTATACTCGTCTCTCGCTCGCTGCGCTCGCTCGAAAACTATAGCCTAACCTAAAACCAATCCACCTTGCGTTCATTATTCGATATGATGGCGACATATTTCAAATTTGCGAACGTGTCGGATCGGTTGTGGGGTTGGACTAGATTTTTACGAGCGAGCGGAGCGAGCGAGCAACGTTCACAATTTCCAAGCTATACATATACCATATATTGTCTTGCATATATTTCGTGCTTGTACCTAATTTTGTCAGCCATTTCGGACATCACGTTGCACTGTACTATGAGGAAACGGTACTAATTATGTGAAACTATTGGTAAACCGTAAACATTTGTCAGAAGGCAATAGGATAAGGACTTCCGGCTCCTCGGGCTGGTGCGAATATATCAGAGTCCGTATGTGCCAAACCGATGGTTTGTGACACACCTTTACGCGTCTCTCGTTCGCTCCTCTCGCACGAAAGCTATAGCCTAACCTAAAACCAATCCATCCTCCGTTCATTATTCGATATGGTGGCGAGAAATTTCAAATTTGCGAACGTGTCGGATCGGTTGTGGGGTTGGACTAGATTTTTACGAGCGAGCGGAGCGAGCGAGCAACGGTCACAATTTCCAAGCTATACATATACCATATATTGTCTTGCATATATTTCGTGCTTGTACCTAATTTTGTCAGCCATTTCGGACATCACGTTGCACTATACTATGAGGAAACGGTACTAATTATGTGAAACTATTGGTAAATCGTAAACATTTGTCAGAAGGCAATAGGATAAAGACTTCCGGCTCCTCGGGCTGGTGCGAATAAATCAGAGTCCGTATGTGCCAAACCGATGGTTTCTGACACACCTTTACACGTCTCTCGTTCGCTCCTCTCGCACGAAAGCTATAGCCTAACCTAAAACCAATCCATCCTCCGTTCATTATTCGATATGGTTTCGAGAAATTTCAAATTTGCGAACGTGTCGGATCGGTTGTGGGGTTGGACTAGATTTTTACGAGCGAGCGGAGCGAGCGAGCAACGGTCACAATTTCCAAGCTGTACATATACCTTATATTACCTTCCATATATTTCGTGTTATTACCTAATTTTGTCAGCCATTTCGGACATCACATTGCACTGTACTATGAGGAAATAGTACTATTTATGTGAAACTATTCATAAACTGTAAACATGTGTCGGTAGGCAATAGGATAAATACTTCCGGCTCCTCGGGCTGGTGCGAATATTTCAATGTCCGTATGTGCCAAACCGTTGGTTTATGACACACATATACGCGTCTCTCGCTCGCTGCGCTCGCTAGAAAACTATAGCCTAACCTAAAACCAATCCACCTTGCGTTCATTATTCGATATGATGGCGACATATTTCAAATTTGCGAACGTGTCGGATCGGTTGTGGGGTTGGACTAGATTTTTACGAGCGAGCGGAGCGAGCGAGCAACGGTCACAATTTCCAAGCTATACATATACCATATATTGTCTTGCATATATTTCGTGCTTGTACCTAATTATGTCAGCCATTTCGGACATCACGTTGCACTGTACTATGAGGAAACGGTACTAATTATGTGAAACTATTGGTAAATCGTAAACATTTGTCAGAAGGCAATAGGATAAAGACTTCCGGCTCCTCGGGCTGGTGCGAATAAATCAGAGTCCGTATGTGCCAAACCGATGGTTTCTGACACACCTTTACACGTCTCTCGTTCGCTCCTCTCGCACGAAAGCTATAGCCTAACCTAAAACCAATCCATCCTCCGTTCATTATTCGATATGGTTTCGAGAAATTTCAAATTTGCGAACGTGTCGGATCGGTTGTGGGGTTGGACTAGATTTTTACGAGCGAGCGGAGCGAGCGAGCAACGGTCACAATTTCCAAGCTGTACATATACCTTATATTGCCTTCCATATATTTCGTGTTATTACCTAATTTTGTCAGCCATTTCGGACATCACATTGCACTGTACTATGAGGAAATAGTACTATTTATGTGAAACTATTCATAAACTGTAAACATGTGTCGGTAGGCAATAGGATAAATACTTCCGGCTCCTCGGGCTGGTGCGAATATTTCAATGTCCGTATGTGCCAAACCGTTTGTTTATGACACATCTATACGCGTCTCTCGCTCGCTGCGCTCGCTCGAAAACTATAGCCTAACCTAAAACCAATCCACCTTGCGTTCATTATTCGATATGATGGCGACATATTTCAAATTTGCGAACGTGTCGGATCGGTTGTGGGGTTGGACTAGATTTTTACGAGCGAGCGGAGCGAGCGAGCAACGGTCACAATTTCCAAGCTATACATATACCATATATTGTCTTGCATATATTTCGTGCTTGTACCTAATTATGTCAGCCATTTCGGACATCACGTTGCACTGTACTATGAGGAAACGGTACTAATTATGTGAAACTATTGGTAAACCGTAAACATTTGTCAGAAGGCAATAGGATAAGGACTTCCGGCTCCGCGGGCTGGTGCGAATATTTCAATGTCCGTATGTGCCAAACCGTTGGTTTATGAAACACCTATACACGACACTCGCTCGCTGCGCTCGCTCGAAAACTATAGCCTAACCTAAGACCAATCCATCTTGCGTTCATTATTCGATATGATGGCGACATATTTCAAATTTGCGAACGTGTCGGATCGGTTGTGGGGTTGGACTAGATTTTTACGAGCGAGCGGAGCGAGCGAGCAACGGTCACAATTTCCAAGCTATACATATACCATATATTGTCTTGCATATATTTCGTGCTTGTACCTAATTATGTCAGCCATTTCGGACATCACGTTGCACTGTACTATGAGGAAACGGTACTAATTATGTGAAACTATTGGTGAACCGTAAACATTTGTCAGAAGGCAATAGGATAAGGACTTCCGGCTCCGCGGGCTGGTGCGAATATTTCAATGTCCGTATGTGCCAAACCGTTGGTTTATGACACACCTATACACGACACTCGCTCGCTGCGCTCGCTCGAAAACTATAGCCTAACCTAAGACCAATCCATCTTGCGTTCATTATTCGATATGGTGGCGACATATTTCAAATTTGCGAACGTGTGGGATCGGTTGTGGGGTTGGACTAGATTTTTACGAGCGAGCGGATCGAGCGAGCAACGGTCACAATTTCCAAGCTATACATATACCATATATTGTCTTGCATATATTTCGTGCTTGCACCTAATTATGTCAGCCATTTCGGACATCACATTGCACTGTACTGTGAGGAAATAGTACTATTTATGTGAAACTATTCATAAACTGTAAACATGTGTCGATAGGCAACAGGATAAATACATCCGGCTCCTCGGGCTGGTGCGAATATTTCAATGTCCGTATGTGCCAAACCGTTGGTTTATCACACACCTATACTCGTCTCTCGCTCGCTGCGCTCGCTCGAAAACTATAGCCTAACCTAAAACCAATCCACCTTGCGTTCATTATTCGATATGATGGCGACATATTTCAAATTTGCGAACGTGTCGGATCGGTTGTGGGGTTGGACTAGATTTTTACGAGCGAGCGGAGCGAGCGAGCAACGTTCACAATTTCCAAGCTATACATATACCATATATTGTCTTGCATATATTTCGTGCTTGTACCTAATTTTGTCAGCCATTTCGGACATCACGTTGCACTGTACTATGAGGAAACGGTACTAATTATGTGAAACTATTGGTAAACCGTAAACATTTGTCAGAAGGCAATAGGATAAGGACTTCCGGCTCCTCGGGCTGGTGCGAATATATCAGAGTCCGTATGTGCCAAACCGATGGTTTGTGACACACCTTTACGCGTCTCTCGTTCGCTCCTCTCGCACGAAAGCTATAGCCTAACCTAAAACCAATCCATCCTCCGTTCATTATTCGATATGGTGGCGAGAAATTTCAAATTTGCGAACGTGTCGGATCGGTTGTGGGGTTGGACTAGATTTTTACGAGCGAGCGGAGCGAGCGAGCAACGGTCACAATTTCCAAGCTATACATATACCATATATTGTCTTGCATATATTTCGTGCTTGTACCAAATTTTGTCAGCCATTTCGGACATCACGTTGCACTATACTATGAGGAAACGGTACTAATTATGTGAAACTATTGGTAAATCGTAAACATTTGTCAGAAGGCAATAGGATAAAGACTTCCGGCTCCTCGGGCTGGTGCGAATAAATCAGAGTCCGTATGTGCCAAACCGATGGTTTCTGACACACCTTTACACGTCTCTCGTTCGCTCCTCTCGCACGAAAGCTATAGCCTAACCTAAAACCAATCCATCCTCCGTTCATTATTCGATATGGTTTCGAGAAATTTCAAATTTGCGAACGTGTCGGATCGGTTGTGGGGTTGGACTAGATTTTTACGAGCGAGCGGAGCGAGCGAGCAACGGTCACAATTTCCAAGCTGTACATATACCTTATATTGCCTTCCATATATTTCGTGTTATTACCTAATTTTGTCAGCCATTTCGGACATCACATTGCACTGTACTATGAGGAAATAGTACTATTTATGTGAAACTATTCATAAACTGTAAACATGTGTCGGTAGGCAATAGGATAAATACTTCCGGCTCCTCGGGCTGGTGCGAATATTTCAATGTCCGTATGTGCCAAACCGTGTGTTTATGACACATCTATACGCGTCTCTCGCTCGCTGCGCTCGCTCGAAAACTATAGCCTAACCTAAAACCAATCCACCTTGCGTTCATTATTCGATATGATGGCGACATATTTCAAATTTGCGAACGTGTCGGATCGGTTGTGGGGTTGGACTAGATTTTTACGAGCGAGCGGAGCGAGCGAGCAACGGTCACAATTTCCAAGCTATACATATACCATATATTGTCTTGCATATATTTCGTGCTTGTACCTAATTATGTCAGCCATTTCGGACATCACGTTGCACTGTACTATGAGGAAACGGTACTAATTATGTGAAACTATTGGTAAACCGTAAACATTTGTCAGAAGGCAATAGGATAAGGACTTCCGGCTCCGCGGGCTGGTGCGAATATTTCAATGTCCGTATGTGCCAAACCGTTGGTTTATGACACACCTATACACGACACTCGCTCGCTGCGCTCGCTCGAAAACTATAGCCTAACCTAAGACCAATCCATCTTGCGTTCATTATTCGATATGGTGGCGACATATTTCAAATTTGCGAACGTGTGGGATCGGTTGTGGGGTTGGACTAGATTTTTACGAGCGAGCGGATCGAGCGAGCAACGGTCACAATTTCCAAGCTATACATATACCATATATTGTCTTGCATATATTTCGTGCTTGCACCTAATTATGTCAGCCATTTCGGACATCACATTGCACTGTACTGTGAGGAAATAGTACTATTTATGTGAAACTATTCATAAACTGTAAACATGTGTCGGTAGGCAATAGGATAAATACTTCCGGCTCCTCGGGCTGGTGCGAATATTTCAATGTCCGTATGTGCCAAACCGTTGGTTTATGACACACCTATACGCGTCTCTCGCTCGCTGCGCTCGCTCGAAAACTATAGCCTAACCCAAAACCAATCCACCTTGCGTTCATTATTCGATATGATGGCGACATATTTCAAATTTGCGAACGTGTCGGATCGGTTGTGAGGTTGGACTAGATTTTTACGAGCGAGCGGAGCGAGCGAGCAACGGTCACAATTTCCAAGCTATACATATACCTTATATTGCCTTCCATATATTTCGTGTTATTACCTAATTTTGTCAGCCATTTCGGACATCACATTGCACTGTACTGTGAGGAAATAGTAATATTTATGTGAAACTATTCATAAACTGTAAACATGTGTCGATAGGCAACAGGATAAATACATCCGGCTCCTCGGGCTGGTGCGAATATTTCAATGTCCGTATGTGCCAAACCGTTGGTTTATCACACACCTATACTCGTCTCTCGCTCGCTGCGCTCGCTCGAAAACTATAGCCTAACCTAAAACCAATCCACCTTGCGTTCATTATTCGATATGATGGCGACATATTTCAAATTTGCGAACGTGTCGGATCGGTTGTGGGGTTGGACTAGATTTTTACGAGCGAGCGGAGCGAGCGAGCAACGTTCACAATTTCCAAGCTATACATATACCATATATTGTCTTGCATATATTTCGTGCTTGTACCTAATTTTGTCAGCCATTTCGGACATCACGTTGCACTGTACTATGAGGAAACGGTACTAATTATGTGAAACTATTGGTAAACCGTAAACATTTGTCAGAAGGCAATAGGATAAGGACTTCCGGCTCCTCGGGCTGGTGCGAATATATCAGAGTCCGTATGTGCCAAACCGATGGTTTGTGACACACCTTTACGCGTCTCTCGTTCGCTCCTCTCGCACGAAAGCTATAGCCTAACCTAAAACCAATCCATCCTCCGTTCATTATTCGATATGGTGGCGAGAAATTTCAAATTTGCGAACGTGTCGGATCGGTTGTGGGGTTGGACTAGATTTTTACGAGCGAGCGGAGCAAGCGAGCAACGGTCACAATTTCCAAGCTATACATATACCATATATTTTCTTGCATATATTTCGTGCTTGTACCTAATTTTGTCAGCCATTTCGGACATCACGTTGCACTATACTATGAGGAAACGGTACTAATTATGTGAAACTATTGGTAAATCGTAAACATTTGTCAGAAGGCAATAGGATAAAGACTTCCGGCTCCTCGGGCTGGTGCGAATAAATCAGAGTCCGTATGTGCCAAACCGATGGTTTCTGACACACCTTTACACGTCTCTCGTTCGCTCCTCTCGCACGAAAGCTATAGCCTAACCTAAAACCAATCCATCCTCCGTTCATTATTCGATATGGTTTCGAGAAATTTCAAATTTGCGAACGTGTCGGATCGGTTGTGGGGTTGGACTAGATTTTTACGAGCGAGCGGAGCGAGCGAGCAACGGTCACAATTTCCAAGCTGTACATATACCTTATATTGCCTTCCATATATTTCGTGTTATTACCTAATTTTGTCAGCCATTTCGGACATCACATTGCACTGTACTATGAGGAAATAGTACTATTTATGTGAAACTATTCATAAACTGTAAACATGTGTCGGTAGGCAATAGGATAAATACTTCCGGCTCCTCGGGCTGGTGCGAATATTTCAATGTCCGTATGTGCCAAACCGTTTGTTTATGACACATCTATACGCGTCTCTCGCTCGCTGCGCTCGCTCGAAAACTATAGCCTAACCTAAAACCAATCCACCTTGCGTTCATTATTCGATATGATGGCGACATATTTCAAATTTGCGAACGTGTGGGATCGGTTGTGAGGTTGGACTAGATTTTTACGAGCGAGCGGAGCGAGCGAGCAACGGTCACAATTTCCAAGCTATACATATACCTTATATTGCCTTCCATATATTTCGTGTTATTACCTAATTTTGTCAGCCATTTCGGACATCACATTGCACTGTACTGTGAGGAAATAGCACTATTTATGTGAAACTATTCATAAACTGTAAACATGTGTCGGTAGGCAATAGGATAAATACTTCCGGCTCCTCGGGCTGGTGCGAATATTTCAATGTCCGTATGTGCCAAACCGTTGGTTTATCACACACCTATACTCGTCTCTCGCTCGCTGCGCTCGCTCGAAAACTATAGCCTAACCTAAAACCAATCCACCTTGCGTTCATTATTCGATATGATGGCGACATATTTCAAATTTGCGAACGTGTCGGATCGGTTGTGGGGTTGGACTAGATTTTTACGAGCGAGCGGAGCGAGCGAGCAACGTTCACAATTTCCAAGCTATACATATACCATATATTGTCTTGCATATATTTCGTGCTTGTACCTAATTTTGTCAGCCATTTCGGACATCACGTTGCACTATACTATGAGGAAACGGTACTAATTATGTGAAACTATTGGTAAATCGTAAACATTTGTCAGAAGGCAATAGGATAAAGACTTCCGGCTCCTCGGGCTGGTGCGAATATTTCAATGTCCGTATGTGCCAAACCGTTGGTTTATCACACACCTATACTCGTCTCTCGCTCGCTGCGCTCGCTCGAAAACTATAGCCTAACCTAAAACCAATCCACCTTGCGTTCATTATTCGATATGATGGCGACATATTTCAAATTTGCGAACGTGTCGGATCGGTTGTGGGGTTGGACTAGATTTTTACGAGCGAGCGGAGCGAGCGAGCAACGTTCACAATTTCCAAGCTATACATATACCATATATTGTCTTGCATATATTTCGTGCTTGTACCTAATTTTGTCAGCCATTTCGGACATCACGTTGCACTGTACTATGAGGAAACGGTACTAATTATGTGAAACTATTGGTAAACCGTAAACATTTGTCAGAAGGCAATAGGATAAGGACTTCCGGCTCCTCGGGCTGGTGCGAATATATCAGAGTCCGTATGTGCCAAACCGATGGTTTGTGACACACCTTTACGCGTCTCTCGTTCGCTCCTCTCGCACGAAAGCTATAGCCTAACCTAAAACCAATCCATCCTCCGTTCATTATTCGATATGGTGGCGAGAAATTTCAAATTTGCGAACGTGTCGGATCGGTTGTGGGGTTGGACTAGATTTTTACGAGCGAGCGGAGCAAGCGAGCAACGGTCACAATTTCCAAGCTATACATATACCATATATTTTCTTGCATATATTTCGTGCTTGTACCTAATTTTGTCAGCCATTTCGGACATCACGTTGCACTGTACTATGAGGAAATAGTACTATTTATGTGAAACTATTCATAAACTGTAAACATGTGTCGGTAGGCAATAGGATAAATACTTCCGGCTCCTCGGGCTGGTGCGAATATTTCAATGTCCGTATGTGCCAAACCGATGGTTTCTGACACACCTTTACACGTCTCTCGTTCGCTCCTCTCGCACGAAAGCTATAGCCTAACCTAAAACCAATCCATCCTCCGTTCATTATTCGATATGGTTTCGAGAAATTTCAAATTTGCGAACGTGTCGGATCGGTTGTGGGGTTGGACTAGATTTTTACGAGCGAGCGGAGCGAGCGAGCAACGGTCACAATTTCCAAGCTGTACATATACCTTATATTGCCTTCCATATATTTCGTGTTATTACCTAATTTTGTCAGCCATTTCGGACATCACATTGCACTGTACTATGAGGAAATAGTACTATTTATGTGAAACTATTCATAAACTGTAAACATGTGTCGGTAGGCAATAGGATAAATACTTCCGGCTCCTCGGGCTGGTGCGAATATTTCAATGTCCGTATGTGCCAAACCGTGTGTTTATGACACATCTATACGCGTCTCTCGCTCGCTGCGCTCGCTCGAAAACTATAGCCTAACCTAAAACCAATCCACCTTGCGTTCATTATTCGATATGATGGCGACATATTTCAAATTTGCGAACGTGTCGGATCGGTTGTGGGGTTGGACTAGATTTTTACGAGCGAGCGGAGCGAGCGAGCAACGGTCACAATTTCCAAGCTATACATATACCATATATTGTCTTGCATATATTTCGTGCTTGTACCTAATTATGTCAGCCATTTCGGACATCACGTTGCACTGTACTATGAGGAAACGGTACTAATTATGTGAAACTATTGGTAAACCGTAAACATTTGTCAGAAGGCAATAGGATAAGGACTTCCGGCTCCGCGGGCTGGTGCGAATATTTCAATGTCCGTATGTGCCAAACCGTTGGTTTATGACACACCTATACACGACACTCGCTCGCTGCGCTCGCTCGAAAACTATAGCCTAACCTAAGACCAATCCATCTTGCGTTCATTATTCGATATGGTGGCGACATATTTCAAATTTGCGAACGTGTGGGATCGGTTGTGGGGTTGGACTAGATTTTTACGAGCGAGCGGATCGAGCGAGCAACGGTCACAATTTCCAAGCTATACATATACCATATATTGTCTTGCATATATTTCGTGCTTGCACCTAATTATGTCAGCCATTTCGGACATCACATTGCACTGTACTGTGAGGAAATAGTACTATTTATGTGAAACTATTCATAAACTGTAAACATGTGTCGGTAGGCAATAGGATAAATACTTCCGGCTCCTCGGGCTGGTGCGAATATTTCAATGTCCGTATGTGCCAAACCGTTGGTTTATGACACACCTATACGCGTCTCTCGCTCGCTGCGCTCGCTCGAAAACTATAGCCTAACCCAAAACCAATCCACCTTGCGTTCATTATTCGATATGATGGCGACATATTTCAAATTTGCGAACGTGTCGGATCGGTTGTGAGGTTGGACTAGATTTTTACGAGCGAGCGGATCGAGCGAGCAACGGTCACAATTTCCAAGCTATACATATACCTTATATTGCCTTCCATATATTTCGTGTTATTACCTAATTTTGTCAGCCATTTCGGACATCACATTGCACTGTACTGTGAGGAAATAGTAATATTTATGTGAAACTATTCATAAACTGTAAACATGTGTCGATAGGCAACAGGATAAATACATCCGGCTCCTCGGGCTGGTGCGAATATTTCAATGTCCGTATGTGCCAAACCGTTGGTTTATCACACACCTATACTCGTCTCTCGCTCGCTGCGCTCGCTCGAAAACTATAGCCTAACCTAAAACCAATCCACCTTGCGTTCATTATTCGATATGATGGCGACATATTTCAAATTTGCGAACGTGTCGGATCGGTTGTGGGGTTGGACTAGATTTTTACGAGCGAGCGGAGCGAGCGAGCAACGTTCACAATTTCCAAGCTATACATATACCATATATTGTCTTGCATATATTTCGTGCTTGTACCTAATTTTGTCAGCCATTTCGGACATCACGTTGCACTGTACTATGAGGAAACGGTACTAATTATGTGAAACTATTGGTAAACCGTAAACATTTGTCAGAAGGCAATAGGATAAGGACTTCCGGCTCCTCGGGCTGGTGCGAATATATCAGAGTCCGTATGTGCCAAACCGATGGTTTGTGACACACCTTTACGCGTCTCTCGTTCGCTCCTCTCGCACGAAAGCTATAGCCTAACCTAAAACCAATCCATCCTCCGTTCATTATTCGATATGGTGGCGAGAAATTTCAAATTTGCGAACGTGTCGGATCGGTTGTGGGGTTGGACTAGATTTTTACGAGCGAGCGGAGCAAGCGAGCAACGGTCACAATTTCCAAGCTATACATATACCATATATTGTCTTGCATATATTTCGTGCTTGTACCTAATTTTGTCAGCCATTTCGGACATCACGTTGCACTATACTATGAGGAAACGGTACTAATTATGTGAAACTATTGGTAAATCGTAAACATTTGTCAGAAGGCAATAGGATAAAGACTTCCGGCTCCTCGGGCTGGTGCGAATAAATCAGAGTCCGTATGTGCCAAACCGATGGTTTCTGACACACCTTTACACGTCTCTCGTTCGCTCCTCTCGCACGAAAGCTATAGCCTAACCTAAAACCAATCCATCCTCCGTTCATTATTCGATATGGTTTCGAGAAATTTCAAATTTGCGAACGTGTCGGATCGGTTGTGGGGTTGGACTAGATTTTTACGAGCGAGCGGAGCGAGCGAGCAACGGTCACAATTTCCAAGCTGTACATATACCTTATATTGCCTTCCATATATTTCGTGTTATTACCTAATTTTGTCAGCCATTTCGGACATCACATTGCACTGTACTATGAGGAAATAGTACTATTTATGTGAAACTATTCATAAACTGTAAACATGTGTCGGTAGGCAATAGGATAAATACTTCCGGCTCCTCGGGCTGGTGCGAATATTTCAATGTCCGTATGTGCCAAACCGTTTGTTTATGACACATCTATACGCGTCTCTCGCTCGCTGCGCTCGCTCGAAAACTATAGCCTAACCTAAAACCAATCCACCTTGCGTTCATTATTCGATATGATGGCGACATATTTCAAATTTGCGAACGTGTGGGATCGGTTGTGAGGTTGGACTAGATTTTTACGAGCGAGCGGAGCGAGCGAGCAACGGTCACAATTTCCAAGCTATACATATACCTTATATTGCCTTCCATATATTTCGTGTTATTACCTAATTTTGTCAGCCATTTCGGACATCACATTGCACTGTACTGTGAGGAAATAGCACTATTTATGTGAAACTATTCATAAACTGTAAACATGTGTCGGTAGGCAATAGGATAAATACTTCCGGCTCCTCGGGCTGGTGCGAATATTTCAATGTCCGTATGTGCCAAACCGTTGGTTTATGACACACATATACGCGTCTCTCGCTCGCTGCGCTCGCTAGAAAACTATAGCCTAACCTAAAACCAATCCACCTTGCGTTCATTATTCGATATGATGGCGACATATTTCAAATTTGCTAACGTGTCGGATCGGTTGTGGGGTTGGACTAGATTTTTACGAGCGAGCGGAGCGAGCGAGCAACGGTCACAATTTCCAAGCTATACATATACCATATATTGTCTTGCATATATTTCGTGCTTGTACCTAATTATGTCAGCCATTTCGGACATCACGTTGCACTGTACTATGAGGAAACGGTACTAATTATGTGAAACTATTGGTAAACCGTAAACATTTGTCAGAAGGCAATAGGATAAGGACTTCCGGCTCCGCGGGCTGGTGCGAATATTTCAATGTCCGTATGTGCCAAACCGTTGGTTTATGACACACCTATACACGACACTCGCTCGCTGCGCTCGCTCGAAAACTATAGCCTAACCTAAGACCAATCCATCTTGCGTTCATTATTCGATATGGTGGCGACATATTTCAAATTTGCGAACGTGTGGGATCGGTTGTGGGGTTGGACTAGATTTATACGAGCGAGCGGAGCGAGCGAGCAACGGTCACAATTTCCAAGCTATACATATACCTTATATTGCCTTTCATATATTTCGTGCTTGTACCTAATTTTGTCAGCCATTTCGGACATCACGTTGCACTGTACTATGAGGAAACGGTACTAATTATGTGAAACTATTGGTAAACCGTAAACATTTGTCAGAAGGCAATAGGATAAAGACTTCCGGCTCCTCGGGCTGGTGCGAATATATCAATGTCCGTATGTGCCAAACCGATGGTTTGTGACACACCTTTACGCGTCTCTCGTTCGCTGCGCTCGCACGAAAGCTATAGCCTGACCTAAAACCAATCCATCTTCCGTTCATTATTCGATATGGTGGCGACATATTTCAAATTTGCGAACGTGTGGGATCGGTTGTGAGGTTGGACTAGATTTTTACGAGCGAGCGGAGCGAGCGAGCAACGGTCACAATTTCCAAGCTATACATATACCTTATATTGCCTTCCATATATTTCGTGTTATTACCTAATTTTGTCAGCCATTTCGGACATCACGTTGCACTGTACTATGAGGAAATAGTACTATTTATGTGAAACTATTCATAAACTGTAAACATGTGTCGGTAGGCAATAGGATAAATACTTCCGGCTCCTCGGGCTGGTGCGAATATTTCAATGTCCGTATGTGCCAAACCGTTGGTTTATGACACACCTTTACGCGTCTCTCGCTCGCGGCGCTCGCTCGAAAACTATAGCCTAACCAAAAACCAATCCATCTTGCGTTCATTATTCGATATGATGGCGACATATTTCAAATTTGCGAACGTGTCGGATCGGTTGTGAGGTTGGACTAGATTCTTACGAGCGAGCGCAGCGAGCGAGCAACGGTCACAATTTCCAAGCTATACATATACCATATATTGTCTTGCATATATTTCGTGCTTGTACCTAATTTTGTCAGCCATTTCGGACATCACGTTGCACTATACTATGAGGAAACGGTACTAATTATGTGAAACTATTGGTAAATCGTAAACATTTGTCAGAAGGCAATAGGATAAAGACTTCCGGCTCCTCGGGCTGGTGCGAATATTTCAATGTCCGTATGTGCCAAACCGTTGGTTTATCACACACCTATACTCGTCTCTCGCTCGCTGCGCTCGCTCGAAAACTATAGCCTAACCTAAAACCAATCCACCTTGCGTTCATTATTCGATATGATGGCGACATATTTCAAATTTGCGAACGTGTCGGATCGGTTGTGGGGTTGGACTAGATTTTTACGAGCGAGCGGAGCGAGCGAGCAACGTTCACAATTTCCAAGCTATACATATACCATATATTGTCTTGCATATATTTCGTGCTTGTACCTAATTTTGTCAGCCATTTCGGACATCACGTTGCACTGTACTATGAGGAAACGGTACTAATTATGTGAAATTATTGGTAAACCGTAAACATTTGTCAGAAGGCAATAGGATAAGGACTTCCGGCTCCTCGGGCTGGTGCGAATATATCAGAGTCCGTATGTGCCAAACCGATGGTTTGTGACACACCTTTACGCGTCTCTCGTTCGCTCCTCTCGCACGAAAGCTATAGCCTGACCTAAAACCAATCCACCTTGCGTTCATTATTCGATATGATGGCGACATATTTCAAATTTGCGAACGTGTCGGATCGGTTGTGGGGTTGGACTAGATTTTTACGAGCGAGCGGAGCGAGCGAGCAACGGTCACAATTTCCAAGCTATACATATACCATATATTGTCTTGCATATATTTCGTGCTTGTACCTAATTATGTCAGCCATTTCGGACATCACGTTGCACTGTACTATGAGGAAACGGTACTAATTATGTGAAACTATTGGTAAACCGTAAACATTTGTCAGAAGGCAATAGGATAAGGACTTCCGGCTCCGCGGGCTGGTGCGAATATTTCAATGTCCGTATGTGCCAAACCGTTGGTTTATGACACACCTATACACGACACTCGCTCGCTGCGCTCGCTCGAAAACTATAGCCTAACCTAAGACCAATCCATCTTGCGTTCATTATTCGATATGGTGGCGACATATTTCAAATTTGCGAACGTGTGGGATCGGTTGTGGGGTTGGACTAGATTTTTACGAGCGAGCGGATCGAGCGAGCAACGGTCACAATTTCCAAGCTATACATATACCATATATTGTCTTGCATATATTTCGTGCTTGCACCTAATTATGTCAGCCATTTCGGACATCACATTGCACTGTACTGTGAGGAAATAGTACTATTTATGTGAAACTATTCATAAACTGTAAACATGTGTCGGTAGGCAATAGGATAAATACTTCCGGCTCCTCGGGCTGGTGCGAATATTTCAATGTCCGTATGTGCCAAACCGTTGGTTTATGACACACCTATACGCGTCTCTCGCTCGCTGCGCTCGCTCGAAAACTATAGCCTAACCCAAAACCAATCCACCTTGCGTTCATTATTCGATATGATGGCGACATATTTCAAATTTGCGAACGTGTCGGATCGGTTGTGAGGTTGGACTAGATTTTTACGAGCGAGCGGAGCGAGCGAGCAACGGTCACAATTTCCAAGCTATACATATACCTTATATTGCCTTCCATATATTTCGTGTTATTACCTAATTTTGTCAGCCATTTCGGACATCACATTGCACTGTACTGTGAGGAAATAGTAATATTTATGTGAAACTATTCATAAACTGTAAACATGTGTCGATAGGCAACAGGATAAATACATCCGGCTCCTCGGGCTGGTGCGAATATTTCAATGTCCGTATGTGCCAAACCGTTGGTTTATCACACACCTATACTCGTCTCTCGCTCGCTGCGCTCGCTCGAAAACTATAGCCTAACCTAAAACCAATCCACCTTGCGTTCATTATTCGATATGATGGCGACATATTTCAAATTTGCGAACGTGTCGGATCGGTTGTGGGGTTGGACTAGATTTTTACGAGCGAGCGGAGCGAGCGAGCAACGTTCACAATTTCCAAGCTATACATATACCATATATTGTCTTGCATATATTTCGTGCTTTGTACCTAATTTTGTCAGCCATTTCGGACATCACATTGCACTGTACTGTGAGGAAATAGCACTATTTATGTGAAACTATTCATAAACTGTAAACATGTGTCGGTAGGCAATAGGATAAATACTTCCGGCTCCTCGGGCTGGTGCGAATATTTCAATGTCCGTATGTGCCAAACCGTTGGTTATGACACACATATACGCGTCTCTCGCTCGCTGCGCTCGCTAGAAAACTATAGCCTAACCTAAAACCAATCCACCTTGCGTTCATTATTCGATATGATGGCGACATATTTCAAATTTGCTAACGTGTCGGATCGGTTGTGGGGTTGGACTAGATTTTTACGAGCGAGCGGAGCGAGCGAGCAACGGTCACAATTTCCAAGCTATACATATACCATATATTGTCTTGCATATATTTCGTGCTTGTACCTAATTATGTCAGCCATTTCGGACATCACGTTGCACTGTACTATGAGGAAACGGTACTAATTATGTGAAACTATTGGTAAACCGTAAACATTTGTCAGAAGGCAATAGGATAAGGACTTCCGGCTCCGCGGGCTGGTGCGAATATTTCAATGTCCGTATGTGCCAAACCGTTGGTTTATGACACACCTATACACGACACTCGCTCGCTGCGCTCGCTCGAAAACTATAGCCTAACCTAAGACCAATCCATCTTGCGTTCATTATTCGATATGGTGGCGACATATTTCAAATTTGCGAACGTGTGGGATCGGTTGTGGGTTGGACTAGATTTATACGAGCGAGCGGAGCGAGCGAGCAACGGTCACAATTTCCAAGCTATACATATACCTTATATTGCCTTTCATATATTTCGTGCTTGTACCTAATTTTGTCAGCCATTTCGGACATCACGTTGCACTGTACTATGAGGAAACGGTACTAATTATGTGAAACTATTGGTAAACCGTAAACATTTGTCAGAAGGCAATAGGATAAAGACTTCCGGCTCCTCGGGCTGGTGCGAATATATCAATGTCCGTATGTGCCAAACCGATGGTTTGTGACACACCTTTACGCGTCTCTCGTTCGCTGCGCTCGCACGAAAGCTATAGCCTGACCTAAAACCAATCCATCTTCCGTTCATTATTCGATATGGTGGCGACATATTTCAAATTTGCGAACGTGTGGGATCGGTTGTGAGGTTGGACTAGATTTTTACGAGCGAGCGGAGCGAGCGAGCAACGGTCACAATTTCCAAGCTATACATATACCTTATATTGCCTTCCATATATTTCGTGTTATTACCTAATTTTGTCAGCCATTTCGGACATCACGTTGCACTGTACTATGAGGAAATAGTACTATTTATGTGAAACTATTCATAAACTGTAAACATGTGTCGGTAGGCAATAGGATAAATACTTCCGGCTCCTCGGGCTGGTGCGAATATTTCAATGTCCGTATGTGCCAAACCGTTGGTTTATGACACACCTTTACGCGTCTCTCGCTCGCGGCGCTCGCTCGAAAACTATAGCCTAACCAAAAACCAATCCATCTTGCGTTCATTATTCGATATGATGGCGACATATTTCAAATTTGCGAACGTGTCGGATCGGTTGTGAGGTTGGACTAGATTTTTACGAGCGAGCGCAGCGAGCGAGCAACGGTCACAATTTCCAAGCTATACATATACCATATATTGTCTTGCATATATTTCGTGCTTGTACCTAATTTTGTCAGCCATTTCGGACATCACGTTGCACTGTACTATGAGGAAACGGTACTAATTATGTGAAACTATTGGTAAACCGTAAACATTTGTCAGAAGGCAATAGGATAAAGACTTCCGGCTCCTCGGGCTGGTGCGAATATTTCAATGTCCGTATGTGCCAAACCGTTGGTTTATGACACACCTTTACGCGTCTCTCGCTCGCGGCGCTCGCTCGAAAACTATAGCCTAACCTAAAACCAATCCATCTTGCGTTCATTATTCGATATGATGGCGACATATTTCAAATTTGCGAACGTGTCGGATCGGTTGTGAGGTTGGACTAGATTTTTTCGAGCGAGCGAGCAACGATCACAATTTCCAACCTATACATACACCTTATATTGCCTTGCATATATGTCGTGTTATTACCTAAATTTTGTCAGCCATTTCGGACATCACATTGCATTGTACTATGTGGAAATAGTACTATTTATGTGAAACTATTCATAAACTGTAAACATGTGTCGGTAGGCAATAGGATAAATACTTCCGGCTCCTCGGGCTGGTGCGAATATTTCAATGTCCGTATGTGCCAAACCGTTGGTTTATGACACACCTATACGCGTCTCTCGCTCGCTGCGCTCGCTCGAAAACTATAGCCTAACCTAAAACCAATCCACCTTGCGTTCATTATTCATATGATGGCGACATATTTCAAATTTGCGAACGTGTCGATCGGTTTGTGAGGTTGGACTAGATTTTTACGAGCGAGCGGAGCGAGCGAGCAACGGTCACAATTTCCAAGCTATACATATACCATATATTGTCTTGCATATATTTCGTGCTTGTACCTAATTTTGTCAGCCATTTCGGACATCACGTTGCACTGTACTATGAGGAAACGGTACTAATTATGTGAAACTATTCATAAACTGTAAACATTTGTCAGAAGGCAATAGGATAAAGACTTCCGGCTCCTCGGGCTGGTGCGAATATTTCAACGTCCGTATGTGCCAAACCGATGGTTTATGACACACCTATACGCGTCTCACCCTCGCTGCGCTCGCTCGAAAACTATAGCCTAACCTAAAACAAATCCATCTTCCGTTCATTATTCGATATGGTGGCGACATATTTCAAATTTGCGAACGTGTGGGATCGGTTGTGAGGTTGGACGAGATTTTTACGAGCGAGCGGAGCGAGCGAGCAACGGTCACAATTTCCAAGCTATACATATACCTTATATTGCCTTGCATATATTTCGTGTTAGTACCTAATTTTGTCAGCAATTTCGGACATCACATTGCACTGTACTATGTGGAAATAGTACTATTTATGTGAAACTATTCATAAACTGTAAACATGTGTCGGTAGGCAATAGGATAAATACTTCCGGCTCCTCGGGCTGGTGCGAATATTTCAATGTCCGTATGTGCCAAACCGTTGGTTTGAGACACACATTTACGCGTCGCTCGCTCGCTGCGCTCGCTCGAAAACTATAGCCTAACCTAAAACCATTCCATCTTCCGTCATTCTTCGATATGATGGCGACATATTTCAAATTTGCGAACGTGTCGGATCGGTTGTGGGGTTGGTCTAGATTTTTACGAGCGAGCGGAGCGAGCGAGCAACGGTCACAATTTCCAAGCTATACGTATACCATATATTGTCTTGCATATATTTCGTGCTTGTACCTAATTTTGTCAGCCATTTCGGACATCACGTTGCACTGTACTATGAGGAAACGGTACTAATTATGTGAAACTATTGGTAAACCGTAAACATTTGTCAGAAGGCAATAGGATAAAGACTTCCGGCTCCTCGGGCTGGTGCGAATATTTCAACGTCCGTATGTGCCAAACCGATGGTTTATGACACACCTATACGCGTCTCACCCTCGCTGCGCTCGCTCGAAAACTATAGCCAAACCTAAAACCAATCCATCTTGCGTTCATTATTCGATATGGTGGCGACATATTTCAAATTTGCGAACGTGTCGGATCGGTTGTGAGGTTGGACTAGATTTTTTCGAGCGAGCGGAGCGAGCGAGCATCGGTCACAATTTCCAAGCTATACATATACCATATATTGTCTTGCATATATTTCGTGCTTGTACCTAATTTTGTCATCCATTTCGGACATCACGTTGCACTGTACTATGAGGAAACGGTACTAATTATGTGAATCTATTGGAAAACCGTAAACATTTGTCAGAAGGCAATAGGATAAAGACTTCCGGCTCCTCGGGCTGGTGCGAATATTTCAATGTCCGTATGTGCCAAACCGTTGGTTTGAGACACACATTTACGCGTCGCTCGCTCGTTGCGCTCGCTCGAAAACTATAGCCTAACCTAAAACCATTCCATCTTCCGTCATTCTTCGATATGATGGCGACATATTTCAAATTTGCGAACGTGTCGGATCGGTTGTGGGGTTGGACTAGATTTTTACGAGCGCGCGGAGCGAGCTAGCAACGGTCACAATTTCCAAGCTATACATATACCATATATTGTCTTGCATATATTTCGTGCTTGTACCTAATTTTGTCAGCCATTTCGGACATCACTTTGCACTGTACTATGAGGAAACGGTACTAATTATGTGAAACTATTGGTAAACCGTAAACATTTGTCAGAAGGTAATAGGATAAAGACTTTCGGCTCCTCGGGCTGGTGCGAATATTTCAATGTCCGTATGTGCCAAACCGTTGGTTTGTGACACACATTTACGCGTCTCTCGCTCGCTGCGCTCGCACGAAAGCTATAGCCTAACCTAAAACCAATCCATCTTCCGTTCATTATTCGATATGGTGGCAACATATTTCAAATTTGGGAACGTGTCGGATCGGTAGTGAGGTTGGACGAGATTTTTACGAGCGAGCGGAGCGAGCGAGCAACGGTCACAATTTCCAAGCTATACATATACCTTATATTGCCATCCATATATTTCGTGTTATTACCTAATTTTGTCAGCCATTTCGGACATCACATTGCACTGTACTATGAGGAAATAGTACTATTTATGTGAAACTATTCATAAACTGTAAACATGTGTCGGTAGGCAATAGGATAAATACTTCCGTCTCCTCGGGCTGGTGCGAATATTTCAATGTCCGTATGTGCCAAACCGTTGGTTTATGACACACCTATACGCGTCTCTCGCTCGCTGCGCTCGCTCGAAAACTATAGCCTAACCTAAAACCAATCCACCTTGCGTTCATTATTCGATATGATGGCGACATATTTCAAATTTGCTAACGTGTCGGATCGGTTGTGGGGTTGGACTAGATTTTTACGAGCGAGCGGAGCGAGCGAGCAACGGTCACAATTTCCAAGCTATACATATACCATATATTGTCTTGCATATATTTCGTGCTTGTACCTAATTATGTCAGCCATTTCGGACATCACGTTGCACTGTACTATGAGGAAACGGTACTAATTATGTGAAACTATTGGTAAACCGTAAACATTTGTCAGAAGGCAATAGGATAAGGACTTCCGGCTCCGCGGGCTGGTGCGAATATTTCAATGTCCGTATGTGCCAAACCGTTGGTTTATGACACACCTATACACGACACTCGCTCGCTGCGCTCGCTCGAAAACTATAGCCTAACCTAAGACCAATCCATCTTGCGTTCATTATTCGATATGGTGGCGACATATTTCAAATTTGCGAACGTGTGGGATCGGTTGTGGGGTTGGACTAGATTTATACGAGCGAGCGGAGCGAGCGAGCAACGGTCACAATTTCCAAGCTATACATATACCTTATATTGCCTTTCATATATTTCGTGCTTGTACCTAATTTTGTCAGCCATTTCGGACATCACGTTGCACTGTACTATGAGGAAACGGTACTAATTATGTGAAACTATTGGTAAACCGTAAACATTTGTCAGAAGGCAATAGGATAAAGACTTCCGGCTCCTCGGGCTGGTGCGAATATATCAATGTCCGTATGTGCCAAACCGATGGTTTGTGACACACCTTTACGCGTCTCTCGTTCGCTGCGCTCGCACGAAAGCTATAGCCTGACCTAAAACCAATCCATCTTCCGTTCATTATTCGATATGGTGGCGACATATTTCAAATTTGCGAACGTGTGGGATCGGTTGTGAGGTTGGACTAGATTTTTACGAGCGAGCGGAGCGAGCGAGCAACGGTCACAATTTCCAAGCTATACATATACCTTATATTGCCTTCCATATATTTCGTGTTATTACCTAATTTTGTCAGCCATTTCGGACATCACGTTGCACTGTACTATGAGGAAATAGTACTATTTATGTGAAACTATTCATAAACTGTAAACATGTGTCGGTAGGCAATAGGATAAATACTTCCGGCTCCTCGGGCTGGTGCGAATATTTCAATGTCCGTATGTGCCAAACCGTTGGTTTATGACACACCTTTACGCGTCTCTCGCTCGCGGCGCTCGCTCGAAAACTATAGCCTAACCAAAAACCAATCCATCTTGCGTTCATTATTCGATATGATGGCGACATATTTCAAATTTGCGAACGTGTCGGATCGGTTGTGAGGTTGGACTAGATTCTTACGAGCGAGCGCAGCGAGCGAGCAACGGTCACAATTTCCAAGCTATACATATACCATATATTGTCTTGCATATATTTCGTGCTTGTACCTAATTTTGTCAGCCATTTCGGACATCACGTTGCACTATACTATGAGGAAACGGTACTAATTATGTGAAACTATTGGTAAATCGTAAACATTTGTCAGAAGGCAATAGGATAAAGACTTCCGGCTCCTCGGGCAGGTGCGAATATTTCAATGTCCGTATGTGCCAAACCGTTGGTTTATCACACACCTATACTCGTCTCTCGCTCGCTGCGCTCGCTCGAAAACTATAGCCTAACCTAAAACCAATCCACCTTGCGTTCATTATTCGATATGATGGCGACATATTTCAAATTTGCGAACGTGTCGGATCGGTTGTGGGGTTGGACTAGATTTTTACGAGCGAGCGGAGCGAGCGAGCAACGTTCACAATTTCCAAGCTATACATATACCATATATTGTCTTGCATATATTTCGTGCTTGTACCTAATTTTGTCAGCCATTTCGGACATCACGTTGCACTGTACTATGAGGAAACGGTACTAATTATGTGAAACTATTGGTAAACCGTAAACATTTGTCAGAAGGCAATAGGATAAGGACTTCCGGCTCCTCGGGCTGGTGCGAATATATCAGAGTCCGTATGTGCCAAACCGATGGTTTGTGACACACCTTTACGCGTCTCTCGTTCGCTCCTCTCGCACGAAAGCTATAGCCTGACCTAAAACCAATCCACCTTGCGTTCATTATTCGATATGATGGCGACATATTTCAAATTTGCGAACGTGTCGGATCGGTTGTGGGGTTGGACTAGATTTTTACGAGCGAGCGGAGCGAGCGAGCAACGGTCACAATTTCCAAGCTATACATATACCATATATTGTCTTGCATATATTTCGTGCTTGTACCTAATTATGTCAGCCATTTCGGACATCACGTTGCACTGTACTATGAGGAAACGGTACTAATTATGTGAAACTATTGGTAAACCGTAAACATTTGTCAGAAGGCAATAGGATAAGGACTTCCGGCTCCGCGGGCTGGTGCGAATATTTCAATGTCCGTATGTGCCAAACCGTTGGTTTATGACACACCTATACACGACACTCGCTCGCTGCGCTCGCTCGAAAACTATAGCCTAACCTAAGACCAATCCATCTTGCGTTCATTATTCGATATGGTGGCGACATATTTCAAATTTGCGAACGTGTGGGATCGGTTGTGGGGTTGGACTAGATTTTTACGAGCGAGCGGATCGAGCGAGCAACGGTCACAATTTCCAAGCTATACATATACCATATATTGTCTTGCATATATTTCGTGCTTGCACCTAATTATGTCAGCCATTTCGGACATCACATTGCACTGTACTGTGAGGAAATAGTACTATTTATGTGAAACTATTCATAAACTGTAAACATGTGTCGGTAGGCAATAGGATAAATACTTCCGGCTCCTCGGGCTGGTGCGAATATTTCAATGTCCGTATGTGCCAAACCGTTGGTTTATGACACACCTATACGCGTCTCTCGCTCGCTGCGCTCGCTCGAAAACTATAGCCTAACCCAAAACCAATCCACCTTGCGTTCATTATTCGATATGATGGCGACATATTTCAAATTTGCGAACGTGTCGGATCGGTTGTGAGGTTGGACTAGATTTTTACGAGCGAGCGGAGCGAGCGAGCAACGGTCACAATTTCCAAGCTATACATATACCTTATATTGCCTTCCATATATTTCGTGTTATTACCTAATTTTGTCAGCCATTTCGGACATCACATTGCACTGTACTGTGAGGAAATAGTAATATTTATGTGAAACTATTCATAAACTGTAAACATGTGTCGATAGGCAACAGGATAAATACATCCGGCTCCTCGGGCTGGTGCGAATATTTCAATGTCCGTATGTGCCAAACCGTTGGTTTATCACACACCTATACTCGTCTCTCGCTCGCTGCGCTCGCTCGAAAACTATAGCCTAACCTAAAACCAATCCACCTTGCGTTCATTATTCGATATGATGGCGACATATTTCAAATTTGCGAACGTGTCGGATCGGTTGTGGGGTTGGACTAGATTTTTACGAGCGAGCGGAGCGAGCGAGCAACGTTCACAATTTCCAAGCTATACATATACCATATATTGTCTTGCATATATTTCGTGCTTGTACCTAATTTTGTCAGCCATTTCGGACATCACATTGCACTGTACTGTGAGGAAATAGCACTATTTATGTGAAACTATTCATAAACTGTAAACATGTGTCGGTAGGCAATAGGATAAATACTTCCGGCTCCTCGGGCTGGTGCGAATATTTCAATGTCCGTATGTGCCAAACCGTTGGTTTATGACACACATATACGCGTCTCTCGCTCGCTGCGCTCGCTAGAAAACTATAGCCTAACCTAAAACCAATCCACCTTGCGTTCATTATTCGATATGATGGCGACATATTTCAAATTTGCTAACGTGTCGGATCGGTTGTGGGGTTGGACTAGATTTTTACGAGCGAGCGGAGCGAGCGAGCAACGGTCACAATTTCCAAGCTATACATATACCATATATTGTCTTGCATATATTTCGTGCTTGTACCTAATTATGTCAGCCATTTCGGACATCACGTTGCACTGTACTATGAGGAAACGGTACTAATTATGTGAAACTATTGGTAAACCGTAAACATTTGTCAGAAGGCAATAGGATAAGGACTTCCGGCTCCGCGGGCTGGTGCGAATATTTCAATGTCCGTATGTGCCAAACCGTTGGTTTATGACACACCTATACACGACACTCGCTCGCTGCGCTCGCTCGAAAACTATAGCCTAACCTAAGACCAATCCATCTTGCGTTCATTATTCGATATGGTGGCGACATATTTCAAATTTGCGAACGTGTGGGATCGGTTGTGGGGTTGGACTAGATTTATACGAGCGAGCGGAGCGAGCGAGCAACGGTCACAATTTCCAAGCTATACATATACCTTATATTGCCTTTCATATATTTCGTGCTTGTACCTAATTTTGTCAGCCATTTCGGACATCACGTTGCACTGTACTATGAGGAAACGGTACTAATTATGTGAAACTATTGGTAAACCGTAAACATTTGTCAGAAGGCAATAGGATAAAGACTTCCGGCTCCTCGGGCTGGTGCGAATATATCAATGTCCGTATGTGCCAAACCGATGGTTTGTGACACACCTTTACGCGTCTCTCGTTCGCTGCGCTCGCACGAAAGCTATAGCCTGACCTAAAACCAATCCATCTTCCGTTCATTATTCGATATGGTGGCGACATATTTCAAATTTGCGAACGTGTGGGATCGGTTGTGAGGTTGGACTAGATTTTTACGAGCGAGCGGAGCGAGCGAGCAACGGTCACAATTTCCAAGCTATACATATACCTTATATTGCCTTCCATATATTTCGTGTTATTACCTAATTTTGTCAGCCATTTCGGACATCACGTTGCACTGTACTATGAGGAAATAGTACTATTTATGTGAAACTATTCATAAACTGTAAACATGTGTCGGTAGGCAATAGGATAAATACTTCCGGCTCCTCGGGCTGGTGCGAATATTTCAATGTCCGTATGTGCCAAACCGTTGGTTTATGACACACCTTTACGCGTCTCTCGCTCGCGGCGCTCGCTCGAAAACTATAGCCTAACCAAAAACCAATCCATCTTGCGTTCATTATTCGATATGATGGCGACATATTTCAAATTTGCGAACGTGTCGGATCGGTTGTGAGGTTGGACTAGATTTTTACGAGCGAGCGCAGCGAGCGAGCAACGGTCACAATTTCCAAGCTATACATATACCATATATTGTCTTGCATATATTTCGTGCTTGTACCTAATTTTGTCAGCCATTTCGGACATCACGTTGCACTGTACTATGAGGAAACGGTACTAATTATGTGAAACTATTGGTAAACCGTAAACATTTGTCAGAAGGCAATAGGATAAAGACTTCCGGCTCCTCGGGCTGGTGCGAATATTTCAATGTCCGTATGTGCCAAACCGTTGGTTTATGACACACCTTTACGCGTCTCTCGCTCGCGGCGCTCGCTCGAAAACTATAGCCTAACCTAAAACCAATCCATCTTGCGTTCATTATTCGATATGATGGCGACATATTTCAAATTTGCGAACGTGTCGGATCGGTTGTGAGGTTGGACTAGATTTTTTCGAGCGAGCGAGCAACGATCACAATTTCCAACCTATACATACACCTTATATTGCCTTGCATATATGTCGTGTTATTACCTAATTTTGTCAGCCATTTCGGACATCACATTGCATTGTACTATGTGGAAATAGTACTATTTATGTGAAACTATTCATAAACTGTAAACATGTGTCGGTAGGCAATAGGATAAATACTTCCGGCTCCTCGGGCTGGTGCGAATATTTCAATGTCCGTATGTGCCAAACCGTTGGTTTATGACACACCTATACGCGTCTCTCGCTCGCTGCGCTCGCTCGAAAACTATAGCCTAACCTAAAACCAATCCACCTTGCGTTCATTATTCCATATGATGGCGACATATTTCAAATTTGCGAACGTGTCGGATCGGTTGTGAGGTTGGACTAGATTTTTACGAGCGAGCGGAGCGAGCGAGCAACGGTCACAATTTCCAAGCTATACATATACCATATATTGTCTTGCATATATTTCGTGCTTGTACCTAATTTTGTCAGCCATTTCGGACATCACGTTGCACTGTACTATGAGGAAACGGTACTAATTATGTGAAACTATTCATAAACTGTAAACATTTGTCAGAAGGCAATAGGATAAAGACTTCCGGCTCCTCGGGCTGGTGCGAATATTTCAACGTCCGTATGTGCCAAACCGATGGTTTATGACACACCTATACGCGTCTCACCCTCGCTGCGCTCGCTCGAAAACTATAGCCTAACCTAAAACAAATCCATCTTCCGTTCATTATTCGATATGGTGGCGACATATTTCAAATTTGCGAACGTGTGGGATCGGTTGTGAGGTTGGACGAGATTTTTACGAGCGAGCGGAGCGAGCGAGCAACGGTCACAATTTCCAAGCTATACATATACCTTATATTGCCTTGCATATATTTCGTGTTAGTACCTAATTTTGTCAGCAATTTCGGACATCACATTGCACTGTACTATGTGGAAATAGTACTATTTATGTGAAACTATTCATAAACTGTAAACATGTGTCGGTAGGCAATAGGATAAATACTTCCGGCTCCTCGGGCTGGTGCGAATATTTCAATGTCCGTATGTGCCAAACCGTTGGTTTGAGACACACATTTACGCGTCGCTCGCTCGCTGCGCTCGCTCGAAAACTATAGCCTAACCTAAAACCATTCCATCTTCCGTCATTCTTCGATATGATGGCGACATATTTCAAATTTGCGAACGTGTCGGATCGGTTGTGGGGTTGGTCTAGATTTTTACGAGCGAGCGGAGCGAGCGAGCAACGGTCACAATTTCCAAGCTATACGTATACCATATATTGTCTTGCATATATTTCGTGCTTGTACCTAATTTTGTCAGCCATTTCGGACATCACGTTGCACTGTACTATGAGGAAACGGTACTAATTATGTGAAACTATTGGTAAACCGTAAACATTTGTCAGAAGGCAATAGGATAAAGACTTCCGGCTCCTCGGGCTGGTGCGAATATTTCAACGTCCGTATGTGCCAAACCGATGGTTTATGACACACCTATACGCGTCTCACCCTCGCTGCGCTCGCTCGAAAACTATAGCCAAACCTAAAACCAATCCATCTTGCGTTCATTATTCGATATGGTGGCGACATATTTCAAATTTGCGAACGTGTCGGATCGGTTGTGAGGTTGGACTAGATTTTTTCGAGCGAGCGGAGCGAGCGAGCAACGGTCACAATTTCCAAGCTATACATATACCATATATTGTCTTGCATATATTTCGTGCTTGTACCTAATTTTGTCATCCATTTCGGACATCACGTTGCACTGTACTATGAGGAAACGGTACTAATTATGTGAATCTATTGGAAAACCGTAAACATTTGTCAGAAGGCAATAGGATAAAGACTTCCGGCTCCTCGGGCTGGTGCGAATATTTCAATGTCCGTATGTGCCAAACCGTTGGTTTGAGACACACATTTACGCGTCGCTCGCTCGTTGCGCTCGCTCGAAAACTATAGCCTAACCTAAAACCATTCCATCTTCCGTCATTCTTCGATATGATGGCGACATATTTCAAATTTGCGAACGTGTCGGATCGGTTGTGGGGTTGGACTAGATTTTTACGAGCGCGCGGAGCGAGCGAGCAACGATCACAATTTCCAACCTATACATACACCTTATATTGCCTTGCATATATGTCGTGTTATTACCTAATTTTGTCAGCCATTTCGGACATCACATGGCATTGTACTATGTGGAAATAGTACTATTTATGTGAAACTATTCATAAACTGTAAACATGTGTCGGTAGGCAATAGGATAAATACTTCCGGCTCCTCGGGCTGGTGCGAATATTTCAATGTCCGTATGTGCCAAACCGTTGGTTTATGGCACACCTATACGCGTCTCTCGCTCGCTGCGCTCGCTCGAAAACTATAGCCTAACCTAAAACCAATCCATCTTCCGTTCATTATTCGATATGGTGGCGACATATTTCAAATTTGCGAACGTGTGGGATCGGTTGTGAGGTTGGACTAGATTTTTACGAGCGAGCGGAGCGAGCGAGCAACGGTCACAATCTCCAAGCTATACATATACCTTATATTGCCTTCCATATATTTCGTGTTATTACATAATTTTGTCAGCCATTTCGGACATCACATTGCACTGTACTATGAGGAAATAGTACTATTTATGTGAAACTATTCATAAACTGTAAACATGTGTCGGTAGGCAATAGGATAAATACTTCCGGCTCCTCGGGCTGGTGCGAATATTTCAATGTCCGTATGTGCCAAACCGTTGGTTTATGACACACCTATACGCGTCTCTCGCTCGCTGCGCTCGCTCGAAAGCTATAGCCTAACCTAAAACCAATCCATCTTGCGTTCATTATTCGATATGATGGCGACATATTTCAAATTTGCGAACGTGTCGGATCGGTTGTGGGGTTGGACTAGATTTTTACGAGCGAGCGGAGCGAGCGAGCAACGGTCACAATTTCCAAGCTATACATATACCATATATTGTCTTGCATATATCTCGTGCTTGTACCTAATTTTGTCAGCCATTTCGGACATCACGTTGCACTGTGCTATGAGGAAACGGTACTAATTATGTGTAACTATTGGTAAACCGTAAACATTTGTCAGAAGGCAATAGGATAAAGACTTCCGGCTCCTCGGGCTGGTGCGAATATATCAATGTCCTTATGTGCCAAACCGTTGGTTTATGACACACCTTTACGCGTCTCTCGCTCGCGGCGATCGCTCGAAAACTATAGCCTAACCTAAAACCAATCCATCTTGCGTTCATTATTCGATATGATGGCGATATATTTCAAATTTGCGAACGTGTCGGATCGGTTGTGAGGTTGGACTAGATTTTTTCGAGCGAGCGGAGCGAGCGAGCAACGGTCACACTTTCCAAGCTATACATATACCATATATTGTCTTGCATATATTTCGTGCTTGTACCTAATTTTGTCAGCCATTTCGGACATCACGTTGCACTGTACTATGAGGAAACGGTACTAATTATGTGAAACTATTGGTAAACCGTAAACATTTGTCAGAAGGCAATAGGATAAAGACTTCCGGCTCCTCGGGCTGGTGCGAATATATCAATGTCCGTATGTGCCAAACCGATGGCTTGTGACACACCTTTACGCGTCTCTCGTTCGCTGCGCTCGCACGAAAGCTATAGCCTAACCAAAAACCAATCCATCTTCCGTTCATTATTCGATATGGTGGCGACATATTTCAAATTTGCGAACGTGTGGGATCGGTTGTGAGGTTGGACTAGATTTTTACGAGCGAGCGGAGCGAGCGAGCAACGGTCACAATTTCCAAGCTATACATATACCTTATATTGCCTTCCATATATTTCGTGTTATTACCTAATTTTGTCAGCCATTTCGGACATCACATTGCACTGTACTATGAGGAAACGGTACTGATTATGTGAAACTATTGGTAAACCGTAAACATTTGTCAGAAGGCAATAGGATAAAGACTTCCGGCTCCTCGGGCTGGTGCGAATATTTCAATGTCCGTATGTGCCAAACCGTTGGTTTATGACACACCTTTATGCGTCTCTCGCTCGCGGCGCTCGCTCGAAAACTATAGCCTAACCTAAAACCAATCCATCTTGCGTCCATTATTCGATATGATGGCGACATATTTCAAATTTGCGAACGTGTCGGATCGGTTGTGGGGTTGGAATAGATTTTTACGAGCGAGCGGATCGAGCGAGCAACGGTCACAATTTCCAAGCTATACATATACCACATATTGTCTTGCATATATTTCGTGCTTGTACCTAATTTTGTCAGCCATTTCGGACATCACGTTGCACTGTACTATGAGGAAACGGTACTGATTATGTGAAACTATTGGTAAACCGTAAACATTTGTCAGAAGGCAATAGGATAAAGACTTCCGGCTCCTCGGGCTGGTGCGAATATATCAATGTCCGTATGTGCCAAACCGATGGTTTGTGACACACCTTTACGCGTCTCTCGTTCGCTGCGCTCGCACGAAAGCTATAGCCTAAGCTAAAACCGATCCATCTTCCGTTCATTACTCGATATGGTGGCGACATATTTCAAATTTGCGAACATGTGGGATCGGTTGTAAGGTTGGACTAGATTTTTACGAGCGAGCGGAGCGAGCGAGCAACGGTCACAATTTCCAAGCTATTCATATACCTTATATTGCCTTCCATATATTTCGTGTTATTACCTAATTTTGTCAGCCATTTCGGACATCACATTGCACTGTACTATGAGGAAATAGTACTATTTATGTGAAACTATTCATAAACTGTAAACATGTGTCGGTAGGCAATAGGATAAATACTTCCGGCTCCTCGGGCTGGTGCGAATATTTCAATGTCCGTATGTGCCAAACCGTTGGTTTATGACACACCTTTAGGCGTCTCTCGTTCGCTGCGCCCGCACGAAAGCTATAGCCTAACCTAAAACCAATCCATCTTCCGTTCATTATTCGATATGGTGGCGACATATTTTAAATTTGCCAACGTGTGGGATCGGTTGTGAGGTTGGACTAGATTTTTACGTGCGACCGGAGCGAGCGAGCAACGGTCACAATTTCCAAGCTATACATATACGTAATATTGCCTTCCATATATTTCGTGTTATTACCTAATTTTGTCAGCCATTTAGGACATCACATTGCACTGTACTATGAGGAAATAGTACTATTTATGTGAAACTATTCATAAACTGTAAACATGTGTCGGTAGGCAATAGGATAAATACTTCCGGCTCCTCGGGCTGGTGCGAATATTTCAATGTCCGTATGAGCCAAACCGTTGGTTTATGACACACCTTTACGCGTCTCTCGTTCGCTGCGCTCGCACGAAAGCTATAGCCAAACCTAAAACCAATCCATCTTCCGTTCATTATTCGATATGGTGGCGACATATTTCAAATTTGCGAACGTGTGGGATCGGTTGTGAGGTTGGACTAGATTTTTACGAGCGAGCGGAGCGAGCGAGCAACGGTCACAATCTCCAAGCTATACATATACCTTATATTGCCTTCCATATATTTCGTGTTATTACATAATTTTGTCAGCCATTTCGGACATCACATTGCACTGTACTATGAGGAAATAGTACTATTTATGTGAAACTATTCATAAACTGTAAACATGTGTCGGTAGGCAATAGGATAAATACTTCCGGCTCCTCGGGCTGGTGCGAATATTTCAATGTCCGTATGTGCCAAACCGATGGTTTATGACACACCTATACGCGTCTCTCGCTCGCTGCGCTCGCTCGAAAACTATAGCCTAACCTAAAACCAATCCATCTTGCGTTCATTATTCGATATGATGGCGACACATTTCAAATTTGCGAACGTGTCGGATCGGTTGTGGGGTTGGACTAGATTTTTACGAGCGAGCGGAGCGAGCGAGCAACGGTCACAATTTCCAAGCTATACATATACCATATATTGTCTTGCATATATTTCGTGCTTGTACCTAATTTTGTCAGCCATTTCGGACATCACGTTGCACTGTACTATGAGGAAACGGTACTAATTATGTGAAACTATTGGTAAACCGTAAACATTTGTCAGAAGGCAATAGGATAAAGACTTCCGGCTCCTCGGGCTGGTGCGAATATATCAATGTCCTTATGTGCCAAACCGTTGGTTTATGACACACCTTTACGCGTCTCTCGCTCGCGGCGATCGCTCGAAAACTATAGCCTAACCTAAAACCAATCCATCTTGCGTTCATTATTCGATATGATGGCGACATATTTCAAATTTGCGAACGTGTCGGATCGGTTGTGAGGTTGGACTAGATTTTTTCGAGCGAGCGGAGCGAGCGAGCATCGGTCACAATTTCCAAGCTATACATATACCATATATTGTCTTGCATATATTTCGTGCTTGTACCTAATTTTGTCAGCCATTTCGGACATCACGTTGCACTGTACTATGAGGAAACGGTACTAATTATGTGAAACTATTGGTAAACCGTAAACATTTGTCAGAAGGCAATAGGATAAAGACTTCCGGCTCCTCGGGCTGGTGCGAATATATCAATGTCCTTATGTGCCAAACCGTTGGTTTATGACACACCTTTACGCGTCTCTCGCTCGCGGCGATCGCTCGAAAACTATAGCCTAACCTAAAACCAATCCATCTTGCGTTCATTATTCGATATGATGGCGACATATTTCAAATTTGCGAACGTGTCGGATCGGTTGTAGTGTTGGACTAGATGTTTACGAGCGAGCGGAGCGAGCGAGCGGAGCGAGCGAGCAACGGTCACAATTTCCAAGCTATACATATACCATATATTGTCTTGCTTATATTTCGTGCTTGTACCTAATTTTGTCAGCCATTTCGGACATCACGTTGCACTGTACTATGAGGAAACGGTACTAATTATGTGAAACTATTGGTAAACCGTAAACATTTGTCAGAAGGCAATAGGATAAGGACTTCCGGCTCCTCGGGCTGGTGCGAATATATCAATGTCCGTATGTGCCAAACCGATGGTTTGTGACACACCTTTACGCGTCTCTCGTTCGCTGCGCTCGCACGAAAGCTATAGCCTAACCTAAAACCAATCCATCTTCCGTTCATTATTCGATATGATGGCAACATATTTCAAATTTGCGAACGTGTCGGATCGGTTGTGAGGTTGGACTAGATTTTTTCGAGCGAGCGGAGCGAGCGAGCAACGGTCGCAATTTCCAAGCTATACATATACCATATATTGTCTTGCATATATTTCGTGCTTGTACCTAATTTTGTCAGCCATTTCGGACATCACGTTGCACTGTACTATGAGGAAACGGTACTAATTATGTGAAACTATTGGTAAACCGTAAACATTTGTCAGAAGGCAATAGGATAAAGACTTCCGGCTCCTCGGGCTGGTGCGAATATTTCAACGTCCTTATGTGCGAAACCGTTGGTTTGTGACACACCTTTACGCGTCTCTCGTTCGCTGCGCTCGCACGAAAGCTATAGCCAAACCTAAAACCAATCCATCTTCCGTTCTTTATTCGATATGGTGGCGACATATTTCAAATTTGCGAACGTGTCGGATCGGTTGTGAGGTTGGACTAGATTTTTTCGAGCGAGCGAGCAACGATCACAATTTCCAACCTATACATACACCTTATATTGCCTTGCATATATGTCGTGTTATTACCAAATTTTGTCAGCCATTTCGGACATCACATTGCATTGTACTATGTGGAAATAGTACTATTTATGTGAAACTATTCATAAACTGTAAACATGTGTCGGTAGGCAATAGGATAAATACTTCCGGCTCCTCGGGCTGGTGCGAATATTTCAATGTCCGTATGAGCCAAACCGATGGCTTGTGACACACCTTTACGCGTCTCTCGTTCGCTGCGCTCGCACGAAAGCTATAGCCTAACTTAAAACCAATCCATCTTGCGTTCATCATTCGATATGATGGCGACATATTTCAAATTTGCGAACGTGTCGGATCGGTTGTGGGGTTGGACTAGATTTTTACGAGCGATCGGAGCGAGCTAGCAACGGTCACAATTTCCAAGCAATACATATACCATATATTGTCTTGCATATATTTCGTGCTTGTACCTAATTCTGTCAGCCATTTCGGACATCACGTTGCACTGTACTATGAGGAAACGGTACTAATTTTGTGAAACTATTGGTAAACCGTAAACATTTGTCAGAACGCAATAGGATGAAGACCTCCGGCTCCTCGGGCTGGTGCGATTATATCAATGTCCGTATGTGCCAAACCGATGGTTTATGACACACCTATACGCGTCTCACCCTCGCTGCGCTCGCTCGAAAACTATAGCCTAACCTAAAACCAATCCATCTTCCGTACATTATTCGATATGGTGGCGACATATTTCAAATTTGCGAACGTGTGGGATTGGTTGTGAGGTTGGACTAGATTTTTACGAGCGAGCGGAGCGAGCGAGCAACGGTCACAATTTCCAAGCTATACATATACCATATATTGTCTTGCATATATTTCGTGCTTGTACCTAATTTTGTCAGCCATTTCGGACATCACGTTGCACTGTACTATGAGGAAACGGTACTATTTATGTGAAACTATTCATAAACTGTAAACATGTGTCGGTAGGCAATAGGATAAATACGTCCGGCTCCACGGGCTGGTGCGAATATTTCAATGTCCGTATGTGCCAAACCGTTGGTTTATGACACACCTTTACGCGTCTCTCGCTCGCGGCGCTCGCTCGAAAACTATAGCCTAACCTAAAACCAATCCATCTTGCGTTCATTATTCGATATGATGGCGACATATTTCAAATTTGCGAACGTGTCGGATCGGTTGTGAGGTTGGACTAGATTTTTTCGAGCGAGCGAGCAACGATCACAATTTCCAACCTATACATACACCTTATATTGCCTTGCATATATGTCGTGTTATTACCTAATTTTGTCAGCCATTTCGGACATCACATTGCATTGTACTATGTGGAAATAGTACTATTTATGTGAAACTATTCATAAACTGTAAACATGTGTCGGTAGGCAATAGGATAAATACTTCCGGCTCCTCGGGCTGGTGCGAATATATCAATGTCCGTATGTGCCAAACCGTTGGTTTATGACACACCTTTAGGCGTCTCTCGTTCGCTGCGCTCGCACGAAAGCTATAGCCTAACCTAAAACCAATCCATCTTCCGTTCATTATTCGATATGGTGGCGACATATTTTAAATTTGCCAACGTGTGGGATCGGTTGTGAGGTTGGACTAGATTTTTACGTGCGACCGGAGCGAGCGAGCAACGGTCACAATTTCCAAGCTATACATATACCTAATATTGCCTTCCATATATTTCGTGTTATTACCTAATTTTGTCAGCCATTTAGGACATCACATTGCACTGTACTATGAGGAAATAGTACTATTTATGTGAAACTATTCATAAACTGTAAACATGTGTCGGTAGGCAATAGGATAAATACTTCCGGCTCCTCGGGCTGGTGCGAATATTTCAATGTCCGTATGAGCCAAACCGTTGGTTTATGACACACCTTTACGCGTCTCTCGTTCGCTGCGCTCGCACGAAAGCTATAGCCAAACCTAAAACCAATCCATCTTCCGTTCATTATTCGATATGGTGGCGACATATTTCAAATTTGCGAACGTGTGGGATCGGTTGTGAGGTTGGACTAGATTTTTACGAGCGAGCGGAGCGAGCGAGCAACGGTCACAATCTCCAAGCTATACATATACCTTATATTGCCTTCCATATATTTCGTGTTATTACATAATTTTGTCAGCCATTTCGGACATCACATTGCACTGTACTATGAGGAAATAGTACTATTTATGTGAAACTATTCATAAACTGTAAACATGTGTCGGTAGGCAATAGGATAAATACTTCCGGCTCCTCGGGCTGGTGCGAATATTTCAATGTCCGTATGTGCCAAACCGATGGTTTATGACACACCTATACGCGTCTCTCGCTCGCTGCGCTCGCTCGAAAACTATAGCCTAACCTAAAACCAATCCATCTTGCGTTCATTATTCGATATGATGGCGACACATTTCAAATTTGCGAACGTGTCGGATCGGTTGTGGGGTTGGACTAGATTTTTACGAGCGAGCGGAGCGAGCGAGCAACGGTCACAATTTCCAAGCTATACATATACCATATATTGTCTTGCATATATTTCGTGCTTGTACCTAATTTTGTCAGCCATTTCGGACATCACGTTGCACTGTACTATGAGGAAACGGTACTAATTATGTGAAACTATTGGTAAACCGTAAAAATTTGTCAGAAGGCAATAGGATAAAGACTTCCGGCTCCTCGGGCTGGTGCGAATATATCAATGTCCTTATGTGCCAAACCGTTGGTTTATGACACACCTTTACGCGTCTCTCGCTCGCGGCGATCGCTCGAAAACTATAGCCTAACCTAAAACCAATCCATCTTGCGTTCATTATTCGATATGATGGCGACATATTTCAAATTTGCGAACGTGTCGGATCGGTTGTGAGGTTGGACTAGATTTTTTCGAGCGAGCGGAGCGAGCGAGCATCGGTCACAATTTCCAAGCTATACATATACCATATATTGTCTTGCATATATTTCGTGCTTGTACCTAATTTTGTCAGCCATTTCGGACATCACGTTGCACTGTACTATGAGGAAACGGTACTAATTATGTGAAACTATTGGTAAACCGTAAACATTTGTCAGAAGGCAATAGGATAAAGACTTCCGGCTCCTCGGGCTGGTGCGAATATATCAATGTCCTTATGTGCCAAACCGTTGGTTTATGACACACCTTTACGCGTCTCTCGCTCGCGGCGATCGCTCGAAAACTATAGCCTAACCTAAAACCAATCCATCTTGCGTTCATTATTCGATATGATGGCGACATATTTCAAATTTGCGAACGTGTCGGATCGGTTGTAGTGTTGGACTAGATGTTTACGAGCGAGCGGAGCGAGCGAGCAACGGTCACAATTTCCAAGCTATACATATACCATATATTGTCTTGCTTATATTTCGTGCTTGTACCTAATTTTGTCAGCCATTTCGGACATCACGTTGCACTGTACTATGAGGAAACGGTACTAATTATGTGAAACTATTGGTAAACCGTAAACATTTGTCAGAAGGCAATAGGATAAGGACTTCCGGCTCCTCGGGCTGGTGCGAATATATCAATGTCCGTATGTGCCAAACCGATGGTTTGTGACACACCTTTACGCGTCTCTCGTTCGCTGCGCTCGCACGAAAGCTATAGCCTAACCTAAAACCAATCCATCTTCCGTTCATTATTCGATATGATGGCAACATATTTCAAATTTGCGAACGTGTCGGATCGGTTGTGAGGTTGGACTAGATTTTTTCGAGCGAGCGGAGCGAGCGAGCAACGGTCGCAATTTCCAAGCTATACATATACCATATATTGTCTTGCATATATTTCGTGCTTGTACCTAATTTTGTCAGCCATTTCGGACATCACGTTGCACTGTACTATGAGGAAACGGTACTAATTATGTGAAACTATTGGTAAACCGTAAACATTTGTCAGAAGGCAATAGGATAAAGACTTCCGGCTCCTCGGGCTGGTGCGAATATTTCAACGTCCTTATGTGCGAAACCGTTGGTTTGTGACACACATTTACGCGTCTCTCGTTCGCTGCGCTCGCACGAAAGCTATAGCCAAACCTAAAACCAATCCATCTTCCGTTCTTTATTCGATATGGTGGCGACATATTTCAAATTTGCGAACGTGTCGGATCGGTTGTGAGGTTGGACTAGATTTTTTCGAGCGAGCGAGCAACGATCACAATTTCCAACCTATACATACACCTTATATTGCCTTGCATATATGTCGTGTTATTACCAAATTTTGTCAGCCATTTCGGACATCACATTGCATTGTACTATGTGGAAATAGTACTATTTATGTGAAACTATTCATAAACTGTAAACATGTGTCGGTAGGCAATAGGATAAATACTTCCGGCTCCTCGGGCTGGTGCGAATATTTCAATGTCCGTATGAGCCAAACCGATGGCTTGTGACACACCTTTACGCGTCTCTCGTTCGCTGCGCTCGCACGAAAGCTATAGCCTAACCTAAAACCAATCCATCTTCCGTTCATTATTCGATATGGTGGCGACATATTTCAAATTTGCGAACGTGTGGGATCGGTTGTGGGGTTGGACTAGATTTTTACGAGCGAGAGGAGCGAGCGAGCAACGGTCACAATTTCCAAGCTATACATATACCTTATATTGCCTTCCATATATTTCTTGTTATTACCTAATTTTGTCAGCCATTTCGGACATCACATTGCACTGTACTATGAGGAAACGGTACTGATTATGTTAAACTATTGGTAAACCGTAAACATTTGTCAGAAGGCAATAGGATAAAGATTTCCGGCTCCTCGGGCTGGTGCGAATATTTCACTGTCCGTATGTGCCAAACCGTTGGTTTATGACACACCTTTATGCGTCTCTCGCTCGCGGCGCTCGCTCGAAAACTATAGCCTAACCTAAAACCAATCCATCTTGCGTTCATCATTCGATATGATGGCGACATATTTCAAATTTGCGAACGTGTCGGATCGGTTGTGGGGTTGGACTAGATTTTTACGAGCGATCGGAGCGAGCTAGCAACGGTCACAATTTCCAAGCTATACATATACCATATATTGTCTTGCATATATTTCGTGCTTGTACCTAATTCTGTCAGCCATTTCGGACATCACGTTGCACTGTACTATGAGGAAACGGTACTAATTTTGTGAAACTATTGGTAAACCGTAAACATTTGTCAGAACGCAATAGGATGAAGACCTCCGGCTCCTCGGGCTGGTGCGATTATATCAATGTCCGTATGTGCCAAACCGATGGTTTATGACACACCTATACGCGTCTCACCCTTGCTGCGCTCGCTCGAAAACTATAGCCTAACCTAAAACCAATCCATCTTCCGTACATTATTCGATATGGTGGCGACATATTTCAAATTTGCGAACGTGTGGGATTGGTTGTGAGGTTGGACTAGATTTTTACGAGCGAGCGGAGCGAGCGAGCAACGGTCACAATTTCCAAGCTATACATATACCATATATTGTCTTGCATATATTTCGTGCTTGTACCTAATTTTGTCAGCCATTTCGGACATCACGTTGCACTGTACTATGAGGAAACGGTACTAATTATGTGAAACTATGGTAAACCGTAAACATTTCTCAGAAGGCAATAGGATAAAGACTTCCGGCTCCTCGGGCTGCTGCGAATATATCAATGTCCTTATGTGCCAAACCGTTGGTTTATGACACACCTTTACGCGTCTCTCGCTCGCGGCGATCGCTCGAAAACTATAGCCTAACCTAAAACCAATCCATCTTGCGTTCATTATTCGATATGATGGCGACATATTTCAAATTTGCGAACGTGTCGGATCGGTTGTGAGGTTGGACTAGATTTTTTCGAGCGAGCGGAGCGAGCGAGCAACGGTCACAATTTCCAAGCTATACATATACCATATATTGTCTTGCATATATTTCGTGCTTGTACCTAATTTTGTCAGCCATTTCGGACATCACATTGCACTGTACTATGAGGAAACGGTACTGATTATGTGAAACTATTGGTAAACCGTAAACATTTGTCAGAAGGCAATAGGATAAAGACTTCCGGCTCCTCGGGCTGGTGCGAATATTTCAATGTCCGTATGTGCCAAACCGTTGGTTTATGACACACCTTTATGCGTCTCTCGCTCGCGGCGCTCGCTCGAAAACTATAGCCTAACCTAAAACCAATCCATCTTGCGTTCATTATTCGATATGATGGCGACATATTTCAAATTTGCGAACGTGTCGGATCGGTTGTGGGGTTGGAATGGATTTTTACGAGCGAGCGGATCGAGCGAGCAACGGTCACAATTTCCAAGCTATACATATACCACATATTGTCTTGCATATATTTCGTGCTTGTACCTAATTTTGTCAGCCATTTCGGACATCACGTTGCACTGTACTATGAGGAAACGGTACTGATTATGCGAAACTATTGGTAAACCGTAAACATTGTCAGAAGGCAATAGGATAAAGACTTCCGGCTCCTCGGGCTGGTGCGAATATATCAATGTCCGTATGTGCCAAACCGATGGTTTGTGACACACCTTTACGCGTCTCTCGTTCGCTGCGCTCGCACGAAAGCTATAGCCTAAGCTAAAACCGATCCATCTTCCGTTCATTACTCGATATGGTGGCGACATATTTCAAATTTGCGAACATGTGGATCGGTTGTGAGGTTGGACTAGATTTTTACGAGCGAGCGGAGCGAGCGAGCAACGGTCACAATTTCCAAGCTATTCATATACCTTATATTGCCTTCCATATATTTCGTGTTATTACCTAATTTTGTCAGCCATTTCGGACATCACATTGCACTGTACTATGAGGAAATAGTACTATTTATGTGAAACTATTCACAAACTGTAAACATGTGTCGGTAGGCAATAGGATAAATACTTCCGGCTCCTCGGGCTGGTGCGAATATTTCAATGTCCGTATGTGCCAAACCGTTGGTTTATGACACACCTTTAGGCGTCTCTCGTTCGCTGCGCTCGCACGAAAGCTATAGCCTAACCTAAAACCAATCCATCTTCCGTTCATTATTCGATATGGTGGCGACATATTTCAAATTTGCGAACGTGTGGGATCGGTTGTGAGGTTGGACTAGATTTTTACGTTCGACCGGAGCGAGCGAGCAACGGTCACAATTTCCAAGCTATACATATACCTTATATTGCCTTCCATATATTTCGTGTTATTACCTAATTTTGTCAGCCATTTAGGACATCACATTGCACTGTACTATGAGGAAATAGTACTATTTATGTGAATCTATTCATAAACTGTAAACATCTGTCGGTAGGCAATAGCATAAATACTTCCAGCTCCTCGGGCTGGTGCGAATATTTCAATGTCCGTATGTGCCAAACCGTTGGTTTATGACACACCTATACGCGTCTCTCGCTCGCTGCGCTCGCTCGAAAACTATAGCCTAACCTAAAACCAATCCATCTTGCGTTCATTATTCGATATGATGGCGACATATTTCAAATTTGCGAACGTGTCGGTTCGTTTGTAGTGTTGGGCTAGATGTTTACGAGCGAGCGAGCAACGGTCACAATTTCCAAGCTATACATATACCATATATTGTCTTGCTTATATTTCGTGCTTGTACCTAATTTTGTCAGCCATTTCGGAAATCACGTTGCACTGTACTATGAGGAAACGGTACTTATTATGTGAAACTATTGGTAAACCGTAAACATTTATCAGAAGGCAATAGGATAAAGACTACCGGCTCCTCGGGCTGGTGCGAGTATTTCAACGTCCGTATGTGCCAAACCGTTGGTTTGTGACACACCTTTACGCGTCTCTCGTTCGCTGCGCTCGCACGAAAGCTATAGCCTAACCTAAAACCAATCCATCTACCGTTCATTATTCGATATGGTGGCGTCATATTTCAAATTTGCGAACGTGTCGGATCGGTTGTGAGGTTGGACTAGATTTTTTCGAGCGATCGAGCAACGATCACAATTTCCAACCTATACATACACCTTATATTGCCTTGCATATATGTCGTGTTATTACCTAATTTTGTCAGCCATTTCGGTCATCACATTGCGTTGTACTATGTGGAAATAGTACTATTTATGTGAAACTATTCATAAACTCTAAACATGTGTCGGTTGGCATTAGGATAAATACTTCCGGCTCCTCGGGCTGATGCGAATATTTCAATGTCCGTATGTGCCAAACCGTTGGTTTATGACACACCTATACGCGTCTCTCGCTCGCTGCGCTCGCTCGAAAACTATAGCCTAACCTAAAACCAATCCATCTTGCGTTCATTATTCGATATGATGGCGACATATTTCAAATTTGCGAACGTGTCGGATCGGTTGTGGGGTTGGACTAGATTTTTACGAGCGAGCGGAACGAGCGAGCAACGGTCACAATTTCCAAGCTATACATATACCATATATTGTCTTGCATATATTTCGTGCTTGTACCTAATTTTGTCAGCCATTTCGGACATCACGTTGCACTGTACTATGAGGAAACGGTACTAATTATGTGAAACTATTGGTAAACCGTAAACATTTGTCAGAAGGCAATAGGATAAAGACCTCCGGCTCCTCGGGCTGGTGCGAATATATCAATGTCCGTATGTGCCAAACCGATGGTTTATGACACACCTATACGCGTCTCACCCTCGCTGCGCTCGCTCGAAAACTATAGCCTAACCTAAAACCAATCCATCTTCCGTTCATTATTCGATATGGTGGCGACATATTTCAAATTTGCGAACGTGTGGGATCGGTTGTGAGGTTGGACTACATTTTTACGAGCGAGCGGAGCGAGCGAGCAACGGTCACAATTTCCAAGCTATACATATACCATATATTGTCTTGCATATATTTCGTGCTTGTACCTAATTTTGTCAGCCATTTCGGACATCACGTTGCACTGTACTATGAGGAAACGGTACTATTTATGTGAAACTATTCATAAACTGTAAACATGTGTCGGTAGGCAATAGGATAAATACGTCCGGCTCCACGGGCTGGTGCGAATATTTCAATGTCCGTATGAGCCAAACCGTTGGTTTATGACACACCTATACGCGTCTCTCGCTCGCTGCGCTCGCTCGAAAACTATAGCCTAACCTAAAACCAATCCATCTTGCGTTCATTATTCGATATGATGGCGACATATTTCAAATTTGCGAACGTGTCGGATCGGTTGTAGTGTTGGACTAGATGTTTACGAGCGAGCGAGCAACGGTCACAATTTCCAAGCTATACATATACCATATATTGTCTTGCATATATTTCGTGCTTGTACCTAATTCTGTCAGCCATTTCGGACATCACGTTGCACTGTACTATGAGGAAACGGTACTAATTATGTGAAACTATTGGTAAACCGTAAACATTTGTCAGAAGGCAATAGGATAAAGACCTCCGGCTCCTCGGGCTGGTGCGAATATATCAATGTCCGTATGTGCCAAACCGATGGTTTATGACACACCTATACGCGTCTCACCCTCGCTGCGCTCGCTCGAAAACTATAGCCTAACCTAAAACCAATCCATCTTCCGTTCATTATTCGATATGGTGGCGACATATTTCAAATTTGCGAACGTGTGGGATCGGTTGTGAGGTTGGACTAGATTTTTACGAGCGAGCGGAGCGAGCGAGCAACGGTCACAATCTCCAAGCTATACATATACCTTATATTGCCTTCCATATATTTCGTGTTATTACATAATTTTGTCAGCCATTTCGGACATCACATTGCACTGTACTATGAGGAAATAGTACTATTTATGTGAAACTATTCATAAGCTGTAAACATGTGTCGGTAGGCAATAGGATAAATACTTCCGGCTCCTCGGGCTGGTGCGAATATTTCAATGTCCGTATGTGCCAAACCGTTGGTTTATGACACACCTATACGCGTCTCTCGCTCGCTGCGCTCGCTCGAAAACTATAGCCTAACCTAAAACCAATCCATCTTCCGTTCATTATTCGATATGGTGGCGACATATTTCAAATTTGCGAACGTGTGGGATCGGTTGTGAGGTTGGACTAGATTTTTACGAGCGAGCGGAGCGAGCGAGCAACGGTCACAATCTCCAAGCTATACATATACCTTATATTGCCTTCCATATATTTCGTGTTATTACATAATTTTGTCAGCCATTTCGGACATCACATTGCACTGTACTATGAGGAAATAGTACTATTTATGTGAAACTATTCATAAGCTGTAAACATGTGTCGGTAGGCAATAGGATAAATACTTCCGGCTCCTCGGGCTGGTGCGAATATTTCAATGTCCGTATGTGCCAAACCGTTGGTTTATGACACACCTATACGCGTCTCTCGCTCGCTGCGCTCGCTCGAAGGCTATATAGCCTAACTATAGCCTAACCTAAAACCAATCCATCTTGCGTTCATTATTCGATATGATGGCGACATATTTCAAATTTGCGAACCTGTCGGATCGGTTGTGGGGTTGGACTAGATTTTTACGAGCGAGCGGAGCGAGCGAGCAACGGTCACAATTTCCAAGCTATACATATGCCATATATTGTCTTGCATATATTTCGTGCTTGTACCTAATTTTGTCAGCCATTTCGGACATCACGTTGCACTGTACTATGAGGAAACGGTACTAATTATGTGAAACTATTGGTAAACCGTAAACATTTGTCAGAAGGCAATAGGATAAAGACTTCCGGCTCCTCGGGCTGGTGCGAATATATCAATGTCCTTATGTGCCAAACCGTTGGTTTATGACACACCTTTACGCGTCTCTCGCTCGCGGCGATCGCTCGAAAACTATAGCCTAACCTAAAACCAATCCATCTTGCGTTCATTATTCGATATGATGGCGACATATTTCAAATTTGCGAACGTGTCGGATCGGTTGTGAGGTTGGACTAGATTTTTTCGAGCGAGCGGAGCGAGCGAGCAACGGTCACAATTTCCAAGCTATACATATACCATATATTGTCTTGCATATATTTCGTGCTTGTACCTAATTTTGTCAGCCATTTCGGACATCACGTTTCACTGTACTATGAGGAAACGGTACTAATTATGTGAAACTATTGGTAAACCGTAAACATTTGTCAGAAGGCAATAGGATAAAGACTTCCGGCTCCTCGGGCTGGTGCGAATATATCAATGTCCGTATGTGCCAAACCGATGGCTTGTGACACACCTTTACGCGTCTCTCGTTCGCTGCGCTCGCACGAAAGCTATAGCCTAACCTAAAACCAATCCATCTTCCGTTCATTATTCGATATGGTGGCGACATATTTCAAATTTGCGAACGTGTGGGATCGGTTGTGAGGTTGGACTAGATTTTTACGAGCGAGCGGAGCGAGCGAGCAACGGTCACAATTTCCAAGCTATACATATACCTTATATTGCCTTCCATATATTTCGTGTTATTACCTAATTTTGTCAGCCATTTCGGACATCACATTGCACTGTACTATGAGGAAACGGTACTGATTATGTGAAACTATTGGTAAACCGTAAACATTTGTCAGAAGGCAATAGGATAAAGACTTCCGGCTCCTCGGGCTGGTGCGAATATTTCAATGTCCGTATGTGCCAAACCGTTGGTTTATGACACACCTATACGCGTCTCTCGCTCGCTGCGCTCGCTCGAAAGCTATATAGCCTAACTATAGCCTAACCTAAAACCAATCCATCTTGCGTTCATTATTCGATATGATGGCGACATATTTCAAATTTGCGAACCTGTCGGATCGGTTGTGGGGTTGGACTAGATTTTTACGAGCGAGCGGAGCGAGCGAGCAACGGTCACAATTTCCAAGCTATACATATGCCATATATTGTCTTGCATATATTTCGTGCTTGTACCTAATTTTGTCAGCCATTTCGGACATCACGTTGCACTGTACTATGAGGAAACGGTACTAATTATGTGAAACTATTGGTAAACCGTAAACATTTGTCAGAAGGCAATAGGATAAAGACTTCCGGCTCCTCGGGCTGGTGCGAATATATCAATGTCCTTATGTGCCAAACCGTTGGTTTATGACACACCTTTACGCGTCTCTCGCTCGCGGCGATCGCTCGAAAACTATAGCCTAACCTAAAACCAATCCATCTTGCGTTCATTATTCGATATGATGGCGACATATTTCAAATTTGCGAACGTGTCGGATCGGTTGTGAGGTTGGACTAGATTTTTTCGAGCGAGCGGAGCGAGCGAGCAACGGTCACAATTTCCAAGCTATACATATACCATATATTGTCTTGCATATATTTCGTGCTTGTACCTAATTTTGTCAGCCATTTCGGACATCACGTTTCACTGTACTATGAGGAAACGGTACTAATTATGTGAAACTATTGGTAAACCGTAAACATTTGTCAGAAGGCAATAGGATAAAGACTTCCGGCTCCTCGGGCTGGTGCGAATATATCAATGTCCGTATGTGCCAAACCGATGGCTTGTGACACACCTTTACGCGTCTCTCGTTCGCTGCGCTCGCACGAAAGCTATAGCCTAACCTAAAACCAATCCATCTTCCGTTCATTATTCGATATGGTGGCGACATATTTCAAATTTGCGAACGTGTGGGATCGGTTGTGAGGTTGGACTAGATTTTTACGAGCGAGCGGAGCGAGCGAGCAACGGTCACAATTTCCAAGCTATACATATACCTTATATTGCCTTCCATATATTTCGTGTTATTACCTAATTTTGTCAGCCATTTCGGACATCACATTGCACTGTACTATGAGGAAACGGTACTGATTATGTGAAACTATTGGTAAACCGTAAACATTTGTCAGAAGGCAATAGGATAAAGACTTCCGGCTCCTCGGGCTGGTGCGAATATTTCAATGTCCGTATGTGCCAAACCGTTGGTTTATGACACACCTATACGCGTCTCTCGCTCGCTGCGCTCGCTCGAAAGCTATATAGCCTAACTATAGCCTAACCTAAAACCAATCCATCTTGCGTTCATTATTCGATATGATGGCGACATATTTCAAATTTGCGAACGTGTCGGATCGGTTGTGGGGTTGGACTAGATTTTTACGAGCGAGCGGAGCGAGCGAGCAACGGTCACAATTTCCAAGCTATACATATACCATATATTGTCTTGCATATATTTCGTGCTTGTACCTAATTTTGTCAGCCATTTCGGACATCACGTTGCACTGTACTATGAGGAAACGGTACTAATTATGTGAAACTATTGGTAAACCGTAAACATTTGTCAGAAGGCAATAGGATAAAGACCTCCGGCTCCTCGGGCTGGTGCGAATATATCAATGTCCGTATGTGCCAAACCGATGGTTTATGACACACCTATACGCGTCTCACCCTCGCTGCGCTCGCTCGAAAACTATAGCCTAACCTAAAACCAATCCATCTTCCGTTCATTATTCGATATGGTGGCGACATATTTCAAATTTGCGAACGTGTGGGATCGGTTGTGAGGTTGGACTAGATTTTTACGAGCGAGCGGAGCGAGCGAGCAACGGTCACAATTTCCAAGCTATACATATACCATATATTGTCTTGCATATATTTCGTGCTTGTACCTAATTTTGTCAGCCATTTCGGACATCACGTTGCACTGTACTATGAGGAAACGGTACTATTTATGTGAAACTATTCATAAACTGTAAACATGTGTCGGTAGGCAATAGGATAAATACGTCCGGCTCCACGGGCTGGTGCGAATATTTCAATGTCCGTATGAGCCAAACCGTTGGTTTATGACACACCTATACGCGTCTCTCGCTCGCTGCGCTCGCTCGAAAACTATAGCCTAACCTAAAACCAATCCATCTTGCGTTCATTATTCGATATGATGGCGACATATTTCAAATTTGCGAACGTGTCGGATCGGTTGTAGTGTTGGACTAGATGTTTACGAGCGAGCGAGCAACGGTCACAATTTCCAAGCTATACATATACCATATATTGTCTTGCATATATTTCGTGCTTGTACCTAATTCTGTCAGCCATTTCGGACATCACGTTGCACTGTACTATGAGGAAACGGTACTAATTATGTGAAACTATTGGTAAACCGTAAACATTTGTCAGAAGGCAATAGGATAAAGACCTCCGGCTCCTCGGGCTGGTGCGAATATATCAATGTCCGTATGTGCCAAACCGATGGTTTATGACACACCTATACGCGTCTCACCCTCGCTGCGCTCGCTCGAAAACTATAGCCTAACCTAAAACCAATCCATCTTCCGTTCATTATTCGATATGGTGGCGAGATATTTCAAATTTGCGAACGTGTGGGATCGGTTGTGAGGTTGGACTAGATTTTTACGAGCGAGCGGAGCGAGCGAGCAACGGTCACAATCTCCAAGCTATACATATACCTTATATTGCCTTCCATATATTTCGTGTTATTACATAATTTTGTCAGCCATTTCGGACATCACATTGCACTGTACTATGAGGAAATAGTACTATTTATGTGAAACTATTCATAAGCTGTAAACATGTGTCGGTAGGCAATAGGATAAATACTTCCGGCTCCTCGGGCTGGTGCGAATATTTCAATGTCCGTATGTGCCAAACCGTTGGTTTATGACACACCTATACGCGTCTCTCGCTCGCTGCGCTCGCTCGAAAGCTATATAGCCTAACTATAGCCTAACCTAAAACCAATCCATCTTGCGTTCATTATTCGATATGATGGCGACATATTTCAAATTTGCGAACCTGTCGGATCGGTTGTGGGGTTGGACTAGATTTTTACGAGCGAGCGGAGCGAGCGAGCAACGGTCACAATTTCCAAGCTATACATATACCATATATTGTCTTGCATATATTTCGTGCTTGTACCTAATTTTGTCAGCCATTTCGGACATCACGTTTCACTGTACTATGAGGAAACGGTACTAATTATGTGAAACTATTGGTAAACCGTAAACATTTGTCAGAAGGCAATAGGATAAAGACTTCCGGCTCCTCGGGCTGGTGCGAATATATCAATGTCCGTATGTGCCAAACCGATGGCTTGTGACACACCTTTACGCGTCTCTCGTTCGCTGCGCTCGCACGAAAGCTATAGCCTAACCTAAAACCAATCCATCTTCCGTTCATTATTCGATATGGTGGCGACATATTTCAAATTTGCGAACGTGTGGGATCGGTTGTGAGGTTGGACTAGATTTTTACGAGCGAGCGGAGCGAGCGAGCAACGGTCACAATTTCCAAGCTATACATATACCTTATATTGCCTTCCATATATTTCGTGTTATTACCTAATTTTGTCAGCCATTTCGGACATCACATTGCACTGTACTATGAGGAAACGGTACTGATTATGTGAAACTATTGGTAAACCGTAAACATTTGTCAGAAGGCAATAGGATAAAGACTTCCGGCTCCTCGGGCTGGTGCGAATATTTCAATGTCCGTATGTGCCAAACCGTTGGTTTATGACACACCTTTATGCGTCCCTCGCTCGCGGCGCTCGCTCGAAAACTATAGCCTAACCTAAAACCAATCCATCTTGCGTTCATTATTCGATATGATGGCGACATATTTCAAATTTGCGAACGTGTCGGATCGGTTGTGGGGTTGGACTAGATTTTTACGAGCGAGCGGATCGAGCGAGCAACGGTCACAATTTCCAAGCTATACATATACCATATATTGTCTTGCATATATTTCGTGCTTGTACCTAATTTTGTCAGCCATTTCGGACATCACGTTGCACTGTACTATGAGGAAACGGTACTGATTATGTGAAACTATTGGTAAACCGTAAACATGTGTCGGTAGGCAATAGGATAAATACTTCCGGCTCCTCGGGCTGGTGCGAATATTTCAATGTCCGTATGTGCCAAACCGTTGGTTTATGACACACCTTTACGCGTCTCTCGCTCGCTGCGCTCGCTCGAAAACTATAGCCTAACCTAAAACCAATCCATCTTGCGATCATTATTCGATATGATGGCGACATATTTCAAATTTGCGAACGTGTCGGATCGGTTGTGGGGTTGGACTAGATTTTTACGAGCGAGCGGAGCGAGCGAGCAACGGTCACAATTTCCAAGCTATACATATACCATATATTGTCTTGCATATATTTCGTGCTTGTACCTAATTTTGTCAGCCATTTCGGACATCACGTTGCACTGTACTATGAGGAAACGGTACTAATTATGTGAAACTATTGGTAAACCGTAAACATTTGTCAGAAGGCAATAGGATAAAGACTTCCGGCTCCTCGGGCTGGTGCGAATATTTCAATGTCCGTATGTGCCAAACCGTTTGTTTATGACACACCTATACGTGTCTCTCGCTCGCTGCGCTCGCTCGAAAACTATAGCCTAACCTAAAACCAATCCATCTTCCGTTCATTATTCGATATGGTGGCGACATATTTCAAATTTGCGAACGTGTCGGATCGGTTGTGAGGTTGGACTAGATTTTTTCGAGCGAGCGAGCAACGATCACAATTTCCAACCTATACATACACCTTATATTGCCTTGCATATATGTCGTGTTATTACCAAATTTTGTCAGCCATTTCGGACATCACATTGCATTGTACTATGTCGAAATAGTACTATTTATGTGAAACTATTCATAAACTGTAAACATGTGTCGGTAGGCAATAGGATAAATCCTTCCGGCTCCTCGGGCTGGTGCGAATATTTCAATGTCCGTATGAGCCAAACCGTTGGTTTATGACACACCTATACGCGTCTCTCGCTCGCTGCGCTCGCTCGAAAACTGTAGCCTAACCTAAAACCAATCCATCTTCCGTTCATTATTCGATATGGTGGCGACATATTTCAAATTTGCGAACGTGTGGGATCGGTTGTGAGGTTGGACTAGATTTTTACGAGCGAGCGGAGCGAGCGAGCAACGGTCACAATTTCCAAGCTATACATGTACCTTATATTGCCTTCCATATATTTCGTGTTATTACATAATTTTGTCAGCCATTTCGGACATCACATTGCACTGTACTATGAGGAAGTAGTACTATTTATGAGAAACTATTCATAAACTGTAAACATGTGTCGGTAGGCAATAGGATAAATACTTCCGGCTCCTCGGGCTGGTGCGAATATTTCAATGTCCGTATGTGCCAAACCGTTGGTTTATGACACACCTATACGCATCTCTCGCTCGCTGCGCTCGCTCGAAAACTATAGCCTAACCTAAAACCAATCCATCTTGCGTTCATTATTCGATATGATGGCGACATATTTCAAATTTGCGAACGTGTCGGATCGGTTGTGGGGTTGGACTAGATTTTTACGAGCGAGCGGATCGAGCGAGCAACGGTCACAATTTCCAAGCTATACATATACCATATATTGTCTTGCATATATTTCGTGCTTGTACCTAATTTTGTCAGCCATTTCGGACATCACGTTGCACTGTACTATGAGGAAACGGTACTAATTATGTGAAACTATTGGTAAACCGTAAACATTTGTCAGAAGGCAATAGGATAAAGACTTCCGGCTCCTCGGGCTGGTGCGAATATATCAATGTCCGTATGTGCCAAACCGATGGCTTGTGACACACCTTTACGCGTCTCTCGTTCGCTGCGCTCGCACGAAAGCTATAGCCTAACCTAAAACCAATCCATCTTCCGTTCATTATTCGATATGGTGGCGACATATTTCAAATTTGCGAACGTGTGGGATCGGTTGTGAGGTTGGACAAGATTTTTACGAGCGAGCGGAGCGAGCGAGCAACGGTCACAATTTCCAAGCTATACATATACCTTATATTGCCTTCCATATATTTCGTGTTATTACCTAATTTTGTCAGCCATTTCGGACATCACATTGCACTGTACTATGAGGAAACGGTACTGATTATGTGAAACTATTGGTAAACCGTAAACATTTGTCAGAAGGCAATAGGATAAAGACTTCCGGCTCCTCGGGCTGGTGCGAATATTTCAATGTCCGTATGTGCCAAACCGTTGGTTTATTACACACCTATACGCGTCTCTCGCTCGCGGCGCTCGCTCGAAAACTATAGCCTAACCTAAAACCAATCCATCTTGCGTTCATTATTCGATATGATGGCGACATATTTCAAATTTGCGAACGTGTCGGATCGGTTGTGGGGTTGGACTAGATTTTTACGAGCGAGTGGATCGAGCGAGCAACGGTCACAATTTCCAAGCTATACATATACCATATATTGTCTTGCATATATTTAGTGTTATTACCTAATTTTGTCAGCCATTTCGGACATCACGTTGCACTGTACTATGAGGAAATAGTACTACTTATGTGAAACTATTCATAAACTGTAAACATGTGGCGGTAGGCAATAGGATAAATACTTCCGGCTCCTCGGGCTGGTGCGAATATTTCAATGTCCGTATGTGCCAAACCGTTGGTTTATGACACACCTATACGCGTCTCTCGCTCGCTGCGCTCGCTCGAAAACTATAGCCTAACCTAAAACCAATCCATCTTGCGTTCATTATTCGATATGATGGCGACATATTTCAAATTTGCGAACGTGTCGGTTCGGTTGTGGGGTTGGACTAGATTTTTACGAGCGAGCGGAGCGAGCGAGCAACGGTCACAATTTCCAAGCTATACATATACCATATATTGTCTTGCATATATTTCGTGCTTGTACCTAATTTTGTCAGCCATTTCGGACATCACGTTGCACTGTACTATGAGGAAACGGTACTAATTATGTGAAACTATTGGTAAACCGTAAACATTTGTCAGAAGGCAATAGGATAAAGACTTCCGGCTCCTCGGGCTGGTGCGAATATATCAATGTCCTTATGTGCCAAACCGTTGGTTTATGACACACCTTTACGCGTCTCTCGCTCGCGGCGATCGCTCGAAAACTATAGCCTAACCTAAAACCAATCCATCTTGCGTTCATTATTCGATATGATGGCGACATAGTTCAAATTTGCGAACGTGTCGGATCGGTTGTGGGGTTGGACTAGATTTTTACGAGCGAGCGGAGCGAGCGAGCAACGGTCACAATTTCCAAGCTATACATATACCATATATTGTCTTGCATATATTTCGTGCTTGTACCTAATTTTGTCAGCCATTTCGGTCATCACGTTGCACTGTACTAAGAGGAAACGGTACTATTTATGTGAAACTATTCATAAACTGTAAACATGTGTCGGTAGGCAATAGGATAAATACGTCTGGCTCCACGGGCTGGTGCGAATATTTCAATGTCCGTATGTGCCAAACCGTTGGTTTATGACACACCTTTACGCGTCTCTCGCTCGCGGCGCTCGCTCGAAAACTATAGCCTAACCTAAAACCAATCCATCTTGCGTTCATTATTCGATATGATGGCGACATATTTCAAATTGGCGAACGTGTCGGATCGGCTGTGAGGTTGGACTAGATTTTTTCGAGCGAGCGAGCAACGATCACAATTTCCAACCTATACATACACCTTATATTGCCTTACATATATGTCGTGTTATTACCTAATTTTGTCAGCCATTTCGGACATCACATTGCATTGTACTATGTGGAAATAGTACTATTTATGTGAAACTATTCATAAACTGTAAACATGTGTCGGTAGGCAATGGGATAAATACTTCCGGCTCCTCGGGCTGGTGCGAATATTTCAATGTCCGTATGTGCCAAACCGTTGGTTTATGACACACCTATACGCGTCTCTCGCTCGCTGCGCTCGCTCGAAAACTATAGCCTAACCTAAAACCAATCCATCTTCCGTTCATTATTCGATATGGAGGCGACATATTTCAAATTTGCGAACGTGTGGGATCGGTTGTGAGGTTGGACTAGATTTTTACGAGCGAGCGGAGCGAGCGAGCAACGGTCACAATCTCCAAGCTATACATATACCTTATATTGCCTTCCATATATTTCGTGTTATTACCTAATTTTGTCAGCCATTTCGGACGTCACACTGCACTGTACTATGAGGAAATAGTACTATTTATGTGAAACTATTCATAAACTGTAAACATGTGTCGGTAGGCAATAGGATAAATACTTCCGGCTCCTCGGGCTGGTGCGAATATTTCAATGTCCGTATGTGCCAAAGCGTTGGTTTATGACACAACTTTACGCGTCTCTCGCTCGCGGCGCTCGCTCGAAAACTATAGCCTAACCTAAAACCAATCCATCTTGCGTTCATTATTCGATATGATGGCGTCATATTTCAAATTTGCGAACGTGTCGGATCGGTTGTGGGGTTGGACTAGATTTTTACGAGCGTGCGGAGCGAGCGAGCAACGGTCACAATTTCCAAGCTATACATATACCATATATTGTCTTGCATATATTTCGTGCTTGTACCTAATTTTGTCAGCCATTTCGGACATCACGTTGCACTGTACTATGAGGAAACGGTACTAATTATGTGAAACTATTGGTAAACCGTAAACATTTGTCAGAAGGCAATAGGATAAAGACTTCCGGCTCCTCGGGCTGGTGCGAATATATCAATGTCCTTATGTGCCAAACCGTTGGTTTATGACACACCTTTACGCGTCTCTCGCTCGCGGCGCTCGCTCGAAAACTATAGGCTAACCTAAAACCAATCCATCTTGCGTTCATTATTCGATATGATGGCGACATATTTCAAATTTGCGAACGTGTCGGATCGGTTGTGAGGTTGGACTAGATTTTTTCGAGCGAGCGGAGCGAGCGAGCAACGGTCACAATTTCCAAGCTATACATATACCATATATTGTCTTGCATATATTTCGTGCTTGTACCTAATTTTGTCAGCCATTTCGGACATCACGTTGCACTGTACTATGAGGAAACGGTACTAATTATGTGAAACTATTGGTAAACCGTAAACATTTGTCAGAAGGCAATAGGATAAAGACTTCCGGCTCCTCGGGCTGGTGCGAATATATCAATGTCCGTATGTGCCAAACCGATGGTTTATGACACACCTATACGCGTCTCACTCTCGCTGCGCTCGCTCGAAAACTATAGCCTAACCTAAAACCAATCCATCTTCCGTTCATTATTCGATATGGTGGCGACATATTTCAAATTTGCGAACGTGTGGGATCGGTTGTCAGGTTGGACTAGATTTTTACGAGCGAGCGGAGCGAGCGAGCAACGGTCACAATTTCCAAGCTATACATATACCTTATATGGCCTTCCATATATTTCGTGTTATTACCTAATTTTGTCAGCCATTTCGGACGTCACACTGCACTGTACTATGAGGCAATAGTACTATTTATGTGAAACTATTGATAAACTGTAAACATGTGTCGGTAGGCAATAGGATAAATACTTCCGGCTCCTCGGGCTGGTGCGAATATTTCAATGTCCGTATGTGCCAAAGCGTTGGTTTATGACACACCTTTACGCGTCTCTCGCTCGCGGCGCTCGCTCGAAAACTATAGCCTAACCTAAAACCAATCCATCTTGCGTTCATTATTCGATATGATGGCGTCATATTTCAAATTTGCGAACGTGTCGGATCGGTTGTGGGGTTGGACTAGATTTTTACGAGCGTGCGGAGCGAGCGAGCAACGGTCACAATTTCCAAGCTATACATATACCATATATTGTCTTGCATATATTTCGTGCTTGTACCTAATTTTGTCAGCCATTTCGGACATCACGTTGCACTGTACTATGAGGAAACGGTACTAATTATGTGAAACTATTGGTAAACCGTAAACATTTGTCAGAAGGCAATAGGATAAAGACTTCCGGCTCCTCGGGCTGGTGCGAATATATCACTGTCCTTATGTGCCAAACCGTTGGTTTATGACACACCTTTACGCGTCTCTCGCTCGCGGCGCTCGCTCGAAAACTATAGGCTAACCTAAAACCAATCCATCTTGCGTTCATTATTCGATATGATGGCGACATATTTCAAATTTGCGAACGTGTCGGATCGGTTGTGAGGTTGGACTAGATTTTTTCGAGCGAGCGGAGCGAGCGAGCAACGGTCACAATTTTCAAGCTATACATATACCATATATTGTCTTGCATATATTTCGTGCTTGTACCTAATTTTGTCAGCCATTTCGGACATCACGTTGCACTGTACTATGAGGAAACGGTACTAATTATGTGAAACTATTGGTAAACCGTAAACATTTGTCAGAAGGCAATAGGATAAAGACTTCCGGCTCCTCGGGCTGGTGCGAATATATCAATGTCAAAACCGATGGTTTATGACACACCTATACGCGTCTCACTCTCGCTGCGCTCGCTCGAAAACTATAGCCTAACCTAAAACCATCCATCTTCCGTTCATTATTCGATATGGTGGCGACATATTTCAAATTTGAGAACGTGTGGGATCGGTTGTCAGGTTGGACTAGATTTTTACGAGCGAGCGGAGCGAGCGAGCAACGGTCACAATTTCCAAGCTATACATATACCTTATATGGCCTTCCATATATTCGTGTTATTACCTAATTTTGTCAGCCATTTCGGACGTCCACACTGCACTGTACTATGAGGAAATAGTACTATTTATGTGAAACTATTCATAAACTGTAAACATGTGTCGGTAGGCAATAGGATAAATACTTCCGGCTCCTCGGGCTGGTGCGATTATTTCAATGTCCGTATGTGCCAAAGCGTTGGTTTATGACACTCACCTTTACGCGTCTCTCGCTCGCGGGCGCTCGCTCGAAAACTATAGCCTAACCTAAAACCAATCCATCTTGCGTTCATTATTCGATATGATGGCGTCATATTTCAAATTTGCGAACGTGTCGGATCGGTTTGTGGGGTTGGACTAGATTTTTACGAGCGAGCGGAGCGAGCGAGCAACGGTCACAATTTCCAAGCTATACATATACCATATATTGTCTTGCATATATTTCGTGCTTGTACCTAATTTTGTCAGCCATTTCGGACATCACGTTGCACTGTACTATGAGGAAACGGTACTAATTATGTGAAACTATTGGTAAACCGTAAACATTTGTCAGAAGGCAATAGGATAAAGACTTCCGGCTCCTCGGGCTGGTGCGAAATATCAATGTCCTTATGTGCCAAACCGTTGGTTTATGACACACCTTTACGCGTCTCTCGCTCGCGGCGCTCGCTCGAAAACTATAGACTAACCTAAAACCAATCCATCTTGCGTTCATTATTCGATATGATGGCGACATATTTCAAATTTGCGAACGTGTGGGATCGGTTGTGAGGTTGGACTAGATTTTTTCGAGCGAGCGGAGCGAGCGAGCAAACGGTCACAATTTCCAAGCTATACATATACCATATATTGTCTTGCATATATTTCGTGCTTGTACCTAATTTTGTCAGCCATTTCGGACATCACGTTGCCACTGTACTATGAGGGAAACGGTACTAATTACGTGAAACTATTGGTAAACCGTAAACATTTGTCAGAAGGCAATAGGATAAAGACTTCCGGCTCCTCGGGCTGGTGCGAATATATCAATGTCCGTATGTGCCAAACCGATGGTTTATGACACACCTATACGCGCTTCACCCTCGCTGCGCTCGCTCGAAAACTATAGCCTAACCTAAAACCAATCCATCTTCCGTTCATTATTCGATATGGTGGCGACATATTTCAAATTTGCGAACGTGTGGGATCGGTTGTGAGGTTGGACTAGATTTTTACGAGCGAGCGGAGCGAGCGAGCAACGGTCACAATTTCCAAGCTATACATATACCTTATATGGCCTTCCATATATTTCGTGTTATTACCTATTTTGTCAGCCATTTCGGACGTCACACTGCACTGTACTATGAGGAAATAGTACTATTTATGTGAAACTATTCATAAACTGTAAACATGTGTCGGTAGGCAATAGGATAAATACTTCCCGGCTCCTCGGGCTGGTGGCGAATATTTCAATGTCCGTATGTGCCAAAGCGTTGGTTTATGACACACCTTTACGCGTCTCTCGCTCGCGGCGATCGCTCGAAAACTATAGCCTAACCTAAAACCAATCCATCTTGCGTTCATTATTCGATATGATGGCGACATAGTTTCAAATTTGCGAACGTGTCGGATCGGTTGTGGGGTTGGACTAGATTTTTACGAGCGAGCGGAGCGAGCGAGCAACGGTCACAATTTCCAAGCTATACATATACCATATATTGTCTTGCATATATTTCGTGCTTGTACCTAATTTTGTCAGCCATTTCGGTCATCACGTTGCACTGTACTAAGAGGAAACGGTACTATTTATGTGAAACTATTCATAAACTGTAAACATGTGTCGGTAGGCAATAGGATAAATACGTCTGGCTCCACGGGCTGGTGCGAATATTCAATGTCCGTATGTGCCAAAACCGTTGGTTTTATGACACACCTTTACGCGTCTCTCGCTCGCGGCGCTCGCTCGAAAACTATAGCCTAACCTAAAACCAATCCATCTTGCGTTCATTATTCGATATGATGGCGACATATTTCAAATTGGCGAACGTGTCGGATCGGCTGTGAGGTTGGACTAGATTTTTTTCGAGCGAGCGAGCAACGATCACAATTTCCAACCTATACATACACCTTATATTGCCTTACATATATGTCGTGTTATTACCTAATTTTGTCAGCCATTTCGGACATCACATTGCATTGTACTATGTGGAAATAGTACTATTTATGTGAAACTATTCATAAACTGTAAACATGTGTCGGTAGGCAATGGGATAAATACTTCCGGCTCCTCGGGCTGGTGCGAATATTTCAATGTCCGTATGTGCCAAACCGTTGGTTTATGACACACCTATACGCGTCTCTCGCTCGCTGCGCTCGCTCGAAAACTATAGCCTAACCTAAAACCAATCCATCTTCCGTTCATTATTCGATATGGAGGCGACATATTTCAAATTTGCGAACGTGTGGGATCGGTTGTGAGGTTGGACTAGATTTTTACGAGCGAGCGGAGCGAGCGAGCAACGGTCACAATCTCCAAGCTATACATATACCTTATATTGCCTTCCATATATTTCGTGTTATTACCTAATTTTGTCAGCCATTTCGGACGTCACACTGCACTGTACTATGAGGAAATAGTACTATTTATGTGAAACTATTCATAAACTGTAAACATGTGTCGGTAGGCAATAGGATAAATACTTCCGGCTCCTCGGGCTGGTGCGAATATTTCAATGTCCGTATGTGCCAAAGCGTTGGTTTATGACACAACTTTACGCGTCTCTCGCTCGCGGCGCTCGCTCGAAAACTATAGCCTAACCTAAAACCAATCCATCTTGCGTTCATTATTCGATATGATGGCGTCATATTTCAAATTTGCGAACGTGTCGGATCGGTTGTGGGGTTGGACTAGATTTTTACGAGCGTGCGGAGCGAGCGAGCAACGGTCACAATTTCCAAGCTATACATATACCATATATTGTCTTGCATATATTTCGTGCTTGTACCTAATTTTGTCAGCCATTTCGGACATCACGTTGCACTGTACTATGAGGAAACGGTACTAATTATGTGAAACTATTGGTAAACCGTAAACATTTGTCAGAAGGCAATAGGATAAAGACTTCCGGCTCCTCGGGCTGGTGCGAATATATCAATGTCCTTATGTGCCAAACCGTTGGTTTATGACACACCTTTACGCGTCTCTCGCTCGCGGCGCTCGCTCGAAAACTATAGGCTAACCTAAAACCAATCCATCTTGCGTTCATTATTCGATATGATGGGCGACATATTTCAAATTTGCGAACGTGTCGGATCGGTTGTGAGGTTGGACTAGATTTTTTCGAGCGAGCGGAGCGAGCGAGCAACGGTCACAATTTCCAAGCTATACATATACCATATATTGTCTTGCATATATTTCGTGCTTGTACCTAATTTTGTCAGCCATTTCGGACATCACGTTGCACTGTACTATGAGGAAACGGTACTAATTATGTGAAACTATTGGTTAAACCGTAAACATTTGTCAGAAGGCAATAGGATAAAGACTTCCGGCTCCTCGGGCTGGTGCGAATATATCAATGTCCGTATGTGCCAAACCGATGGTTTATGACACACCTATACGCGTCTCACTCTCGCTGCGCTCGCTCGAAAACTATAGCCTAACCTAAAACCAATCCATCTTCCGTTCATTATTCGATATGGTGGCGACATATTTCAAATTTGCGAACGTGTGGATCGGTTGTCAGGTTGGACTAGATTTTTACGAGCGAGCGGAGCGAGCGAGCAACGGTCACAATTTCCAAGCTATACATATACCTTATATGGCCTTCCATATATTTCGTGTTATTACCTAATTTTGTCAGCCATTTCGGACGTCACACTGCACTGTACTATGAGGCAATAGTACTATTTATGTGAAACTATTCATAAACTGTAAACATGTGTCGGTAGGCAATAGGATAAATACTTCCGGCTCCTCGGGCTGGTGCGAATATTTCAATGTCCGTATGTGCCAAAGCGTTGGTTTATGACACACCTTTACGCGTCTCTCGCTCGCGGCGCTCGCTCGAAAACTATAGCCTAACCTAAAACCAATCCATCTTGCGTTCATTATTCGATATGATGGCGTCATATTTCAAATTTGCGAACGTGTCGGATCGGTTGTGGGGTTGGACTAGATTTTTACGAGCGTGCGGAGCGAGCGAGCAACGGTCACAATTTCCAAGCTATACATATACCATATATTGTCTTGCATATATTTCGTGCTTGTACCTAATTTTGTCAGCCATTTCGGACATCACGTTGCACTGTACTATGAGGAAACGGTACTAATTATGTGAAACTATTGGTAAACCGTAAACATTTGTCAGAAGGCAATAGGATAAAGACTTCCGGCTCCTCGGGCTGGTGCGAATATATCACTGTCCTTATGTGCCAAACCGTTGGTTTATGACACACCTTTACGCGTCTCTCGCTCGCGGCGCTCGCTCGAAAACTATAGGCTAACCTAAAACCAATCCATCTTGCGTTCATTATTCGATATGATGGCGGACATATTTCAAATTTGCGAACGTGTCGGATCGGTTGTGAGGTTGGACTAGATTTTTTCGAGCGAGCGGAGCGAGCGAGCAACGGTCACAATTTTCAAGCTATACATATACCATATATTGTCTTGCATATATTTCGTGCTTGTACCTAATTTTGTCAGCCATTTCGGACATCACGTTGCACTGTACTATGAGGAAACGGTACTAATTATGTGAAACTATTGGTAAACCGTAAACATTTGTCAGAAGGCAATAGGATAAAGACTTCCGGCTCCTCGGGCTGGTGCGAATATATCAATGTCCGTATGTGCCAAACCGATGGTTTATGACACACCTATACGCGTCTCACTCTCGCTGCGCTCGCTCGAAAACTATAGCCTAACCTAAAACCAATCCATCTTCCGTTCATTATTCGATATGGTGGCGACATATTTCAAATTTGAGAACGTGTGGGATCGGTTGTCAGGTTGGACTAGATTTTTACGAGCGAGCGGAGCGAGCGAGCAACGGTCACAATTTCCAAGCTATACATATACCTTATATGGCCTTCCATATATTTCGTGTTATTACCTAATTTTGTCAGCCATTTCGGACGTCACACTGCACTGTACTATGAGGAAATAGTACTATTTATGTGAAACTATTCATAAACTGTAAACATGTGTCGGTAGGCAATAGGATAAATACTTCCGGCTCCTCGGGCTGGTGCGAATATTTCAATGTCCGTATGTGCCAAAGCGTTGGTTTATGACACACCTTTACGCGTCTCTCGCTCGCGGCGCTCGCTCGAAAACTATAGCCTAACCTAAAACCAATCCATCTTGCGTTCATTATTCGATATGATGGCGTCATATTTCAAATTTGCGAACGTGTCGGATCGGTTGTGGGGTTGGACTAGATTTTTACGAGCGAGCGGAGCGAGCGAGCAACGGTCACAATTTCCAAGCTATACATATACCATATATTGTCTTGCATATATTTCGTGCTTGTACCTAATTTTGTCAGCCATTTCGGACATCACGTTGCACTGTACTATGAGGAAACGGTACTAATTATGTGAAACTATTGGTAAACCGTAAACATTTGTCAGAAGGCAATAGGATAAAGACTTCCGGCTCCTCGGGCTGGTGCGAATATATCAATGTCCTTATGTGCCAAACCGTTGGTTTATGACACACCTTTACGCGTCTCTCGCTCGCGGCGCTCGCTCGAAAACTATAGACTAACCTAAAACCAATCCATCTTGCGTTCATTATTCGATATGATGGCGACATATTTCAAATTTGCGAACGTGTGGGATCGGTTGTGAGGTTGGACTAGATTTTTTCGAGCGAGCGGAGCGAGCGAGCAACGGTCACAATTTCCAAGCTATACATATACCATATATTGTCTTGCATATATTTCGTGCTTGTACCTAATTTTGTCAGCCATTTCGGACATCACGTTGCACTGTACTATGAGGAAACGGTACTAATTACGTGAAACTATTGGTAAACCGTAAACATTTGTCAGAAGGCAATAGGATAAAGACTTCCGGCTCCTCGGGCTGGTGCGAATATATCAATGTCCGTATGTGCCAAACCGATGGTTTATGACACACCTATACGCGTCTCACCCTCGCTGCGCTCGCTCGAAAACTATAGCCTAACCTAAAACCAATCCATCTTCCGTTCATTATTCGATATGGTGGCGACATATTTCAAATTTGCGAACGTGTGGGATCGGTTGTGAGGTTGGACTAGATTTTTACGAGCGAGCGGAGCGAGCGAGCAACGGTCACAATTTCCAAGCTATACATATACCTTATATGGCCTTCCATATATTTCGTGTTATTACCTAATTTTGTCAGCCATTTCGGACGTCACACTGCACTGTACTATGAGGAAATAGTACTATTTATGTGAAACTATTCATAAACTGTAAACATGTGTCGGTAGGCAATAGGATAAATACTTCCGGCTCCTCGGGCTGGTGCGAATATTTCAATGTCCGTATGTGCCAAAGCGTTGGTTTATGACACACCTTTACGCGTCTCTCGCTCGCGGCGCTCGCTCGAAAACTATAGCCTAACCTAAAACCAATCCATCTTGCGTTCATTATTCGATATGATGGCGACATATTTCAAATTTGCGAACGTGTCGGATCGTTTGTGAGGTTGGACTAGATTTTTTCGAGCGAGCGGAGCGAGCGAGCAACGGTCACAATTTCCAAGCTATACATATACCATATATTGTCTTGCATATATTTCGTGCTTGTACCTAATTTTGTCAGCCATTTCGGACATCACATTGCACTGTACTATGAGGAAACGGTACTGATTATGTGAAACTATTGGTAAACCGTAAACATTTGTCAGAAGGCAATAGGATAAAGACTTCCGGCTGCTCGGGCTGGTGCGAATATTTCAATGTCCGTATGTGCCAAACCGTTGGTTTATGAAACACCTTTATGCGTCTCTCGCTCGCGGCGCTCGCTCGAAAACTATAGCCTAACCTAAAACCAATCCATCTTGCGTTCATTATTCGATATGATGGCGACATATTTGAAATTTGCGAACGTGTCGGATCGGTTGTGGGGTTGGACTAGATTTTTACGAGCGAGCGGATCGAGCGAGCAACGGTCACAATTTCCAAGCTATACATATACCATATATTGTCTTGCATATATTTCGTGCTTGTACCTAATTTTGTCAGCCATTTCGGACATCACGTTGCACTGTACTATGAGGAAACGGTACTAATTATGTGAAACTATTGGTAAACCGTAAACATTTGTCAGAAGGCAATAGGATAAAGACTTCCGGCTCCTCGGGCTGGTGCGAATATATCAATGTCCTTATGTGCCAAACCGTTGGTTTATGACACACCTTTACGCGTCTCTCGCTCGCGGCGCTCGCTCGAAAACTATAGACTAACCTAAAACCAATCCATCTTTCGTTCATTATTCGATATGATGGCGACATATTTCAAATTTGCGAACGTGTGGGATCGGTTGTGAGGTTGGACTAGATTTTTTCGAGCGAGCGGAGCGAGCGAGCAACGGTCACAATTTCCAAGCTATACATATACCATATATTGTCTTGCATATATTTCGTGCTTGTACCTAATTTTGTCAGCCATTTCGGACATCACGTTGCACTGTACTATGAGGAAACGGTACTAATTATGTGAAACTATTGGTAAACCGTAAACATTTGTCAGAAGGCAATAGGATAAAGACTTCCGGCTCCTCGGGCTGGTGCGAATATATCAATGTCCGTATGTGCCAAACCGATGGTTTATGACACACCTATACGCGTCTCACCCTCGCTGCGCTCGCTCGAAAACTATAGCCTAACCTAAAACCAATCCATCTTCCGTTCATTATTCGATATGGTGGCGACATATTTCAAATTTGCGAACGTGTGGGATCGGTTGTGAGGTTGGACTAGATTTTTACGAGCGAGCGGAGCGAGCGAGCAACGGTCACAATTTCCAAGCTATACATATACCTTATATGGCCTTCCATATATTTCGTGTTATTACCTAATTTTGTCAGCCATTTCGGACGTCACACAGCACTGTACTATGAGGAAATAGTACTATTTATGTGAAACTATTCATAAACTGTAAACATGTGTCGGTAGGCAATAGGATAAATACTTCCGGCTCCTCGGGCTGGTGCGAATATTTCAATGTCCGTATGTGCCAAAGCGTTGGTTTATGACACACCTTTACGCGTCTCTCGCTCGCGGCGCTCGCTCGAAAACTATAGCCTAACCTAAAACCAATCCATCTTGCGTTCATTATTCGATATGATGGCGACATATTTCAAATTTGCGAACGTGTCGGATCGTTTGTGAGGTTGGACTAGATTTTTTCGAGCGAGCGGAGCGAGCGAGCAACGGTCACAATTTCCAAGCTATACATATACCATATATTGTCTTGCATATATTTCGTGCTTGTACCTAATTTTGTCAGCCATTTCGGACATCACATTGCACTGTACTATGAGGAAACGGTACTGATTATGTGAAACTATTGGTAAACCGTAAACATTTGTCAGAAGGCAATAGGATAAAGACTTCCGGCTGCTCGGGCTGGTGCGAATATTTCAATGTCCGTATGTGCCAAACCGTTGGTTTATGAAACACCTTTATGCGTCTCTCGCTCGCGGCGCTCGCTCGAAAACTATAGCCTAACCTAAAACCAATCCATCTTGCGTTCATTATTCGATATGATGGCGACATATTTGAAATTTGCGAACGTGTCGGATCGGTTGTGGGGTTGGACTAGATTTTTACGAGCGAGCGGATGGAGCGAGCAACGGTCACAATTTCCAAGCTATACATATACCATATATTGTCTTGCATATATTTCGTGCTTGTACCTAATTTTGTCAGCCATTTCGGACATCACGTTGCACTGTACTATGAGGAAACTGTACTGATTATGTGAAACTATTGGTAAACCGTAAACATTTGTCAGAAGGCAATAGGATAAAGACTTCCGGCTCCTCGGGCTGGTGCGAATATATCACTGTCCGTATGTGCCAAACCGATGGTTTGTGACACACCTTTACGCGTCTCTCGTTCGCTGCGCTCGCACGAAAGCTATAGCCTAACCTAAAACCGATCCATCTTCCGTTCATTACTCGATATGGTGGCGACATATTTCAAATTTGCGAACGTGTGGGATCGGTTGTGAGGTTGGACTAGATTTTTACGAGCCAGCGGAGCGAGCGAGCAACGGTCACAATTTCCAAGCTATACATATACCTTATATTGCCTTCCATATATTTCGTGTTATTACCTAATTTTGTCAGCCATTTCGGACATCACATTGCACTGTACTATGAGGAAATAGTACTATTTATGTGAAACTATTCATAAACTGTAAACATGTGTCGGTAGGCAATAGGATAAATACTTCCGGCTCCTCGGGCTGGTGCGAATATTTCAATGTCCGTATGTGCCAAACCGTTGGTTTATGACACACCTTTACGCGTCTCTCGCTCGCTGCGCTCGCTCGAAAACTATAGCCTAACCTAAAACCAATCCATCTTGCGATCATTATTCGATATGATGGCGACATATTTCAAATTTGCGAACGTGTCGGATCGGTTGTGGGGTTGGACTAGATTTTTACGAGCGAGCGGAGCGAGCGAGCAACGGTCACAATTTCCAAGCTATACATATACCTTATATTGCCTTCCAAATATTTCGTGCTATTACCTAATTTTGTCAGCCATTTCGGACATCACATTGCACTGTACCATGAGGAAATAGTACTATTTATGTGAAACTATTCATGAACTGTAAACATGGGTCGGTAGGCAATAGGATAAATACCTCCGGCTCCTCGGGCTGGTGCGAATATTTCAATGTTCGTATGTGCCAAACCGTTGGTTTATGACACACCTTTATGCGTCTCTCGCTCGCGGCGCTCGCTCGAAAACTATAGCCTAACCTAAAACCAATCCATCTTGCGTTCATTATTCGATATGATGGCGACATATTTCAAATTTGCGAACGTGTCGGATCGTTTGTGAGGTTGGACTAGATTTTTTCGAGCGAGCGGAGCGAGCGAGCAACGGTCACAATTTCCAAGCTATACATATACCATATATTGTCTTGCATATATTTCGTGCTTGTACCTAATTTTGTCAGCCATTTCGGACATCACATTGCACTGTACTATGAGGAAACGGTACTGATTATGTGAAACTATTGGTAAACCGTAAACATTTGTCAGAAGGCAATAGGATAAAGACTTCCGGCTGCTCGGGCTGGTGCGAATATTTCAATGTCCGTATGTGCCAAACCGTTGGTTTATGACACACCTTTATGCGTCTCTCGCTCGCGGCGCTCGCTCGAAAAATATAGCCTAACCTAAAACCAATCCATCTTGCGTTCATTATTCGATATGATGGCGACATATTTGAAATTTGCGAACGTGTCGGATCGGTTGTGGGGTTGGACTAGATTTTTACGAGCGAGCGGATCGAGCGAGCAACGGTCACAATTTCCAAGCTATACATATACCATATATTGTCTTGCATATATTTCGTGCTTGTACCTAATTTTGTCAGCCATTTCGGACATCACGTTGCACTGTACTACGAGGAAACGGTACTGATTATGTGAAACTATTGGTAAACCGTAAACATTTGTCAGAAGGCAATAGGATAAAGACTTCCGGCTCCTCGGGCTGGTGCGAATATATCACTGTCCGTATGTGCCAAACCGATGATTTGTGACACACCTTTACGCGTCTCTCGTTCGCTGCGCTCGCACGAAAGCTATAGCCTAACCTAAAACCGATCCATCTTCCGTTCATTACTCGATATGGTGGCGACATATTTCAAATTTGCGAACGTGTGGGATCGGTTGTGAGGTTGGACTAGATTTTTACGAGCCAGCGGAGCGAGCGAGCAACGGTCACAATTTCCAAGCTATACATATACCTTATATTGCCTTCCATATATTTCGTGTTATTACCTAATTTTGTCAGCCATTTCGGACATCACATTGCACTGTACTATGAGGAAATAGTACTATTTATGTGAAACTATTCTTGAACTGTAAACATGTGTCGGTAGGCAATAGGATAAATACCTCCGGCTCCTCGGGCTGGTGCGAATATTTCAATGTTCGTATGTGCCAAACCGTTGGTTTATGACACACCTTTATGCGTCTCTCGTTCGCTGCGCTCGCACGAAAGCTATAGCCTAACCTAAAACCAATCCATCTTCCGTTCATTATTCGATATGGTGGCGACATATTTCAAATTTGCGAACGTGTGGGATCGGTTTTGAGGTTGGACTAGATTTTTACGAGCGAGCGGAGCGAGCGAGCAACGGTCACAATTTCCAAGCTATACATATACCATATATTGTCTTGCATATATTTCGTGCTTGTACCTAATTTTGTCAGCCATTTCGGACATCACGTTGCACTGTACTATGAGGAAACGGTACTATTTATGTGAAACTATTCATAAACTGTAAACATGTGTCTGTAGGCAATAGGATAAATACTTCCGGCTCCTCGGGCTGGTGCGAATATTTCAATGTCCGTATGTGCCAATCCGTTGGTTTATGACACACCTTTACGCGTCTCTCGCTCGCTGCGCTCGCTCGAAAACTATAGCCTATCCTAAAACCAATCCATCTTGCGATCATTATTCGATATGATGGCGACATATTTCAAATTTGCGAACGTGTCGGATCGGTTGTGGGGTTGGACTAGATTTTTACGAGCGAGCGGAGCGAGCGAGCAACGGTCACAATTTCCAAGCTATACGTATACCATACATTGCCTTGCATATATTTCGTGTTATTACCTAATTTTCTCAGCCATTTCGGACATAACATTGCACTGTACTATGAGGAAATAGTACTATTTATGTGAAACTATTCATAAACTGTAAACATGTGTCGGTAGGCAATAGGATAAATACTTCCGGCTCCTCGGGCTGGTGCGAATATTTCAATGTCCGTATGTGCCAAACCGTTGGTTTATGACACACCTTTATGCGTCTCTCGCTCGCGGCGCTCGCTCGAAAACTATAGCGTAACCTAAAACCAGTCCATCTTGCGATCATTATTCGATATGACGGAGACATATATCAAATTTGCGAACGTGTCGGATCGGTTGTGGGGTTGGACTAGATTTTTACGAGCGAGCGGAGCGAGCGAGCAACGGTCACAATTTCCAAGCTATACATATACCATATATTGTCTTGCATATATTTCGTGCTTGTACCTAATTTTGTCAGCCATTTCGGACATCACGTTGCACTGTACTATGAGGAAGCGGTACTAATTATGTGAAACTATTGGTAAACCGTAAACATTTGTCAGAAGGCAATAGGATAAAGACTTCCGGCTCCTCGGGCTGGTGCGAATATATCAATGTCCGTATGTGCCAAACCGATGGTTTGTGACACACCTTTACGCGTCTCTCGTTCGCTGCGCTCGCACGAAAGCTATAGCCTAACCTAAAACCAATCCATCTTCCGTTCATTATTCGATATGGTGGCGACATATTTCAAATTTGCGAACGTGTGGGATCGGTTGTGAGGTTGGACTAGATTTTTACGAGCGAGCGGAGCGAGCGAGCAACGATAACAATTTCCAAGCTATACATATACCTTATATTGCCTTCCATATATTTCGTGTTATTACCTAATTTTGTCAGCCATTTCGGACATCACATTGCACTGTACTATGAGGAAATAGTACTATTTATGTGAAACTATTCATAAACTGTAAACATGTGTCGGTAGGCAATAGGATAAATACTTCCGGCTCCTCGGGCTGGTGCGAATATTTCAATGTCCGTATGTGCCAAACCGTTGGGTTATGACACACCTTTACGCGTCTCTCTCTCGCTGCGCTCGCTCGAAAACTATAGCCTAACCTAAAACCAATCCATCTTGCGATCATTATTCGATATGATGGCGACATATATCAAATTTGCGAACGTGTCGGATCGGTTGTGGGGTTGGACTAGATTTTTACGAGCGAGCGGAGCGAGCGAGCAACGGTCACAATTTCCAAGCTATACATACACCTTGTATTGCCTTCCATATATTTCGTGTTATTACCTAATTTTGTCAGCCATTTCGGACATCACATTGCACTGTACTATGAGGAAATAGTACTATTTATGTGAAACTATTCGTAAACTGTAAACATGTGTCGGTAGGCAATAGGATAAATACTTCCGGCTCCTCGGGCTGGTGCGAATATTTCAATGTCCGTATGTGCCAAACCGTTCGTTTATGACACACATATACGCGTCTCTCGCTCGCTGCGCTCGCTCGAAAACTATAGCCTAACCTAAAACCAATCCATCTTGCGTTCATTATTCGATATGATGGCGACATATTTCAAATTTGCGAACGTGTCGTATCGGTTGTGGGGTTGGACTAGATTTTTACGAGCGAGCGGAGCGAGCGAGCAACGGTCACAATTTCCAAGCTATACATATACCATATATTGTCTTGCATATATTTCGTGCTTGTACCTAATTTTGTCAGCCATTTCGGACATCACGTTGCACTGTACCATGAGGAAACGGTACTAATTATGTGAAACTATTGGTAAACCGTAAACATTTGTAAGAAGGCAATAGGATAAAGACTTCCGTCTCCTCGTGCTGGTGCGAATATATCAATGTCCGTATGTGCCAAACCGATGGTTTGTGACACACCTTTACGCGTCTCTCGTTCGCTGCGCTCGCACGAAAGCTATAGCCTAACCTAAAACCAATCCATCTTGCGTTCATTATTCGATATGATGGCGACATATTTCAAATTTGCGAACGTGTCGGATCGGTTGTGGGGTTGGACTAGATTTTTACGAGCGAGCGGAGCGAGCGAGCAACGGTCACAATTTCCAAGCTATACATATACCATATATTGTCTTGCATATATTTCGTGCTTGTACCTAATTTTGTCAGCCATTTCGGACATCACGTTGCACTGTACTATGAGGAAACGTTACTAATTATATGAAACTATTGGTAAACCGTAAACATTTGTCAGAAGCCAATTGGATAAAGACTTCCGGCTCCTCGGGCTGGTGCGAATATATCAATGTCCGTATGTGCCAAACCGATGGTTTGTGACACACCTTTACGCGCCTCTCGTTCGCTGCGCTCGCACGAAAGCTATAGCCTAACCTAAAACCAATCCATCTTCCGTTCATGATTCGATATGGTAGCGACATATTTCAAATTTGCGAACGTGTGGGATCGGTTGTGTGGTTGGACTAGATTTTTACGAGCGAGCAGAGCGAGCGAGCAACGGTCACAATTTCCAACCTATACATACACCTTATATTGCCTTCCATATATTTCGTGTTATTACCTAATTTTGTCAGCCATTTCGGACATCACATTGCACTGTACTATGAGGAAATAGTACTATTTAAGTGAAACTATTCGTAAACTGTAAACATGTGTCGGTAGGCAATAGGATAAATACTTCCGGCTCCTCGGGCTGGTGCGAATATTTCAATGTCCGTATGTGCCAAACCGTTGGTTTATGACACACATATACGCGTCTCTCGCTCGCTGCGCTCGCTCGAAAACTATAGCCTAACCTAAAACCAACCCATCTTCCGTTCATTATTCGATATGGTGGCGACATATTTCAAATTTGCGAATGTGTTGGATCGGTTGTGGGGTTGGACTAGATTTTTACGAGCGAGCGGAGCGAGCGAGCAACGGTCACAATTTCCAAGCTATACATATACCATATATTGTCTTGCATATATTTCGTGATTGTACCAAATTTTGTCAGCCATTTCGGACATCACGTTGCACTGTACTATGAGGAAACGGTACTAATTATGTGAAACTATTGGCAAACCGTAAACATTTGTCAGAAGGCAATAGGATGAAGACTTCCGGCTCCTCGGGCTGGTGCGAATATTTCAATGTCCGTATGTGCCAAACCGTTGGTTTGTGACACACCTATACGCGTCTCTCGTTCGCTGCGCTCGCACGAAAGCTATAGCCTAACCTAAAACCAATCCATCTTGCGATCATTATTCGATATGATGGCGACATATTTCAAATTTGCGAACGTGTCGGATCGGTTGTGGGGTTGGACTAGATTTTTACGAGCGAGCGGAGCGAGCGAGCAACGGTCACAATTTCCAAGCTATACATATACCATATATTGCCTTGCATATATGTCGTGTTATTACCTAATTTTGTCAGCCATTTCGGACATCACGTTGCACTTTACTATGAGGAAACGGTACTAATTATGTGAAACTATTGGTAAACCGTAAACATTTGTAAGGAGGCAATAGGATAAAGACTTCCGTCTCCTCGTGCTGGTGCGAATATATCAATGTCCGTATGTGCCAAACCGATGGTTTGTGACACACCTTTACGCGTCTCTCGTTCGCTGCGCTCGCACGAAAGCTATAGCCTAACCTAAAACCAATCCATCTTGCGTTCATTATTCGATATGATGGCGACATATTTCAAATTTGCGAACGTGTCGGATCGGTTGTGGGGTTGGACTAGATTTTTACGAGCGAGCGGAGCGAGCGAGCAACGGTCACAATTTCCAAGCTATACATATACCATATATTGTCTTGCATATATTTCGTGCTTGTACCTAATTTTGTCAGCCATTTCGGACATCACGTTGCACTGTACTATGAGGAAACGGTACTAATTATATGAAACTATTGGTAAACCGTAAACATTTGTCAGAAGGCAATTGGATAAAGACTTCCGGCTCCTCGGGCTGGTGCGAATATATCAATGTCCGTATGTGCCAAACCGATGGTTTGTGACACACCTTTACGCGTCTCTCGTTCGCTGCGCTCGCACGAAAGCTATAGCCTAACCTAAAACCAATCCATCTTCCGTTCATGATTCGATATGGTAGCGACATATTTCAAATTTGCGAACGTGTGGGATCGGTTGTGTGGTTGGACTAGATTTTTACGAGCGAGCAGAGCGAGCGAGCAACGGTCACAACTTCCAACCTATACATACAACTTATATTGCCTTCCATATATTTCGTGTTATTACCTAATTTTGTCAGCCATTTCGGACATCACATTGCACTGTACTATGAGGAAATAGTACTATTTATGTGAAACTATTCGTAAACTGTAAACATGTGTCGGTAGGCAATAGGATAAATACTTCCGGCTCCTCGGGCTGTTGCGAATATTTCAATGTCCGTATGTGCCAAACCATTGGTTTATGACACACATATACGCGTCTCTCGCTCGCTGCGCTCGCTCGAAAACTATAGCCTAACCTAAAACCAACCCATCTTCCGTTCATTATTCGATATGGTGGCGACATATTTCAAATTTGCGAATGTGTCGGATCGGTTGTGGGGTTGGACTAGATTTTTACGAGCGAGCGGAGCGAGCGAGCAACGGTCACAATTTCCAACCTATACATATACCATATATTGTCTTGCATATATTTCGTGCTTGTACCTAATTTTGTCAGCCATTTCGGACATCACGTTGCACTGTACTATGAGGAAACGGTACTAATTATGTGAAACTATTGGTAAACCGTAAACATTTGTCAGAAGGCAATAGGATAAAGACTTCCGGCTCCTCGGGCTGGTGCGAATCTATCAATGTCCGTATGTGCCAAACCGATGGTTTGTGACACACCTTTACGCGTCTCTCGTTCGCTGCGCTCGCACGAAAGCTATAGCCTAACCTAAAACCAATCCATCTTCCGTTCATTATTCGATATGGTGGCGACATATTTCAAATTTGTGAACGTGTCGGATCGGTTGCGAGGTTGGACTAGATTTTTTCGAGCGAGCGGAGCGAGCGAGCATCGGTCACAATTTCCAAGATATACATATACCATATATTGTCATGTATATATTTCGCGCTTGTACCTAATTTTGTCAGCCATTTCGGACATCACGTTGCACTGTACTATGAGGAAACGGTACTAATTATGTGAAACTATTGGTAAACCGTAAACATTTGTCAGAAGGCAATAGGATAAAGACTTCCGGCTCCTCGTGCTGGTGCGAATATATCAATGTCCGTATGTGCCAAACCGATGGTTTGTGACACACCTTTACATGTCTCTCGTTCGCTGCGCTCGCACGAAAGCTATAGCCTAACCTAAAACCAATCCATCTTCCGTTCATTATTCGATATGGTGGCGACATATTTCAAATTTGCGAACGTGTGGGATCGGTTGTGTGGTTGGACTAGATTTTTACGAGCGAGCGGAGCGAGCGAGCAACGGTCACAATTTCCAAGCTATACATATACCTTATATTGCCATCCATATATTTCGTGTTATTACCTAATTTTATCAGCCATTTCGGACATCACATTGCACTGTACTATGAGGAAATAGTACTATTTATGTGAAACTATTCATAAACTGTAAACATGTGTCGGTAGGCAATAGGATAAATACTTCCGGCTCCTCGGGCTGGTGCGAATATTTCAATGTCCGTATGTGCCAAACCGTTGGTTTATGACACACCTATACGCGCCTCTCGCTCGCTGCGCTCGCTCGAAAACTATAGCCTAACCTAAAACCAATCCATCTTCCGTTCATTATTCGATATGGTGGAGACATATTTCAAATTTGCGAACGTGTGGGATCGGTTGTGAGGTTGGACTAGATTTTTTCGAGCGAGCGGAGCGAGCGTGACACGGTCACAATTTCCAAGCTATACATATACCATATATTGCCTTGCATATATGTCGTGTTATTACCTAATTTTGTCAGCCATTTCGGACATCACGTTGCACTGTACTATGAGGAAACGGTACTAATTATGTGAAACTATTGGTAAACCGTAAACATTTGTAAGAAGGCAATAGGATAAAGACTTCCGGCTCCTCGTGCTGGTGCGAATATATCAATGTCCGTATGTGCCAAACCGATGGTTTGTGACACACCTTTACGCGTCTCTCGTTCGCTGCGCTCGCACGAAAGCTATAGCCTAACCTAAAACCAATCCATCTTGCGTTCATTATTCGATATGATGGCGACATATTTCAAATTTGCGAACGTGTCGGATCGGTTGTGGGGTTGGACTAGATTTTTACGAGCGAGCGGAGCGAGCGAGCAACGGTCACAATTTCCAAGCTATACATATACCATATATTGTCTTGCATATATTTCGTGCTTGTACCTAATATTGTCAGCCATTTCGGACATCACGTTCCACTGTACTATGAGGAAACGGTACTAATTATGTGAAAGTATTGGTAAACCGTAAACATTTGTCAGAAGGCAATTGGATAAAGACTTCCGGCTCCTCGGGCTGGTGCGAATATATCAATGTCCGTATGTGCCAAACCGATGGTTTGTGACACACCTTTACGCGTCTCTCGTTCGCTGCGCTCGCACGAAAGCTATAGCCTAACCTAAAAACAATCCATCTTCCGTTCATGATTCGATATGGTAGCGACATATTTCAAATTTGCGAACGTGTGGGATCGGTTGTGTGGTTGGACTAGATTTTTACGAGCGAGCGGAGCGAGCGAGCAACGGTCACAATTTCCAACCTATACATACACCTTATATTGCCTTCCATATATTTCGTGTTATTACCTAATTTCGTCAGGCATTTCGGACATCACATTGCACTGTACTATGAGGAAATAGTACTATTTATGTGAAACTATTCGTAAACTGTAAACATGTGTCGGTAGGCAATAGGATAAATACTTCCGGCTCCTCGGGCTGGTGCGAATATTTCAATGTCCGTATGTGCCAAACCGTTGGTTTATGACACACCTATACGCGTCTCTCGCTCGCTGCGCTCGCTCGAAAACTATAGCCTAACCTAAAACCAACCCATCTTCCGTTCATTATTCGATATGGTGGCGACATATTTCAAATTTGCGAATGTGTCGGATCGGTTGTGGGGTTGGACTAGATTTTTACGAGCGAGCGGAGCGAGCGAGCAACGGTCACAATTTCCAAGCTATACATATACCTTATATTGCCTTCCATATATTTCGTGTTATTACCTAATTTTGTCAGCCATTTCGGACATCACGTTGCACTGTACTATGAGGAAACGGTACTAATTATGTGAAACTATCGGTAAACCGTAAACATTTGTCAGAAGGCAATAGGATAAAGACTTCCGGCTCCTCGGGCTGGTGCGAATATATCAGAGTCCGTATGTGCCAAACCGTTGGTTTATGACACACCTATACGCGTCTCTCGCTCGCTGCGCTCGCTCGAAAACTATAGCCTAACCTAAAACCAATCCATCTTGCGTTCATTATTCGATATGATGGCGACATATTTCAAATTTGCGAACGTGTCGTATCGGTTGTGGGGTTGGACTAGATGTTTACGAGCGAGCGGAGCGAGCGAGCAACGGTCACAATTTCCAAGCTATACATATACCATATATTGTCTGGCATATATTTCGTGCTTGTACCTAATTTTGTCAGCCATTTCGGACATCACGTTGCACTGTACTATGAGGAAACGGTACTAATTATGTGAAACTATTGGTAAACCGTAAACATTTGTAAGAAGGCAATAGGATAAAGACTTCCGGCTCCTCGTGCTGGTGCGAATATATCAATGTCCGTATGTGCCAAACCGATGGTTTGTGACACACCTTTACGCGTCTCTCGTTCGCTGCGCTCGCACGAAAGCTATAGCCTAACCTAAAACCAATCCATCTTGCGTTCATTATTCGATATGATGGCGACATATTTCAAATTTGCGAACGTGTCGGATCGGTTGTGGGGTTGGACTAGATTTTTACGAGCGAGCGGAGCGAGCGAGCAACGGTCATAATTTCCAAGCTATACATATACCATATATTGTCTTGCATATATTTCGTGCTTGTACCTAATTTTGTCAGCCATTTCGGACATCACGTTGCACTGTACTATGAGGAAACGGTACTAATTATGTGAAACTATTGGTAAACCGTAAACATTTGTCAGAAGGCAATTGGATAAAGACTTCCGGCTCCTCGGGCTGGTGCGAATATATCAATGTCCGTATGTGCCAAACCGATGGTTTGTGACACACCTTTACGCGTCTCTCGTTCGCTGCGCTCGCACGAAAGCTATAGCCTAACCTAAAACCAATCCATCTTCCGTTCATGATTCGATATGGTAGCGACATATTTCAAATTTGCGAACGTGTGGGATCGGTTGTGAGGTTGGACTAGATTTTTACGAGCGAGCGGAGCGAGCGAGCAACGGTCACAATTTCCAAGCTATACATATACCTTATATTGCCTTCCATATATTTCGTGTTATTACCTAATTTTGTCAGCCATTTCGGACATCACATTGCACTGTACTATGAGGAAATAGTACTATTTATGTGAAACTATTGGTAAACCGTAAACATTTGTCAGAAGGCAATAGGATAAAGACTTCCGGCTCCTCGGGCTGGTGCGAATATATCAACGTCCGTATGTGCCAAACCGATGGTTTGTGACACACCTTTACGCGTCTCTCGTTCGCTGCGCTCGCACGAAAGCTATAGCCTAACCTAAAACCAATCCATCTTCCGTTCATTATTCGATATGGTGGCGACATATTTCAAATTTGTGAACGTGTCGGATCGGTTGTGGGGTTGGACTAGATTTTTACGAGCGAGCGGAGCGAGCGAGCAACGGTCACAATTTCCAACCTATACATATACCATATATTGTCTTGCATATATTTCGTGCTTGTACCTAATTTTGTCAGCCATTTCGGACATCACATTGCACTGTACTATGAGGAAATAGTACTATTTATGTGAAACTATTCATAAACTGTAAACATGTGTCGGTAGGCAATAGGATAAATACTTCCGGCTCCTCAGGCTGGTGCGAATATTTCAATGTCCGTATGTGCCAAACCGTTGATTTGTGACACACCTTTACGCGTCTCTCGCTCGCGGCGCTCGCTCGAAAACTATAGCCTAACCTAAAACCAATCCATCTTGCGTTCATTATTCGATATGTAGGCGACATATGTCAAATTTGCGAACGTGTCGGATCGGTTGCGAGGTTGGACTAGATTTTTTCGAGCGAGCGGAGCGAGCGAGCATCGGTCACAATTTCCAAGCTATACATATACCATATATTGTCTTGCATATATTTCGCGCTTGTACCTAATTTTGTCAGCCATTTCGGACATCACGTTGCACTGTACTATGAGGAAACGGTACTAATTATGTGAAACCATTGGTAAACCGTAAACATTTGTCAGAGGGCAATAGGATAAAGACTTCCGGATCCTCGGGATGGTGCGAATATATCAATGTCCGTATGTGCCAAACCGATGGTTTGTGACACACCTTTACGCGTCTCTCGTTCGCTGCGCTCGCACGAAAGCTATAGCCTAACCTAAAACCAATCCATCTTCCGTTCATTATTCGATATGGTGGCGACATATTTCAAATTTGCGAACGTGTGGGATCGGTTGTGAGGTTGGACTAGATTTTTACGAGCGAGCGGAGCGAGCGAGCAACGGTCACAATTTCCAAGCTATACATATACCTTATATTGCCTTCCATATATTTCGTGTTATTACCTAATTTTGTCAGCCATTTCGGACATCACATTGCACTGTACTATGAGGAAATAGTACTATTTATGTGAAACTATTCATAAACTGTAAACATGTGTCGGTAGGCAATAGGATAAATACTTCCGGCTCCTCAGGCTGGTGCGAATATTTCAATGTCCGTATGTGCCAAACCGTTGGTTTATGACACACCTATACGCGTCTCTCGCTCGCTGCGCTCGCTCGAAAACTATAGCCTAACCTAAAACCAATCCACTTTGCGTTCATTATTCGATATGATGGCGACATATTTCAAATTTGCGAACGTGTCGTATCGGTTGTGGTGTTGGACTAGATTTTTACGAGCGAGCGGAGCGAGCGAGCAACGGTCACAATTTCCAAGCTATACATATACCATATATTATCTTGCATATATTTCGTGCTTGTACCTAATTTTGTCAGCCATTTCGGACATCACGTTGCACTGTACTATGAGGAAACGGTACTAATTATGTGAAACTATTGGTAAACCGTAAACATTTGTCAGAAGGCAATAGGATAAAGACTTCCGGCTCCTCGGGCTGGTGCGAATATATCAATGTCCGTATGTGCCAAACCGATGGTTTGTTACACACCTTTACGCGTCTCTCGTTCGCTGCGCTCGCACGAAAGCTATAGCCTAACCTAAAACCAATCCATCTTCCGTTCATTATTCGATATGGTGGCGACATATTTCAAATTTGCGAACGTGTGGGATCGGTTGTGAGGTTGGACTAGATTTTTACGAGCGTGCGGAGCGAGCGAGCAACGGTCACAATTTCCAACCTATACATATACCATATATTGTCTTGCATATATTTCGTGCTTGTACCTAATTTTGTCAGCCATTTCGGACATCACATTGCACTGTACTATGAGGAAATAGTACTATTTATGTGAAACTATTCATAAACTGTAAACATGTGTCGGTAGGCAATAGGATAAATACTTCCGGCTCCTCGGGCTGGTGCGAATATTTCAATGTCCGTATGTGCCAAACCGTTGATTTGTGACACACCTTTACGCGTCTCTCGCTCGCGGCGCTCGCTCGAAAACTATAGCCTAACCTAAAACCAATCCATCTTGCGTTCATTATTCGATATGATGGCGACATATTTCAAATTTGCGAACGTGTCGTATCGGTTGTGGGGTTGGACTAGATTTTTACGAGCGAGCGGAGCGAGCGAGCAACGGTCACAATTTCCAAGCTATACATATACCATATATTGTCTTGCATATATTTCGTGCTTGTACCTAATTTTGTCAGCCATTTCGGACATCACGTTGCACTGTACTATGAGGAAACGGTACTAATTATGTGAAACAATTGGTAAACCGTAAACATTTGTCAGAAGGCAATAGGATAAAGACTTCCGGCTCCTCGGGCTGGTGCGAATATATCAACGTCCGTATGTGCCAAACCGATGGTTTGTGACACACCTTTACGCGTCTCTCGTTCGCTGCGCTCGCACGAAAGCTATAGCCTAACCTAAAACCAATCCATCTTCCGTTCATTATTCGATATGGTGGCGACATATTTCAAATTTGCGAACGTGTCGGATCGGTTGTGGGGTTGGACTAGATTTTTACGAGCGAGCGGAGCGAGCGAGCAACGGTCACAATTTCCAACCTATACATATACCATATATTGTCTTGCATATATTTCGTGCTTGTACCTAATTTTGTCAGCCATTTCGGACATCACATTGCACTGTACTATGAGGAAATAGTACTATTTATGTGAAACTATTCATAAACTGTAAACATGTGTCGGTAGGCAATAGGATAAATACTTCCGGCTCCTCGGGCTGGTGCGAATATTTCAATGTCCGTATGTGCCAAACCGTTGATTTGTGACACACCTTTACGCGTCTCTCGCTCGCGGCGCTCGCTCGAAAACTATAGCCTAACCTAAAACCAATCCATCTTGCGTTCATTATTCGATATGTAGGCGACATATGTCAAATTTGCGAACGTGTCGGATCGGTTGCGAGGTTGGAATAGATTTTTTCGAGCGAGCGGAGCGAGCGAGCATCGGTCACAATTTCCAAGCTATACATATACCATATATTGTCTTGCATATATTTCGCGCTTGTACCTAATTTTGTCAGCCATTTCGGACATCACGTTGCACTGTACTATGAGGAAACGGTACTAATTATGTGAAACTATTGGTAAACCGTAAACATTTGTCAGAAGGCAATAGGATAAAGACTTCCGGCTCCTCGTGCTGGTGCGAATATATCAATGTCCGTATGTGTCAAACCGATGGTTTGTGACACACCTTTACGCGTCTCTCGTTCGCTGCGCTCGCACGAAAGCTATAGCCTAACCTAAAACCAATCCATCTTCCGTTCATTATTCGATATGGTGGCGACATATTTCAAATTTGCGAACGTGTGGGATCGGTTGTGAGGTTGGACTAGATTTTTACGAGCGAGCGGAGCGAGCGTGACACGGTCACAATTTCCAAGCTATACATATACCTTATATTGCCTTCCATATGTTTCGTGTTATTACCTAATTTTGTCAGCCATTTCGGACATCACATTGCACTGTACTATGAGGAAATAGTACTATTTATGTGAAACTATTCATAAACTGTAAACATGTGTCAGTAGGCAATAGGATAAATACTTCCCGCTCCTCGGGCTGGTGCGAATATTTCAATGTCCGTATGTGCCAAACCGTTGGTTTATGGCACACCTATACGCGTCTCTCGCTCGCGGCGCTCGCTCGAAAACTATAGCCTAACCTAAAACCAATCCATCTTGCGTTCATTATTCGATATGTAGGCGACATATGTCAAATTTGCGAACGTGTCGGATCGGTTGCGAGGTTGGAATAGATTTTTTCGAGCGAGCGGAGCGAGCGAGCATCGGTCACAATTTCCAAGCTATACATATACCATATATTGCCTTGCATATATTTCGTGCTAGTACCTAATTGTGTCAGCCATTTCGGACATCACATTGCACTGTACTATGTGGAAATAGTACTATTTATGTGAAACTATTCATAAACTGTAAACATGTGTCGGTAGGCAATAGGATAAATACTTCCGGCTCCTCGGGCTGGTGCGAATATTTCAATGTCCGTGTGTGCTAAACCGTTGGTTTCTGACACACCTTTACGCGTCTCTCGCTCGCTGCGCTCGTTCGAAAACTATAGCCTAACCTAAAACCAATCCATCTTCCGTTCATTATTCGATATGGTGGGGACATATTTCAAATTTGCGAACGTGTGGGATCGGTTGTGAGGTTGGACTAGATTTTTACGAGGGAGCGGAGCGAGCGAGCAACGGTCACAATTTCCAAGCTATACATATACCTTATATTGCCTTCCATATATTTCGTGTTATTACCTAATTTTGTCAGCCATTTCGGACATCACATTGCACTGTACTATGAGGAAATAGTACTATTTATGTGAAACTATTCATAAACTGTAAACATGTGTCGGTAGGCAATAGGATAAATACTTCCGGCTCCTCGGGCTGGTGCGAATATTTCAATGTCCGTATGTGCCAAACCGTTGGTTTATGACACACCTATACGCGTCTCTCGCTCGCTGCGCTCGCTCGAAAACTATAGCCTAACCTAAAACCAATCCATCTTGCGTTCATTATTCGATATGATGGCGACATATTTCAAATTTGCGAACGTGTCGGATCGGTTGTGAGGTTGGACTATATTTTTACGAGCGAGCGGAGCGAGCGAGCAATGGTCACAATTTCCAAGCTATACATATACCATATATTGTCTTGCATATATTTCGTTCTTGTACCTAATTTTGTCAGCCATTTCGGACATCACGTTGCACTGTACTATGTGGAAATAGTACTATTTATGGGAAACTATTCATAAACTGTAAACATGTGTCGGTAGGCAATAGGATAAAGACTTCCGGCTCCTCGGGCTGGTGCGAATATTTCAATGTCCGTATGTGCCAAACCGTTGGTTTATGACACACCTATACGCGTCTCTCGCTCGCTGCGCTCGCTCGAAATCTATAGCCTAACCTAAAACCAATCCATCTTGCGTTCATTATTCGATATGATGGCGACATATTTCAAATTTGCGAACGTGTCGGATCGGTTGTGGGGTTGGACTAGATTTTTAAGAGCGAGCGGAGCGAGCGAGCAACGGTCACAATTTCAAAGCTATACATATACCATATATTGTCTTGCATATATTTCGTTCTTGTACCTAATTTTGTCAGCCATTTCGGACATCACGTTTCACTGTACTATGAGGAAACGGTACTAATTATGTGAAACTATTGGTAAACCGGAAACATTTGTCAGAAGGCAATAGGATAAAGACTTCCGGCTCCTCGGGCTGGTGCGAATATATCAATGTCCGTATGTGCCAAACCGATGGTTTGTGACACACCTTTACGCGTCTCTCGTTCGCTGCGCTCGCACGAAAGCTATAGCCTAACCTAAAACCAATCCATCTTCCGTTCATTATGCGATATGGTGGCGACATAATTCAAATTTGCGAACGCGTGCGATCGGTTGTGAGGTTGGACTAGATTTTTACGAGCGAGCGGAGCGAGCGAGCAACGGTCACAATTTCCAAGCTATACATATACCATATATTGCCTTGCATAGTTTTCGTGCTAGTACCTAATTTTGTCTGCCATTTCGGATATCACATTGCACTGTACTATGAGGAAACGGTACTAATTATGTGAAACTGTTGGTAAACCGTAAACATTTGTCAGAAGGCAATAGGATAAAGACTTTCGGCTCCTCGGGCTGGTGCGAATATTTCAATGTCCGTATGTGCCAAACCGTTGGTTTGTGACACACCTTTACGCGTCTCTCGCTCGCTGCGCTCGCTCGAAAGCTATAGCCAAACCTAAAAACAATCCCTCTTGCGTTAGTCATTCGACATGAAGGCGACTTATTTCAAATTTGGGAACGAGTCGGATCGAATGTGAGGTTGGGCTGGATTTTTACGAGCAAGCGGAGCGAGCGAGCAACGGTCACAAATTCCAAGCTATACATATACCATATATTGCCTTGCATATATTTCGTGCTAGTACCTAATTTTGTCAGCCATTTCGGACATCACATTGCACTGTACTATGAGGAAACGGTACTAATTATGTGAAACTATTAGTAAACTGTAAACATTTGTCAGTAGGCAATAGGATAAAGACATCCGCCTCCTCGGGCTGGTGCGTATGTTTCAATGTCCGTATGTGCCAAACCGTTGGTATGTGACACACATTTACGCGTCGCTCGCTCGCTGCGCTCGCTCGAAGACTATAGCCTAACCTAAAACCAATCCGTCTTGCGTTCATTATTCGATATGGTGGCGACATATTTCAAATTTGCGAACGTGTCGGATCGGATGCGAGGTTGAACTAGATTTTTACGAGCGAGCGGAGCGAGCGAGCAACGGTCACAATTTCCAAGCTATACATATACCATATATTGCCTTGCATAGTTTTCGTGCTAGTACCTAATTTTGTCTGCCATTTCGGATATCACATTGCACTGTACTATGAGGAAACGGTACTAATTATGTGAAACTGTTGGTAAACCGTAAACATTTGTCAGAAGGCAATAGGATAAAGACTTTCGGCTCCTCGGGCTGGTGCGAATATTTCAATGTCCGTATGTGCCAAACCGTTGGTTTGTGACACACCTTTACGCGTCTCTCGCTCGCTGCGCTCGCTCGAAAGCTATAGCCAAACCTAAAAACAATCCCTCTTGCGTTAGTCATTCGACATGAAGGCGACTTATTTCAAATTTGGGAACGAGTCGGATCGAATGTGAGGTTGGGCTGGATTTTTACGAGCAAGCGGAGCGAGCGAGCAACGGTCACAAATTCCAAGCTATACATATACCATATATTGCCTTGCATATATTTCGTGCTAGTACCTAATTTTGTCAGCCATTTCGGACATCACATTGCACTGTACTATGAGGAAACGATACTAATTATGTGAAACTATTCATAAACTGTAAACATGTGTCGGTAGGCAATAGGATAAATACTTCCGGCTCCTCGGGCTGGTGCGAATATTTCAATGTCCGTATGTGCCAAACCGTTGGTTTCTGACACACCTTTACGCGTCTCTCGCTTGCTGCGCTCGCTCGAAAACTATAGCCTAACCTAAAACCAGTCCTTCTTCCGTTCATTCTTCGATATGGTGGCGACATATTTCAAATTTGCGAACGTGTCGGATCGGTTGTGAGGTTGGACAAGATTTTTACGAGCGAGCGGAGCGAGCGAGCAACGGTCACAACTTCCAAGCTATACATATACCTTATATTGCCTTCCATATATTTCGTGTTATTACCTAATTTTGTCAGCCATTTCGGACATCACATTGCACTGTACTATGTGAAAATAGTACTATTTATGTGAAACTATTGGTAAACTGTAAACATTTGTCAGTAGCAATAGGATAAAGACTTCCGGCTCCTCGGGCTGGTGCGAATATTTCAATGTCCGTATGTGCCAAACCGTTGGTTTATGACACACCTATACGCGTCTCTCGCTCGCTGCGCTCGCTCGAAAACTATAGCCTAACCTAAAACCAATCCATCTTGCGTTCATTATTCGATATGATGGCGACATATTTCAAATTTGCGAACGTGTCGGATCGGTTGTGGGGTTGGACTAGATTTTTAAGAGCGAGCGGAGCGAGCGAGCAACGGTCACAATTTCAAAGCTATACATATACCATATATTGTCTTGCATATATTTCGTTCTTGTACCTAATTTTGTCAGCCATTTCGGACATCACGTTTCACTGTACTATGAGGAAACGGTACTAATTATGTGAAACTATTGGTAAACCGGAAACATTTGTCAGAAGGCAATAGGATAAAGACTTCCGGCTCCTCGGGCTGGTACGAATATTTCAATGTCCGTATGTGCCAAACCGATGGTTTGTGACACACCTTTACGCGTCTCTCGCTCGCTGCGCTCGCTCGAAAACTATAGCCTAACCTAAAACCAGTCCTTCTTCCGTTCATTCTTCGATATGGTGGCGACATATTTCAAATTTGCGAACGTGTCGGATCGGTTGTGAGGTTGGACAAGATTTTTACGAGCGAGCGGAGCGAGCGAGCAACGGTCACAATTTCCAAGCTATACATATACCTTATATTGCCTTCCATATATTTCGTGTTATTACCTAATTTTGTCAGCCATTTCGGACATCACATTGCACTGTACTATGTGAAAATAGTACTATTTATGTGAAACTATTGGTAAACTGTAAACATTTGTCAGTAGCAATAGGATAAAGACTTCCGGCTCCTCGGGCTGGTGCGAATATTTCAATGTCCCCATGTGCAAAACCGTTGGATTGTGACACACCTTTACGCGTCTATCGCTCGCTGCGCTCGCTCGAAAGCTATAGCCAAACCTAAAAACAATCCCTCTTGCATTAGTCATTCGACATGAAGGCGACTTGTTTCAATTTTGGGAACGAGTCGGATCGAATGTGAGGTTGGACTGGATTTTTACGAGCAAGCGGAGCGAGCGAGCAACGGTCACAAATTCCAAGCTATACATATACCATATATTGCCTTGCATATATTTCGTGCTAGTACCTAATTTTGTCAGCCATTTCGGACATCACATTGCACTGTACTATGAGGAAATAGTACTATTTATGTGAAACTATTCATAAACTGTAAACATGTGTCGGTAGGCAATAGGATAAATACTTCCGGCTCCTCGGGCTGGTGCGAATATTTCAATGTCCGTATGTGCCAAACCGTTGGTTTATGACACACCTATACGCGTCACTCGCTCGCTGCGCTCGCTCGAAAACTATAGCCTAACCTAAAACCAATCCATCTTGCGTTCATTATTCGATATGATGGCGACATATTTCAAATTTGCGAACGTGTCGAATCGGTTGTGGGGTTGGACTAGATATTTACGAGCGAGCGGAGCGAGCGAGCAACGGTCACAATTTCCAAGCTATACATATACCATATATTGTCTTGCATATATTTCGTGCTTGTACCTAACTTTGTCAGCCATTTCGGACATCACGTTGCACTGTACTATGAGGAAACGGTACTAATTATGTGAAACTATTGGTAAACCGTAAACATTTGTCAGAAGGCAATAGGATAAAGACTTCCGGCTCCTCGGGCTGGTGCGAATATATCAATGTCCGTATGTGCCAAACCGATGGTTTGTGACACACCTTTACGCGTCTCTCGTTCGCTGCGCTCGCACGAAAGCTATAGCCTAACCTAAAACCAATCCATCTTCCGTTCATTATTGGATATGGTGACGACATATTTCAAATTTGCGAACGTGTCGGATCGCTTGTGAGGTTGGACTAGATTTTTACGAGCGAGCGGAGCGAGCGAGCAACGGCCACAATTTCCAAGCTATACATATACCTTATATTGCCTTCCATATATTTCGTGTTATTACCAAATTTTGTCAGCCATTTCGGACATCACATTGCACTGTACTATGTGGAAATAGTACTATTTATGTGAAACTATTCATAAACAGTAAACATTTGTGAGTAGGCAATAGGATAAAGACTTCCGCCTCCTCGGGCTGGTGCGAATGTTTCAATGTCCGTATGTGCCAAACCGTTGGTATGTGACACACATTTACGCGTCGCTCGCTCGCTCGCTGCGCTCGCTCGAAGACTATAGCCTAACCTAAAACCAATCCATCTTGCGTTCATTATTCGATATGGTGGCAACATATTTCAAATTTGCGAACGTGACGGATCGGTTGTGAGGTTGGACTAGATTTTTACGAGCGAGCGGAGCGAGCGAGCAACGGTCACAATTTCCAAGCTATACATATACCATATATTGCCTTGCATATATTTCGTGCTAGTACCTAATTTTGTCAGCCATTTCGGACATCACATTGCACTGTACTATGAGGAAACGATACTAATTATGTGAAACTATTAGTAAACCGTAAACATTTGTCAGAAGGCAATAGGATAAAGACTTCCGGCTCCTCGGGCTGGTGCGAATATTTCAATATCCGTATGTGCCAAACCGTTGGTTTGTGACACACCTTTACGCGTCTCTCGCTCGCCGCGCTCGCACGAAAGCTATAGCCTAACCTAAAACCAATCCATCTTCCGTTCATTATTGGATATGGTGGCGACATATTTCAAATTTGCGAACGTGTCGGATCGCTTGTGAGGTTGGACTAGATTTTTACGAGCGAGCGGAGCGAGCGAGCAACGGTCACAATTTCCAAGCTATACATATACCTTATATTGCCTTCCATATATTTCGTGTTATTACCAAATTTTGTCAGCCATTTCGGACATCACATTCCACTGCACTATGTGGAAATAGTACTATTTATGTGAAACTATTGGTAAACTGTAAACATTTGTCAGTAGCAATAGGATAAAGACTTCCGGCTCCTCGGGCTGGTGCGAATATTTCAATGTCCGTATGTGCCAAATCGATGGATTGTGACACACCTCTCCGCGTCCCTCGCTCATCGTTCTCGCTTGAAAGCTATAGCCTAACCTAAAAACAATCCCTCTTGCGTTAGTCATTCGACATGGAGGCGACTTATTTCAAATTTGGTAACGTGTCGGATCGGATGTAAGGTTGGACTAGATTTTTACGAGCGAGCGGAGCGAGCGAGCAACGGCCACAATTTCCAAGCTATACATATACCTTATATTGCCTTCCATATATTTCGTGTTATTACCAAATTTTGTCAGCCATTTCGGACATCACATTGCACTGTACTATGAGGAAACGGTACTAATTATGTGAAACTATTAGTAAACCGTGAACATTTGTCAGTAGCAATAGGATAAATACTTCCGGCTCCTCGGGCTGGTGCGAATATTTCAATGTCCGTATGTGCCAAACCGTTGGTTTATGACACACCTTTACGCGTCTCCCGCTCGCTGCGCTCGTTCGAAAACTATAGCCTAACCTAAAACCAATCCATCTTGCGTTCATTATTCGATATGATGGCGATATATTTCAAATTTGCGAACGTGTGGGATCGGTTGTGAGGTTGGACCAGATTTTTACGAGCGAGCGGAGCGAGCGAGCAACGGTCACAATTTCCAAGCTATACATATACCTTATATTGCCTTGCATATATTTCGTGTTAGTACCTAATATTGTCAGCCATTTCGGACATCACATTCCACTGCACTATGTGGAAATAGTACTATTTATGTGAAACTATTGGTAAACTGTAAACATTTGTCAGTAGCAATAGGATAAAGACATCCGGCTCCTCGGGCTGCTGCGAATGTTTCAATGTCCGTATGTGCCAAACCGTTGGTATGTGACACACATTTACGCGTCGCTCGCTCGCTGCGCTCGCTCGAAGACTATAGCCTAACCTAAAACCAATCCGTCTTGCGTTCATTATTCGATATGGTGGCGACATATTTCAAATTTGCGAACGTGACGGATCGGTTGTGAGGTTGGACTAGATTTTTACGAGCGAGCGGAGCGAGCGAGCAACGGTCACATTTTCCAAGCTATACATATACCATATATTGCCTTGCATAGTTTTCGTGCTAGTACCTAATTTTGTCTGCCATTTCGGACATCACATTGCACTGTACTATGAGGAAACGGTACTAATTATGTGAAACTGTTGGTAAACCGCAAACATTTGTCAGAAGGCAATAGGATAAAGACTTCCGGCTCCTCGGGCTGGTGCGAATATTTCAATGTCCGTATGTGCCAAACCGTTGGTTTGTGACACACCTTTACGCGTCTCTCGCTCGCCGCGCTCGCACGAAAGCCATAGTCTAACCTAAAACCAATCCATCTTCCGTTCATTATTGGATATGGTGGCGACATATTTCAAATTTGCGAACGTGTCGGATCGGTTGTGAGGTTGGACTAGATTTTTACGAGCGAGCGGAGCGAGCAAGCAACGGTCACAATTTCCAACCTATACATATACCTTATATTGCCTTCCATATATTTCGTGTTATTACCAAATTTTGTCAGCCATTTCGGACATCACATTCCACTGTACTATGTGGAAACAGTACTATTTATGTGAAACTATTGGTAAACTGTAAACATTTGTTAGTAGCAATAGGATAAAGACTTCCGGCTCCTCGGGCTGGTGCGAATATTTCAATGTCCGTATGAGCCAAATCGATGGATTGTGACACACCTCTCCGCGTCCCTCGCTCGCCGTTCTCGCTTGAAAGCTATAGCCTAACCTAAAAACAATCCCTCTTGCGTTAGTCATTCGACATGGAGGCGACTTATTTCAAATTTGGTAACGTGTCGGATCGGATGTAAGGTTGGACTAGATTTTTACGAGCGAGCGGAGCGAGCGAGCAACGGTCACAATTTCCAAGCAATACATATACCATATATTGCCTTCCATATATTTCGTGTTATTACCAAATTTTGTCAGCCATTTCGGACAGCACATTGCACTGTACTATGAGGAAACGGTACTAATTATGTGAAACTATTAGTAAACCGCAAACATTTGTCAGAAGGCAATAGGATAAAGACTTCCGGCTCCTCGGGCTGGTGCGAATATTTCAATGTCCCCATGTGCCAAACCGTTGGATTGTGACACACCTCTCCGCGTCCCTCGCTCGCCATGCTCGCTCGAAAGCTATAGCCTAACCTAAAACCAATCCATCTTGCGTTCATTATTCGATATGATGGCGACATATTTCAAATTTGCGAACGTGTCGGATCGGTTGTGAGGTTGGACTAGATTTTTACGAGCGAGCGGAGCGAGCAAGCAACGGTCACAATATCCAAGCTATACATATACCATATATTGCCTTGCATATATTTCGTGTTATTACCTAATTTTGTCAGCCATTTCGGACATCACATTGCACTGTACTATGTGGAAATAGTACTATTTATGTGAAACTATTCATAAACAGTAAACATGTGTCGGTAGGCAATAGGATAAATACTTCCGGCTCCTCGGGCTGGTGCGAATATTTCAATGTCCGTATGTGCCAAACCGCTGGTTTCTGACACACCTTTACGCGTCTCTCGCTTGCTGCGCTCGCTCGAAAACTATAGCCTAACCTAAGACCAGTCCTTCTTCCGTTCATTCTTCGATATGGTGGCGACATATTTCAAATTTGCGAACGTGTCGGATCGGTTGTGAGGTTGGACAAGATTTTTACGAGCGAGCGGAGCGAGCGAGCAACGGTCACAATTTCCAAGCTATACATATACCTCATATTGCCTTCCATATATTTCGTGTTATTACCTAATTTTGTCAGCCATTTCGGACATCACATTGCACTGTACTATGTGAAAATAGTACTATTTATGTGAAACTATTGGTAAACTGTAAACATTTGTCAGTAGCAATAGGATAAAGACTTCCGGCTCCTCGGGCTGGTGCGAATATTTCAATGTCCCCATGTGCAAAACCGTTGGATTGTGACACACCTTTACGCGTCTATCGCTCGCTGCGCTCGCTCGAAGGCTATAGCCAAACCTAAAAACAATCCCTCTTGCGTTAGTCATTCGACATGAAGGCGACATATTTCAAATTTGGGAACGAGTCGGATCGAATGTGAGGTTGGACTGGATTTTTACGAGCAAGCGGAGCGAGCGAGCAACGGTCACAAATTCCAAGCTATACATATACCATATATTGCCTTGCATATATTTCGTGCTAGTACCTAATTTTGTCAGCCATTTCGGACATCACATTGCACTGTACTATGAGGAAACGGTACTAATTATGTGAAACTATTAGTAAACCGTGAACATTTGTCAGTAGCAATATGATAAATACTTCCGGCTCCTCGGGCTGGTGCGAATATTTCAATGTCCGTATGTGCCAAACCGTTGGTTTATGACACACCTTTACGCGTCTCCCGCTCGCTGCGCTCGATCGAAAACTGTAGCCTAACCTAAAACCAATCCATCTTGCGTTCATTATTCGATATGATGGCGACATATTTCAAATTTGCGAACGTGTGGGATCGGTTGTGAGGTTGGACCAGATTTTTACGAGCGAGCGGAGCGAGCGTGCAACGGTCACAATTTCCAAGCTATACGTATTCCTTATATTGCCTTGCTTATATTTCTTATTATACCTACTTTTGTCAGCCATTTTGGACATCACATTGCACTGTTATATGTGGAAATAGTACTATTTATGTGAAACTATTCATAAACTGTAAGCATTTGTCAGTAGGCAATAGGATAAAGACTTCCGGCTCCTCGGGCTGGTGCGAATATTTCAATGTCCCCATGTGCCAAACCGTTGGATTGTGACACACCTCTCCGCGTCCCTCGCTCGCCATGCTCGCTCGAAAGCTATAGCCTAACCTAAAACCAATCCATCTTGCGTTCATTATTCGATATGATGGCGACATATTTCAAATTTGCGAACGTGTCGGATCGGTTGTGAGGTTGGACTAGATTTTTACGAGCGAGCGGAGCGAGCAAGCAACGGTCACAATTTCCAAGCTATACATATACCATATATTGCCTTGCATATATTTCGTGTTATTACCTAATTTTGTCAGCCATTTCGGACATCACATTGCACTGTACTATGTGGAAATAGTACTATTTATGTGAAACTATTCATAAACAGTAAACATGTGTCGGTAGGCAATAGGATAAATACTTCCGGCTCCTCGGACTGGTGCGAATATTTCAATGTCCGTATGTGCCAAACCGCTGGTTTCTGACACACCTTTACGCGTCTCTCGCTTGCTGCGCTCGCTCGAAAACTATAGCCTAACCTAAAACCAGTCCTTCTTCCGTTCATTCTTCGATATGGTGGCGACATATTTCAAATTTGCGAACGTGTCGGATCGGTTGTGAGGTTGGACAAGATTTTACGAGCGAGCGGAGCGAGCGAGCAACGGTCACAATTTCCAAGCTATACATATACCTCATATTGCCTTCCATATATTTCGTGTTATTACCTAATTTTGTCAGCCATTTCGGACATCACATTGCACTGTACTATGTGAAAATAGTACTATTTATGTGAAACTATTGGTAAACTGTAAACATTTGTCAGTAGCAATAGGATAAAGACTTCCGGCTCCTCGGCTGGTGCGAATATTTCAATGTCCCCATGTGCAAAACCGTTGGATTGTGACACACCTTTACGCGTCTATCGCTCGCTGCGCTCGCTCGAAAGCTATAGCCAAACCTAAAAACAATCCCTCTTGCGTTAGTCATTCGACATGAAGGCGACTTATTTCAAATTTGGGAACGAGTCGGATCGAATGTGAGGTTGGACTGGATTTTTACGAGCAAGCGGAGCGAGCGAGCAACGGTCACAAATTCCAAGCTATACATATACCATATATTGTCTTGCATATATTTCGTGCTAGTACCTAATTTTGTCATCCATTTCGGACATCACATTGCACTGTACTATGAGGAAACGATACTAATTATGTGAAACTATTAGAAACCGTAAACATTTGTCAGAAGGCAATAGGATAAAGACTTCCGGCTCCTCGGGCTGGTGCGAATATTTCAATGTCCGTATGTGCCAAACCGTTGGTTTGTGACACACCTTTACGCGTCTCTCGCTCGCTGCGCTCGCTCGAATACTATAGCCTAACCTAAAACCAATCCATCTTGCGTTCATTATTCGATATGATGGCGACATATTTCAAATTTGCGAACGTGTCGGATCGGTTGTGAGGTTGGACTAGATTTTTACGAGCGATCGGAGCTAGCGAGCAACGGTCACAATTTCCAAGCTATACATATACCATATATTGCCTTGCATATATTTCGTGTTATTACCTAATTTTGTCAGCCATTTCGGACATCAAATTGCACTGTACTATGTGGAAATAGTACTATTTATGTGAAACTATTCATAAACTGTAAACATTTGTCAGTAGGCAATAGGATAAAGACTTCCGCCTCCTCGGGCTGGTGCGAATGTTTCAATGTCCGTATGTGCCAAACCGTTGGTTTGTGACACACATTTACGCGTCGCTCGCTCGCTGCGCTCGCTCGAAAACTATAGCCTAACCTAAAACCAATCCAGCTTCCGTTCATTATTTGATATGGTGGCGACATGTCTCGAATTTGCGAACGTGTCGGATCGGTTGTGAGGTTGGACCAGATTTTTACGAGCGAGCGGAGCGAGCGTGCAGCAGTCACAATTTCCAAGCTATATATATACCTTATATTGCCTTGCATATATTTCGTGTTAGTACCTAATATTGTCAGCCATTTCGGACATCACATTGCACTGTACTATGAGGAAATAGTACTATTTATGTGAAACTATTCATAAACTGTAAACATGTGTCGGTAGGCAATAGGATACATACTTCCGGCTCCTCGGGCTGGTGCGAATATTTCAATGTCCGTATGTGCCAAACCGTTGGTTTATGACACACCTTTACGCGTCTCTCGCTCGCTGCGCTCGCTCGAATACTATAGCCTAACCTAAAACCAATCCAAATTGCGTTCATTATTCGATATGATGGCGACATATTTCAAATTTGCGAACGTGTCGGATCGGTTGTGAGGTTGGACTAGATTTTTACGAGCGAGCGGAGCGAGCGAGCAACGGTCACAATTTCCAAGCTATACATATACCATATATTGCCTTGCATATATTTCGTGATATTACCTAATTTTGTCAGCCATTTCGGACATCACATTGCACTGTACTATGTGGAAATAGTACTATTTATGTGAAACTATTCATAAACTGTAAGCATTTGTCAGTAGGCAATAGGATAAAGACTTCCGGCTCCTCGGGCTGCTGCGAATGTTTCAATGTCCGTTTGTGCCAAATCGTTGGTATGTTACACACATTTACGCGTCGCTCGCTCGCTGCGCTCGCTCGAAGACTATAGCCTAACCTAAAACCAATCCATCTTGTGTTCATTATTCGATATGGTGGCGACATATTTCAAATTTGCGAACGTGACGGATCGGTTGTGAGGTTGGACTAGATTTTTACGAGCGAGCGGAGCGAGCGAGCAACGGTCACAATTTCCAAGCTATACATATACCATAAATTGCCTTGCATAGTTTTCGTGCTAGTACCTAATTTTGTCTGCCATTTCGGACATCACATTGCACTGTACTATGAGGAAACGGTACTAATTATGTGAAACTGTTGGTAAACCGTAAACATTTGTCAGAAGGCAATAGGATAAATACTTTCGGCCCCTCGGGCTGGTGCGAATATTTCAATGTCCGTATGTGCCAAACCGTTGGTTTGTGACACACCTTTACGCGTCTCTCGCTCGCTGCGCTCGCTCGAATACTATAGCCTAACCTAAAACCAATCCATCTTGCGTTCATTTTTCGATATGATGGCGACATATTTCAAATTTGCGAACGTGTCGGATCGGTTGTGAGGTTGGACTAGATTTTTACGAGCGATCGGAGCTAGCGAGCAACGGTCACAATTTCCAAGCTATACATATACCATATATTGCCTTGCATATATTTCGTGTTATTACCTAATTTTGTAAGCCATTTCGGACATCAAATTGCACTGTACTATGTGGAAATAGTACTATTTATGTGAAACTATTCATAAACTGTAAACATTTGTCAGTAGGCAATAGGATAAAGACTTCCGCCTCCTCGGGCTGGTGCGAATGTTTCAATGTCCGTATGTGCCAAACCGTTGGTTTGTGACACACATTTACGCGTCGCTCGCTCGCTGCGCTCGCTCGAAAACTATAGCCTAACCTAAAACCAATCCAGCTTCCGTTCATTATTTGATATGGTGGCGACATGTCTCGAATTTGCGAACGTGTCGGATCGGTTGTGAGGTTGGACCAGATTTTTACGAGCGAGCGGAGCGAGCGTGCAGCAGTCACAATTTCCAAGCTATATATATACCTTATATTGCCTTGCATATATTTCGTGTTAGTACCTAATATTGTCAGCCATTTCGGACATCACATTGCACTGTACTATGAGGAAATAGTACTATTTATGTGAAACTATTCATAAACTGTAAACATGTGTCGGTAGGCAATAGGATACATACTTCCGGCTCCTTGGGCTGGTGCGAATATTTCAATGTCCGTATGTGCCAAACCGTTGGTTTATGACACACCTTTACGCGTCTCTCGCTCGCTGCGCTCGCTCGAATACTATAGCCTAACCTAAAACCAATCCATCTTGCGTTCATTATTCGATATGATGGCGACATATTTCAAATTTGCGAACGTGTCGGATCGGTTGTGAGGTTGGACTAGATTTTTACGAGCGAGCGGAGCGAGCGAGCAACGGTCACAATTTCCAAGCTAGACATATACCATATATTGCCTTGCATATATTTCGTGCTAGTACCTAATTTTGTCAGCCATTTCGGACATCACATTGCACTGTACTATGTGAAAATAGTACTATTTATGTGAAACTATTGGTAAACTGTAAACATTTGTCAGTAGCAATAGGATAAAGACTTCCGGCTCCTCGGGCTGGTGCGAATATTTCAATGTCCCCATGTGCCAAACCGTTGGATTGTGACACACCTCTCCGCGTCCCTCGCTCGCCATGCTCGCTCGAAAGCTATAGCCTAACCTAAAACCAATCCATCTTGCGTTCATTATTCGATATGATGGCGACATATTTCAAATTTGCGAACGTGTCGGATCGGTTGTGAGGTTGGACTAGATTTTTACGAGCGAGCGGAGCGAGCGAGCAACGGTCACAATTTCCAAGCTATACATATACCATATATTGCCTTGCATATTTTTCGTGTTATTACCTAATTTTGTCAGCCATTTCGGACATCACATTGCACTGTACTATGTGGAAATAGTACTATTTATGTGAAACTATTCATAAACTGTAAACATTTGTCAGTAGGCAATAGGATAAAGACTTCCGCCTCCTCGGGCTGGTGCGAATGTTTCAATGTCCGTATGTGCCAAACCGTTGGTATGTGACACACATTTACGCGTCGCTCGCTCGCTGCGCTCGCTCGAAGACTATAGTGTAACCTAAAACCAATCCATCTTGCGTTCATTATTCGATATGGTGGCAACATATTTCAAATTTGCGAACGTGACGGATCGGTTGTGAGGTTGGACTAGACTTTTACGAGCGAGCGGAGCGAGCGAGCAACGGTTACAATTTCCAAGCTATACATATACCATATATTGCCTTGCATAGTTTTCGTGCTAGTACCTAATTTTGTCTGCCATTTCGGACATCACATTGCACTGTACTATGAGGAAACGGTACTAACTATGTGAAACTGTTGGTAAACCGTAAACATTTGTCAGAAGGCAATAGGATAAAGACTTTCGGCTCCTCGGGCTGGTGCGAATATTTCAATGTCCGTATGTGCCAAACCGTTGGTTTGTGACACACCTTTACGCGTCTCTCGCTCGCTGCGCTCGCTCGAAAGCTATAGCCTAACCTAAAAACAATCCCTCTTGCGTTAGTCATTCGACATCGAGGCGACTTATTTCAAATTTGGGAACGTGTCGGATCGGATGTGAGGTTGGACTAGATTTTACGAGCGAGCGGAGCGAGCGAGCACCGGTCACAATTTCCAAGCTATACATATACCTTATATTGCCTTCCATTTATTTCGTGTTATTACAAAATTTTGTCAGCCATTTCGGACATCACATTGCACTGTACTATGAGGAAACGGTACTAATTATGTGAAACTATTAGTAAACCGTGAACATTTGTCAGTAGCAATAGGATAAATACTTCCGGCTCCTCGGGCTGGTGCGAATATTTCAATGTCCGTATGTGCCAAACCGTTGGTTTATGACACACCTTTACGCGTCTCCCGCTCGCTGCGCTCGTTCGAAAACTATAGCCTAACCTAAAACCAATCCATCTTGCGTTCATTATTCGATATGATGGCGACATATTTCAAATTTGCGAACGTGTGGGATCGGTTGTGAGGTTGGACCAGATTTTTATGAGCGAGCGGAGCGAGCGTGCAACGGTCACAATTTCCAAGCTATACGTATTCCTTATATTGCCTTGCTTATATTTCTTATTATTACCTACTTTTGTCAGCCATTTTGGACATCACATTGCACTGTTATATGTGGAAATAGTACTATTTATGTGAAACTATTCATAAACTGTAAGCATTTGTCAGTAGGCAATAGGATAAAGACTTCCGCCTCCTCGGGCTGGTGCGAATATTTCAATGTCCGTATGTGCCAAACCGTTGGTTTGTGACACACATTTACGCGTCGCTCGCTCGCTGCGCTCGCTCGAAAACTATAGCCTAACCTAAAACCAATCCAGCTTCCGTTCATTATTTGATATGGTGGCGACATGTCTCGAATTTGCGAACGTGTCGGATCGGTTGTGAGGTTGGACCAGATTTTTACGAGCGAGCGGAGCGAGCGTGCAGCAGTCACAATTTCCAAGCTATATATATACCTTATATTGCCTTGCATATATTTCGTGTTAGTACCTAATATTGTCAGCCATTTCGGACATCACATTGCACTGTACTATGAGGAAATAGTACTATTTATGTGAAACTATTCATAAGCTGTAAACATGTGTCGGTAGGCAATAGGATACATACTTCCGGCTCCTTGGGCTGGTGCGAATATTTCAATGTCCGTATGTGCCAAACCGTTGGTTTATGACACACCTTTACGCGTCTCTCGCTCGCTGCGCTCGCTCGAATACTATAGCCTAACCTAAAACCAATCCATCTTGCGTTCATTATTCGATATGATGGCGACATATTTCAAATTTGCGAACGTGTCGGATCGGTTGTGAGGTTGGACTAGATTTTTACGAGCGAGCGGAGCGAGCGAGCAACGGTCACAATTTCCAAGCTAGACATATACCATATATTGCCTTGCATATATTTCGTGCTAGTACCTAATTTTGTCAGCCATTTCGGACATCACATTGCACTGTACTATGTGAAAATAGTACTATTTATGTGAAACTATTGGTAAACTGTAAACATTTGTCAGTAGCAATAGGATAAAGACTTCCGGCTCCTCGGGCTGGTGCGAATATTTCAATGTCCCCATGTGCCAAACCGTTGGATTGTGACACACCTCTCCGCGTCCCTCGCTCGCCATGCTCGCTCGAAAGCTATAGCCTAACCTAAAACCAATCCATCTTGCGTTCATTATTCGATATGATGGCGACATATTTCAAATTTGCGAACGTGTCGGATCGGTTGTGAGGTTGGACTAGATTTTTACGAGCGAGCGGAGCGAGCGAGCAACGGTCACAATTTCCAAGCTATACATATACCATATATTGCCTTGCATATTTTTCGTGTTATTACCTAATTTTGTCAGCCATTTCGGACATCACATTGCACTGTACTATGTGGAAATAGTACTATTTATGTGAAACTATTCATAAACTGTAAACATTTGTCAGTAGGCAATAGGATAAAGACTTCCGCCTCCTCGGGCTGGTGCGAATGTTTCAATGTCCGTATGTGCCAAAACGTTGGTATGTGACACACATTTACGCGTCGCTCGCTCGCTGCGCTCGCTCGAAGACTATAGTGTAACCTAAAACCAATCCATCTTGCGTTCATTATTCGATATGGTGGCAACATATTTCAAATTTGCGAACGTGACGGATCGGTTGTGAGGTTGGACTAGATTTTTACGAGGGAGCGGAGCGAGCGAGCAACGGTTACAATTTCCAAGCTATACATATACCATATATTGCCTTGCATAGTTTTCGTGCTAGTACCTAATTTTGTCTGCCATTTCGGACATCACATTGCACTGTACTATGAGGAAACGGTACTAACTATGTGAAACTGTTGGTAAACCGTAAACATTTGTCAGAAGGCAATAGGATAAAGACTTTCGGCTCCTCGGGCTGGTGCGAATATTTCAATGTCCGTATGTGCCAAACCGTTGGTTTGTGACACACCTTTACGCGTCTCTCGCTCGCTGCGCTCGCTCGAAAGCTATAGCCTAACCTAAAAACAATCCCTCTTGCGTTAGTCATTCGACATCGAGGCGACTTATTTCAAATTTGGGAACGTGTCGGATCGGATGTGAGGTTGGACTAGATTTTTACGAGCGAGCGGAGCGAGCGAGCACCGGTCACAATTTCCAAGCTATACATATACCTTATATTGCCTTCCATTTATTTCGTGTTATTACAAAATTTTGTCAGCCATTTCGGACATCACATTGCACTGTACTATGAGGAAACGGTACTAATTATGTGAAACTATTAGTAAACCGTGAACATTTGTCAGTAGCAATAGGATAAATACTTCCGGCTCCTCGGGCTGGTGCGAATATTTCAATGTCCGTATGTGCCAAACCGTTGGTTTATGACACACCTTTACGCGTCTCCCGCTCGCTGCGCTCGTTCGAAAACTATAGCCTAACCTAAAACCAATCCATCTTGCGTTCATTATTCGATATGATGGCGACATATTTCAAATTTGCGAACGTGTGGGATCGGTTGTGAGGTTGGACCAGATTTTTATGAGCGAGCGGAGCGAGCGTGCAACGGTCACAATTTCCAAGCTATACGTATTCCTTATATTGCCTTGCTTATATTTCTTATTATTACCTACTTTTGTCAGCCATTTTGGACATCACATTGCACTGTTATATGTGGAAATAGTACTATTTATGTGAAACTATTCATAAACTGTAAGCATTTGTCAGTAGGCAATAGGATAAACTTCCGCCTCCTCGGGCTGGTGCGAATATTTCAATGTCCGTATGTGCCAAACCGTTGGTTTGTGACACACATTTACGCGTCGCTCGCTCGCTGCGCTCGCTCGAAAACTATAGCCTAACCTAAAACCAATCCAGCTTCCGTTCATTATTTGATATGGTGGCGACATGTCTCGAATTTGCGAACGTGTCGGATCGGTTGTGAGGTTGGACCAGATTTTTACGAGCGAGCGGAGCGAGCGTGCAGCAGTCACAATTTCCAAGCTATATATATACCTTATATTGCCTTGCATATATTTCGTGTTAGTACCTAATATTGTCAGCCATTTCGGACATCACATTGCACTGTACTATGAGGAAATAGTACTATTTATGTGAAACTATTCATAAACTGTAAACATGTGTCGGTAGGCAATAGGATACATACTTCCGGCTCCTTGGGCTGGTGCGAATATTTCAATGTCCGTATGTGCCAAACCGTTGGTTTATGACACACCTTTACGCGTCTCTCGCTCGCTGCGCTCGCTCGAATACTATAGCCTAACCTAAAACCAATCCATCTTGCGTTCATTATTCGATATGATGGCGACATATTTCAAATTTGCGAACGTGTCGGATCGGTTGTGAGGTTGGACTAGATTTTTACGAGCGAGCGGAGCGAGCGAGCAACGGTCACAATTTCCAAGCTATACATATACCATATATTGCCTTGCATATATTTCGTGCTAGTACCTAATTTTGTCAGCCATTTCGGACATCACATTGCACTGTACTATGTGAAAATAGTACTATTTATGTGAAACTATTGGTAAACTGTAAACATTTGTCAGTAGCAATAGGATAAAGACTTCCGGCTCCTCGGGCTGGTGCGAATATTTCAATGTCCCCATGTGCCAAACCGTTGGATTGTGACACACCTCTCCGCGTCCCTCGCTCGCCATGCTCGCTCGAAAGCTATAGCCTAACCTAAAACCAATCCATCTTGCGTTCATTATTCGATATGATGGCGACATATTTCAAATTTGCGAACGTGTCGGATCGGTTGTGAGGTTGGACTAGATTTTTACGAGCGAGCGGAGCGAGCGAGCAACGGTCACAATTTCCAAGCTATACATATACCATATATTACCTTGCATAGTTTTCGTGCTAGTACCTAATTTTGTCTGCCATTTCGGACATCACATTGCACTGTACTATGAGGAAACGGTACTAATTATGTGAAACTGTAGGTAAACCGTATACATTTGTCAGAAGGCAATAGGATAATGACTTCCGGCTCCTCGGGCTGGTGCGAATATTTCAATGTCCGTATGTGCCAAACCGTTCGTTTATGACACACCTTTACGCGTCTCTCGCTCGCGGCGCTCGCTCGAAAGCTATAGCCTAACCTAAAAACAATCCCTCTTGCGTTAGTCATTCGACATGGAGGCGACTTATTTCAAATTTGGGAACGTGTCGGATCGGATGTGATGTTGGACTAGATTTTTACGAGCGAGCGGAGCGAGCGAGCAACGGTCACAATTTCCAAGCTATACATATACCTTATATTGCCTTCCATTTATTTCGTGTTAGTACCTAATATTGTCAGCCATTTCGGACATCACATTGCACTGTACTATGAGGAAATAGTACTATTTATGTGAAACTATTCATAAACTGTAAACATGTGTCGGTAGGCAATAGGATAAATACTTCCGGCTCCTCGGGCTGGTGCGCACATTTCAATGTCCGTATGTGCCAAACCGTTGGTTTATGACACACCTGTACGCGTCTCTCGCTCGCGGCGCTCGCTCGAAAACTATAGCCTAACCTAAAACCAATCCATCTTGCGTTCATTATTCGATATGATGGCGACATATTTCAAATTTGCGAACGTGTCGGATCGGTTGTGAGGTTAGACTAGATTTTTACGAGCGAGCGGAGCGAGCGAGCAACGGTCACAATTTCCATGCTATACATATACCATATATTGTCTTGCATATATTTCGTGCTTGTACCTAATTTTGTCAGCCATTTCGGACATCACGTTGCACTGTACTATGAGGAAACGGTACTAATTATGTGAAACTATTAGTAAACCGTGAACATTTGTCAGTAGCAATAGGGTAAATACTTCCGGCTCCTCGGGCTGGTGCGAATATTTCAATGTCCGTATGTGCCAAACCGTTGGTTTATGACACACCTTTACGCGTCTCCCGCTCGCTGCGCTCGTTCGAAAACTATAGCCTAACCTAAAACCAATCCATCTTGCGTTCATTATTCGATATGATGGCGACATATTTCAAATTTGCGAACGTGTGGGATCGGTTGTGAGGTTGGACCAGATTTTTACGAGCGAGCGGAGCGAGCGTGTAACGGTCACAATTTCCAAGCTATACGTATACCTTATATTGCCTTGCTTATATTTCTTATTATTACCTATTTTTGTCAGCCATTTTGGAGATCACATTGCAGTGTTATATGTGGAAATAGTACTATTTATGTGAAACTATTCATAAACTGTAAGCATTTGTCAGTAGACAATAGGATAAAGACTTCCGGCTCCTCGGGCTGCTGCGAATGTTTCAATGTCCGTATGTGCCAAACCGTTGGTATGTTACACACATTTACGCGTCGCTCGCTCGCTGCGCTCGCTCGAAGACTATAGCCTAACCTAAAACCAATCCATCTTGCGTTCATTATTCGATATGGTGGCGACATATTTCAAATTTGCGAACGTGACGTATCGGTTGTGAGGTTGGACTAGATTTTTACGAGCGATCGGAGCTAGCGAGCAACGGTCACAATTTCCAAGCTATACATATACCATATATTGCCTTGCATAGTTTTCGTGCTAGTACCTAATTTTGTCTGCCATTTCGGACATCACATTGCACTGTACTATGAGGAAACGGTACTAATTATGTGAAACTGTTGGTAAACCGTAAATATTTGTGAGAAGGCAATAGGATAAAGACTTCCGCCTCCTCGGGCTGGTGCGAATGTTTCAATGTCCGTATGTGCCAAACCGTTGGTTTGTGACACACCTTTACGCGTCTCTCGCTCGCTGCGCTCGCTCGAAAGCTATAGCCTAACCTAAAAACAATCCCTCTTGCGTTAGTCATTCGACATCGGGGCGACTTATTTCAAATTTGGGAACGTGTCGGATCGGATGTGAGGTTGGACTAGATTTTTACGAGCGAGCGGAGCGAGCGAGCACCGGTCACAATTTCCAAGCTATACATATACCTTATATTGCCTTCCATTTATTTCGTGTTATTACCAAATTTTGTCAGCCATTTCGGACATCACATTGCACTGTACTATGAGGAAACGGTACTAATTATGTGAAACTATTAGTAAACCGTGAACATTTGTCAGTAGCAATAGGATAAATACTTCCGGCTCCTCGGGCTGGTGCGAATATTTCAATGTCCGTATGTGCCAAACCGTTGGTTTATGACACACCTTTACGCGTCTCCCGCTCGCTGCGCTCGTTCGAAAACTATAGCCTAACCTAAAACCAATCCATCTTGCGTTCATTATTCGATATGATGGCGACATATTTCAAATTTGCGAACGTGTGGCGTCGGTTGTGAGGTTGGACCAGATTTTTATGAGCGAGCGGAGCGAGCGTGCAACGGTCACAATTTCCAAGCTATACGTATTCCTTATATTGCCTTGCTTATATTTCTTATTATTACCTACTTTTGTCAGCCATTTTGGACATCACATTGCACTGTTATATGTGGAAATAGTACTATTTATGTGAAACTATTCATAAACTGTAAGCATTTGTCAGTAGGCAATAGGATAAAGACTTCCGCCTCCTCGGGCTGGTGCGAATGTTTCAATGTCCGTATGTGCCAAACCGTTGGTTTGTGACACACATTTACGCGTCGCTCGCTCGCTGCGCTCGCTCGAAAACTATAGCCTAACCTAAAACCAATCCAGCTTCCGTTCATTATTTGATATGGTGGCGACATGTCTCGAATTTGCGAACGTGTCGGATCGGTTGTGAGGTTGGACCAGATTTTTACGAGCGAGCGGAGCGAGCGTGCAGCAGTCACAATTTCCAAGCTATATATATACCTTATATTGCCTTGCATATATTTCGTGTTAGTACCTAATATTGTCAGCCATTTCGGACATCACATTGCACTGTACTATGAGGAAATAGTACTATTTATGTGAAACTATTCATAAACTGTAAACATGTGTCGGTATGCAATAGGATACATACTTCCGGCTCCTCGGGCTGGTGCGAATATTTCAATGTCCGTATGTGCCAAACCGTTGGTTTATGACACACCTTTACGCGTCTCTCGCTCGCTGCGCTCGCTCGAATACTATAGCCTAACCTAAAACCAATCCATCTTGCGTTCATTATTCGATATGATGGCGACATATTTCAAATTTGCGAACGTGTCGGATCGGTTGTGAGGTTGGACTAGATTTTTACGAGCGAGCGGAGCGAGCGAGCAACGGTCACAATTTCCAAGCTATACATATACCATATATTGCCTTGCATATATTTCGTGCTAGTACCTAATTTTGTCAGCCATTTCGGACATCACATTGCACTGTACTATGTGAAAATAGTACTATTTATGTGAAACTATTGGTAAACTGTAAACATTTGTCAGTAGCAATAGGATAAAGACTTCCGATTCCTCGGGCTGGTGCGAATATTTCAATGTCCCCATGTGCCAAACCGTTGGATTGTGACACACCTCTCCGCGTCCCTCGCTCGCCATGCTCGCTCGAAAGCTATAGCCTAACCTAAAACCAATCCATCTTGCGTTCATTATTCGATATGATGGCGACATATTTCAAATTTGCGAACGTGTCGGATCGGTTGTGAGGTTGGACTAGATTTTTACGAGCGAGCGGAGCGAGCGAGCAACGGTCACAATTTCCAAGCTATACATATACCATATATTGCCTTGCATAGTTTTCGTGCTAGTACCTAATTTTGTCTGCCATTTCTGACATCACATTGCACTGTACTATGAGGAAACGGTACTAATTATGTGAAACTGTAGGTAAACCGTAAACATTTGTCAGAAGGCAATAGGATAATGACTTCCGGCTCCTCGGGCTGGTGCGAATATTTCAATGTCCGTATGTGCCAAACCGTTGGTTTGTGACACACCTTTACGCGTCTCTCGCTCGCTGCGCTGGCTCGAAAGCTATAGCCTAACCTAAAAACAATCCCTCTTGCGTTAGTCATTCGACATGGAGGCGACTTATTTCAAATTTGGGAACGTGTCGGATCGGATGTGATGTTGGACTAGATTTTTACGAGCGAGCGGAGCGAGCGAGCAACGGTCACAATTTCCAAGCTATACATATACCTTATATTGCCTTCCATTTATTTCGTGTTAGTACCTAATATTGTCAGCCATTTCGGACATCACATTGCACTGTACTATGAGGAAATAGTACTATTTATGTGAAACTATTCATAAACTGTAAACATGTGTCGGTAGGCAATGGGATAAATACTTGCGGCTCCTCGGGCTGGTGCGCACATTTCAATGTCCGTATGTGCCAAACCGTTGGTTTATGACACACCTGTACGCGTCTCTCGCTCGCGGCGCTCGCTCGAAAACTATAGCCTAACCTAAAACCAATCCATCTTGCGTTCATTATTCGATATGATGGCGACATATTTCAAATTTGCGAACGTGTCGGATCGGTTGTGAGGTTAGACTAGATTTTTACGAGCGAGCGGAGCGAGCGAGCAACGGTCACAATTTCCAAGCTATACATATACCATATATTGTCTTGCATATATTTCGTGCTTGTACCTAATTTTGTCAGCCATTTCGGACATCACGTTGCACTGTACTATGAGGAAACGGTACTAATTATGTGAAACTATTAGTAAACCGTGAACATTTGTCAGTAGCAATAGGATAAATACTTCCGGCTCCTCGGGCTGGTGCGAATATTTCAATGTCCGTATGTGCCAAACCGTTGGTTTATGACACACCTTTACGCGTCTCCCGCTCGCTGCGCTCGTTCGAAAACTATAGCCTAACCTAAAACCAATCCATCTTGCGTTCATTATTCGATATGATGGCGACATATTTCAAATTTGCGAACGTGTGGGATCGGTTGTGAGGTTGGACCAGATTTTTACGAGCGAGCGGAGCGAGCGTGTAACGGTCACAATTTCCAAGCTATACGTATACCTTATATTGCCTTGCTTATATTTCTTATTATTACCTATTTTTGTCAGCCATTTTGGAGATCACATTGCACTGTTATATGTGGAAATAGTACTATTTATGTGAAACTATTCATAAACTGTAAGCATTTGTCAGTAGGCAATAGGATAAAGACTTCCGGCTCCTCGGGCTGCTGCGAATGTTTCAATGTCCGTATGTGCCAAACCGTTGGTATGTTACACACATTTACGCGTCGCTCGCTCGCTGCGCTCGCTCGAAGACTATAGCCTAACCTAAAACCAATCCATCTTGCGTTCATTATTCGATATGGTGGCGACATATTTCAAATTTGCGAACGTGACGTATCGGTTGTGAGGTTGGACTAGATTTTTACGAGCGATCGGAGCTAGCGAGCAACGGTCACAATTTCCAAGCTATACATATACCATATATTGCCTTGCATAGTTTTCGTGCTAGTACCTAATTTTGTCTGCCATTTCGGACATCACATTGCACTGTACTATGAGGAAACGGTACTAATTATGTGAAACTGTTGGTAAACCGTAAACATTTGTCAGAAGGCAATAGGATAAAGACTTCCGCCTCCTCGGGCTGGTGCGAATGTTTCAATGTCCGTATGTGCCAAACCGTTGGTTTGTGACACACCTTTACGCGTCTCTCGCTCGCTGCGCTCGCTCGAAAGCTATAGCCTAACCTAAAAACAATCCCTCTTGCGTTCATTATTCGATATGATGGCGACATATTTCAAATTTGCGAACGTGTCGGATCGGTTGTGAGGTTGGACTAGATTTTTACGAGCGAGCGGAGCGAGCGAGCAACGGTCACAATTTCCAAGCTATACATATACCATATATTGCCTTGCATAGTTTTCGTGCTAGTACCTAATTTTGTCTGCCATTTCTGACATCACATTGCACTGTACTATGAGGAAACGGTACTAATTATGTGAAACTGTAGGTAAACCGTAAACATTTGTCAGAAGGCAATAGGATAATGACTTCCGGCTCCTCGGGCTGGTGCGAATATTTCAATGTCCGTATGTGCCAAACCGTTGGTTTGTGACACACCTTTACGCGTCTCTCGCTCGCTGCGCTGGCTCGAAAGCTATAGCCTAACCTAAAAACAATCCCTCTTGCGTTAGTCATTCGACATGGAGGCGACTTATTTCAAATTTGGGAACGTGTCGGATCGGATGTGATGTTGGACTAGATTTTTACGAGCGAGCGGAGCGAGCGAGCAACGGTCACAATTTCCAAGCTATACATATACCTTATATTGCCTTCCATTTATTTCGTGTTAGTACCTAATATTGTCAGCCATTTCGGACATCACATTGCACTGTACTATGAGGAAATAGTACTATTTATGTGAAACTATTCATAAACTGTAAACATGTGTCGGTAGGCAATAGGATAAATACTTGCGGCTCCTCGGGCTGGTGCGCACATTTCAATGTCCGTATGTGCCAAACCGTTGGTTTATGACACACCTGTACGCGTCTCTCGCTCGCGGCGCTCGCTCGAAAACTATAGCCTAACCTAAAACCAATCCATCTTGCGTTCATTATTCGATATGATGGCGACATATTTCAAATTTGCGAACGTGTCGGATCGGTTGTGAGGTTAGACTAGATTTTTACGAGCGAGCGGAGCGAGCGAGCAACGGTCACAATTTCCAAGCTATACATATACCATATATTGTCTTGCATATATTTCGTGCTTGTACCTAATTTTGTCAGCCATTTCGGACATCACGTTGCACTGTACTATGAGGAAACGGTACTAATTATGTGAAACTATTAGTAAACCGTGAACATTTGTCAGTAGCAATAGGATAAATACTTCCGGCTCCTCGGGCTGGTGCGAATATTTCAATGTCCGTATGTGCCAAACCGTTGGTTTATGACACACCTTTACGCGTCTCCCGCTCGCTGCGCTCGTTCGAAAACTATAGCCTAACCTAAAACCAATCCATCTTGCGTTCATTATTCGATATGATGGCGACATATTTCAAATTTGCGAACGTGTGGGATCGGTTGTGAGGTTGGACCAGATTTTTACGAGCGAGCGGAGCGAGCGTGTAACGGTCACAATTTCCAAGCTATACGTATACCTTATATTGCCTTGCTTATATTTCTTATTATTACCTATTTTTGTCAGCCATTTTGGAGATCACATTGCACTGTTATATGTGGAAATAGTACTATTTATGTGAAACTATTCATAAACTGTAAGCATTTGTCAGTAGGCAATAGGATAAAGACTTCCGGCTCCTCGGGCTGCTGCGAATGTTTCAATGTCCGTATGTGCCAAACCGTTGGTATGTTACACACATTTACGCGTCGCTCGCTCGCTGCGCTCGCTCGAAGACTATAGCCTAACCTAAAACCAATCCATCTTGCGTTCATTATTCGATATGGTGGCGACATATTTCAAATTTGCGAACGTGACGTATCGGTTGTGAGGTTGGACTAGATTTTTACGAGCGATCGGAGCTAGCGAGCAACGGTCACAATTTCCAAGCTATACATATACCATATATTGCCTTGCATAGTTTTCGTGCTAGTACCTAATTTTGTCTGCCATTTCGGACATCACATTGCACTGTACTATGAGGAAACGGTACTAATTATGTGAAACTGTTGGTAAACCGTAAACATTTGTCAGAAGGCAATAGGATAAAGACTTCCGCCTCCTCGGGCTGGTGCGAATGTTTCAATGTCCGTATGTGCCAAACCGTTGGTTTGTGACACACCTTTACGCGTCTCTCGCTCGCTGCGCTCGCTCGAAAGCTATAGCCTAACCTAAAAACAATCCCTCTTGCGTTAGTCATTCGACATCGGGGCGACTTATTTCAAATTTGGGAACGTGTCGGATCGGATGTGAGGTTGGACTAGATTTTTACGAGCGAGCGGAGCGAGCGTGCAGCAGTCACAATTTCCAAGCTATATATATACCTTATATTGCCTTGCATATATTTCGTGTTAGTACCTAATATTGTCAGCCATTTCGGACATCACATTGCACTGTACTATGAGGAAATAGTACTATTTATGTGAAACTATTCATAAACTGTAAACATGTGTCGGTAGGCAATAGGATACATACTTCCGGCTCCTCGGGCTGGTGCGAATATTTCAATGTCCGTATGTGCCAAACCGTTGGTTTATGACACACCTTTACGCGTCTCTCGCTCGCTGCGCTCGCTCGAATACTATAGCCTAACCTAAAACCAATCCATCTTGCGTTCATTATTCGATATGATGGCGACATATTTCAAATTTGCGAACGTGTCGGATCGGTTGTGAGGTTGGACTAGATTTTTACGAGCGAGCGGAGCGAGCGAGCAACGGTCACAATTTCCAAGCTATACATATACCATATATTGCCTTGCATATATTTCGTGCTAGTACCTAATTTTGTCAGCCATTTCGGACATCACATTGCACTGTACTATGTGAAAATAGTACTATTTATGTGAAACTATTGGTAAACTGTAAACATTTGTCAGTAGCAATAGGATAAAGACTTCCGGCTCCTCGGGCTGGTGCGAATATTTCAATGTCCCCATGTGCCAAACCGTTGGATTGTGACACACCTCTCCGCGTCCCTCGCTCGCCATGCTCGCTCGAAAGCTATAGCCTAACCTTAAACCAATCCATCTTGCGTTCATTATTCGATATGGTGGCAACATATTTCAAATTTGCGAACGTGACGGATCGGTTGTGAGGTTTGACTAGATTTTTACGAGCGAGCGGAGCGAGCGAGCAACGGTCACAATTTCCAAGCTATACATATACCATATATTGCCTTGCATAGTTTTCGTGCTAGTACCTAATTTTGTCTGCCATTTCGGACATCACATTGCACTGTACTATGAGGACACGGTACTAACTATGTGAAACTGTTGGTAAACCGTAAACATTTGTCAGAAGGCAATAGGATAAAGACTTTCGGCTCCTCGGGCTGGTGCGAATAGATCAATGTCCGTATGTGCCAAACCGTTGGTTTGTGACACACCTTTACGCGTCTCTCGCTCGCTGCGCTCGCTCGAAAGCTATAGCCTAACCTAAAAACAATCCCTCTTGCGTTAGTCATTCGACATCGAGGCGACTTATTTCAAATTTGCGAACGTGTGGGATCGGTTGTGAGGTTGGACCAGATTTTTACGAGCGAGCGGAGCGAGCGTGTAACGGTCACAATTTCCAAGCTATACGTATACCTTATATTGCCTTGCTTATATTTCTTATTATTACCTATTTTTGTCAGCCATTTTGGAGATCACATTGCACTGTTATATGTGGAAATAGTACTATTTATGTGAAACTATTCATAAACTGTAAGCATTTGTCAGTAGGCAATAGGATAAAGACTTCCGGCTCCTCGGGCTGCTGCGAATGTTTCAATGTCCGTATGTGCCAAACCGTTGGTATGTTACACACATTTACGCGTCGCTCGCTCGCTGCGCTCGCTCGAAGACTATAGCCTAACCTAAAACCAATCCATCTTGCGTTCATTATTCGATATGGTGGCGACATATTTCAAATTTGCGAACGTGACGTATCGGTTGTGAGGTTGGACTAGATTTTTACGAGCGATCGGAGCTAGCGAGCAACGGTCACAATTTCCAAGCTATACATATACCATATATTGCCTTGCATAGTTTTCGTGCTAGTACCTAATTTTGTCTGCCATTTCGGACATCACATTGCACTGTACTATGAGGAAACGGTACTAATTATGTGAAACTGTTGGTAAACCGTAAACATTTGTCAGAAGGCAATAGGATAAAGACTTCCGGCTCCTCGGGCTGGTGCGCATATTTCAATGTCCGTATGTGCCAAACCGTTGGTTTATGACACACCTTTACGCGTCTCCCGCTCGCTGCGCTCGTTCGAAAACTATAGCCTAACCTAAAACCAATCCATCTTGCGTTCATTATTCGATATGATGGCGACATATTTCAAATTTGCGAACGTGTGGGATCGGTTGTGAGGTTGGACTAGATTTTTACGAGCGAGCGGAGCTAGCGAGCAACGGTCACAATTTCCAAGCTATACATATACCATATATTGCCTTGCATATTTTTCGTGTTATTACCTAATTTTGTCAGCCATTTCGGACATCACATTGCACTGTACTATGTGGAAATAGTACTATTTATGTGATACTATTCATAAACTGTAAACATGTGTCGGTAGGCAATAGGATAAATACTTCCGGCTCCTCGGGCTGGTGCGCACATTTCAATGTCCGTATGTGCCAAACCGTTGGTTTATGACACACCTGTACGCGTCTCTCGCTCGCGGCGCTCGCTCGAAAACTATAGCCTAACCTAAAACCAATCCATCTTGCGTTCATTATTCGATATGATGGCGACATATTTCAAATTTGCGAACGTGTCGGATCGGTTGTGAGGTTAGACTAGATTTTTACGAGCGAGCGGAGCGAGCGAGCAACGGTCACAATTTCCAAGCTATACATATACCATATATTGTCTTGCATATATTTCGTGCTTGTACCTAATTTTGTCAGCCATTTCGGACATCACGTTTCACTGTACTATGAGGAAACGGTACTAATTATGTGAAACTATTAGTAAACCGTGAACATTTGTCAGTAGCAATAGGATAAATACTTCCGGCTCCTCGGGCTGGTGCGAATATTTCAATGTCCGTATGTGCCAAACCGTTGGTTTATGACACACCTTTACGCGTCTCCCGCTCGCTGCGCTCGTTCGAAAACTATAGCCTAACCTAAAACCAATCCATCTTGCGTTCATTATTCGATATGATGGCGACATATTTCAAATTTGCGAACGTGTGGGATCGGTTGTGAGGTTGGACCAGATTTTTACGAGCGAGCGGAGCGAGCGTGTAACGGTCACAATTTCCAAGCTATACGTATACCTTATATTGCCTTGCTTATATTTCTTATTATTACCTATTTTTGTCAGCCATTTTGGAGATCACATTGCACTGTTATATGTGGAAATAGTACTATTTATGTGAAACTATTCATAAACTGTAAGCATTTGTCAGTAGGCAATAGGATAAAGACTTCCGGCTCCTCGGGCTGCTGCGAATGTTTCAATGTCCGTATGTGCCAAACCGTTGGTATGTTACACACATTTACGCGTCGCTCGCTCGCTGCGCTCGCTCGAAGACTATAGCCTAACCTAAAACCAATCCATCTTGCGTTCATTATTCGATATGGTGGCGACATATTTCAAATTTGCGAACGTGACGTATCGGTTGTGAGGTTGGACTAGATTTTTACGAGCGATCGGAGCTAGCGAGCAACGGTCACAATTTCCAAGCTATACATATACCATATATTGCCTTGCATAGTTTTCGTGCTAGTACCTAATTTTGTCTGCCATTTCGGACATCACATTGCACTGTACTATGAGGAAACGGTACTAATTATGTGAAACTGTTGGTAAACCGTAAACATTTGTCAGAAGGCAATAGGATAAAGACTTCCGCCTCCTCGGGCTGGTGCGAATGTTTCAATGTCCGTATGTGCCAAACCGTTGGTTTGTGACACACCTTTACGCGTCTCTCGCTCGCTGCGCTCGCTCGAAAGCTATAGCCTAACCTAAAAACAATCCCTCTTGCGTTAGTCATTCGACATCGGGGCGACTTATTTCAAATTTGGGAACGTGTCGGATCGGATGTGAGGTTGGACTAGATTTTTACGAGCGAGCGGAGCGAGCGTGCAGCAGTCACAATTTCCAAGCTATATATATACCTTATATTGCCTTGCATATATTTCGTGTTAGTACCTAATATTGTCAGCCATTTCGGACATCACATTGCACTGTACTATGTGAAAATAGTACTATTTATGTGAAACTATTGGTAAACTGTAAACATTTGTCAGTAGCAATAGGATAAAGACTTCCGGCTCCTCGGGCTGGTGCGAATATTTCAATGTCCCCATGTGCCAAACCGTTGGATTGTGACACACCTCTCCGCGTCCCTCGCTCGCCATGCTCGCTCGAAAGCTATAGCCTAACCTTAAACCAATCCATCTTGCGTTCATTATTCGATATGGTGGCAACATATTTCAAATTTGCGAACGTGACGGATCGGTTGTGAGGTTTGACTAGATTTTTACGAGCGAGCGGAGCGAGCGAGCAACGGTCACAATTTCCAAGCTATACATATACCATATATTGCCTTGCATAGTTTTCGTGCTAGTACCTAATTTTGTCTGCCATTTCGGACATCACATTGCACTGTACTATGAGGACACGGTACTAACTATGTGAAACTGTTGGTAAACCGTAAACATTTGTCAGAAGGCAATAGGATAAAGACTTTCGGCTCCTCGGGCTGGTGCGAATAGATCAATGTCCGTATGTGCCAAACCGTTGGTTTGTGACACACCTTTACGCGTCTCTCGCTCGCTGCGCTCGCTCGAAAGCTATAGCCTAACCTAAAAACAATCCCTCTTGCGTTAGTCATTCGACATCGAGGCGACTTATTTCAAATTTGCGAACGTGTGGGATCGGTTGTGAGGTTGGACCAGATTTTTACGAGCGAGCGGAGCGAGCGTGTAACGGTCACAATTTCCAAGCTATACGTATACCTTATATTGCCTTGCTTATATTTCTTATTATTACCTATTTTTGTCAGCCATTTTGGAGATCACATTGCACTGTTATATGTGGAAATAGTACTATTTATGTGAAACTATTCATAAACTGTAAGCATTTGTCAGTAGGCAATAGGATAAAGACTTCCGGCTCCTCGGGCTGCTGCGAATGTTTCAATGTCCGTATGTGCCAAACCGTTGGTATGTTACACACATTTACGCGTCGCTCGCTCGCTGCGCTCGCTCGAAGACTATAGCCTAACCTAAAACCAATCCATCTTGCGTTCATTATTCGATATGGTGGCGACATATTTCAAATTTGCGAACGTGACGTATCGGTTGTGAGGTTGGACTAGATTTTTACGAGCGATCGGAGCTAGCGAGCAAAGGTCACAATTTCCAAGCTATACATATACCATATATTGCCTTGCATTGTTTTCGTGCTAGTACCTAATTTTGTCTGCCATTTCGGACATCACATTGCACTGTACTATGAGGAAACGGTACTAATTATGTGAAACTGTTGGTAAACCGTAAACATTTGTCAGAAGGCAATAGGATAAAGACTTCCGCCTCCTCGGGCTGGTGCGAATGTTTCAATGTCCGTATGTGCCAAACCGTTGGTTTGTGACACACATTTACGCGTCGCTCGCTCGCTGCGCTCGCTCGAAAACTATAGCCTAACCTAAAACCAATCCAGCTTCCGTTCATTATTTGATATGGTGGCGACATGTCTCGAATTTGCGAACGTGTCGGATCGGCTGTGAGGTTGGACCAGATTTTTACGAGCGAGCGGAGCGAGCGTGCAGCAGTCACAATTTCCAAGCTATATATATACCTTATATTGCCTTGCATATATTTCGTGTTAGTACCTAATATTGTCAGCCATTTCGGACATCACATTGCACTGTACTATGTGAAAATAGTACTATTTATGTGAAACTATTGGTAAACTGTAAACATTTGTCAGTAGCAATAGGATAAAGACTTCCGCCTCCTCGGGCTGGTGCGAATGTTTCAATGTCCGTATGTGCCAAACCGTTGGTATGTGACACACATTTACGCGTCGCTCGCTCGCTGCGCTCGCTCGAAGACTATAGCCTAACCTAAATCCAATCCATCTTGCGTTCATTATTCGATATGGTGGCAACATATTTCAAATTTGCAAACGTGACGGATCGGTTGTGAGGTTGGACTAGATTTTTACGAGCGAGCGGAGCGAGCGAGCAACGGTCACAATTTCGAAGCTATACATATACCATATATTGCCTTGCATAGTTTTCGTGCTAGTACCTAATTTTGTCTGCCATTTCGGACATCACATTGCACTGTACTATGAGGACACGGTACTAACTATGTGAAACTGTTGGTAAACCGTAAACATTTGTCAGAAGGCAATAGGATAAAGACTTTCGGCTCCTCGGGCTGGTGCGAATAGATCAATGTCCGTATGTGCCAAACCGTTGATTTGTGACACACCTTTACGCGTCTCTCGCTCGCTGCGCTCGCTCGAAAGCTATAGCCTAACCTAAAAACAATCCCTCTTGCGTTAGTCATTCGACATCGAGGCGACTTATTTCAAATTTGCGAACGTGTGGGATCGGTTGTGAGGTTGGACCAGATTTTTACGAGCGAGCGGAGAGAGCGTGTAACGGTCACAATTTCCAAGCTATACGTATACCTTATATTGCCTTGCTTATATTTCTTATTATTACCTATTTTTGTCAGCCATTTTGGACATCACATTGCACTGTTATATGTGGAAATAGTACTATTTATGTGAAACTATTCATAAACTGTAAGCATTTGTCAGTAGGCAATAGGATAAAGACTTCCGGCTCCTCGGGCTGCTGCGAATGTTTCAATGTCCGTATGTGCCAAACCGTTGGTATGTTACACACATTTACGCGCCGCTCGCTCGCTGCGCTCGCTCGAAGACTATAGCCTAACCTAAAACCAATCCATCTTGCGTTCATTATTCGATATGGTGGCGACATATTTCAAATTTGCGAACGTGACGTATCGGTTGTGAGGTTGGACTAGATTTTTACGAGCGATCGGAGCTAGCGAGCAACGGTCACAATTTCCAAGCTATAAATATACCATAAATTGCCTTGCATAGTTTTCGTGCTAGTACCTAATTTTGTCTGCCATTTCGGACATCACATTGCACTGTACTATGAGGAAACGGTACTAATTATGTGAAACTGTTGGTAAACCGTAAACATTTGTCAGAAGGCAATAGGATAAAGACTTCCGCCTCCTCAGGCTGGTGCGAATGTTTCAATGTCCGTATGTGCCAAACCGTTGGTTTATGACACATCTTTACGCGTCTCTCGCTCGCTGCGCTCGCTCGAATACTATAGCCTAACCTAAAACCAATCCATCTTGCGTTCATTATTCGATATGATGGCGACATATTTCAAATTTGCGAACGTGTCGGATCGGTTGTGAGGTTGGACTAGATGTTTACGAGCGAGCGGAGCGAGCGAGCAACGGTCACAATTTCCAAGCTATACATATACCATATATTGCCTTGCATATATTTCGTGCTAGTACCTAATTTTGTCAGCCATTTCGGACATCACATTGCACTGTACTATGAGGAAATAGTACTATTTATGTGAAACTATTCATAAACTGTAAACATGTGTCGGTAGGCAATAGGATACATACTTCCGGCTCCTCGGGCTGGTGCGAATATTTCAATGTCCGTATGTGCCAAACCGTTGGTTTATGACACACCTTTACGCGTCTCTCGCTCGCTGCGCTCGCTCGAATACTATAGCCTAACCTAAAACCAATCCATCTTGCGTTCATTATTCGATATGATGGCGACATATTTCAAATTTGCGAACGTGTCGGATCGGTTGTGAGGTTGGACTAGATTTTTACGAGCGAGCGGAGCGAGCGAACAACGGTGACAATTTCCAAGCTATACATATACCATATATTGCCTTGCATAGTTTTCGTGCTAGTACCTAATTTTGTCTGCCATTTCGGACATCACATTGCACTGTACTATGAGGAAACGGTACTAATTATGTGAAACTGTTGGTAAACCGTAAACATTTGTCAGAAGGCAGTAGGATAATGACTTTCGGCTCCTCGGGCTGGTGCGAATATTTCAATGTCCGTATGTGCCAAACCGTTGGTTTGTGACACACCTTTACGCGTCTCTCGCTCGCTGCGCTCGCACGAAAGCTATAGCCTAACCTAAAACAAATCCATCTTCCGTACATTATTCGATATGGTGGCGACATGTTTCGAATTTGCGAACGTGTGGGATCGGTTGTGAGGTTGGACTAGATTTTTACGAGCGAGCGGAGCGAGCGGGCAACGGTCACAATTTCCAAGCTATACATATACCATATATTGCTTTGCATAGTTTTCGTGCTAGTACCTAATTTTGTCAGCCATTTCAGACATCACATTTCACAGTACTATGAGGAAATAGTACTATTTATGTGAAACTATTCATAAACTGTAAACATGTGTCGGTAGGCAATAGGATAAATACTTCCGGCTCCTCGGGCTGGTGCGAATATTTCAATGTCCGTATTTGCCAAACCGTTGGTATGTTACACACATTTACGCGTCGCTCGCTCGCTGCGCTCGCTCGAAGACTATAGCCTAACCTAAAACCAATCCATCTTGCGTTCATTATTCGATATGGTGGCGACATATTTCAAATTTGCGAACGTGACGGATCGGTTGTGAGGTTGGACTAGATTTTTACGAGCGAGCGGAGCGAGCGAGCAACGGTCACAATTTCCAAGCTATACATATACCATATATTGTCTTGCATAGTTTTCGTGCTAGTACCTAATTTTGTCTGCCATTTTGGACATCACATTGCTCTGTTATATGTGGAAATAGTACTATTTATGTGAAACTATTCATAAACCGTAAACATTTGTCAGAAGGCAATAGGATAAAGACTTTCGGCTCCTCGGGCTGGTGCGAATATTTCAATGTCCGTATGTGCCAAACCGTTGGTTTGTGACACACCTTTACGCGTTCTCGCTCGCTGCGCTCGCTCGAATACTATAGCCTAACCTAAAACCAATCCATCTTGCGTTCATTATTCGATATAATGGCGACATATTACAAATTTGCGAACGTGTCGGATAGGTTGTGAGGTTGGACTAGATTTTTACGAGCGAGCGGAGCTAGCGAGCAACGGTCACAATTTCCAAGCTATACATATACCATATATTGCCTTGCATATATTTCGTGTTATTACCTAATTTTGTCAGCCATTTCGGACATCAAATTGCACTGTACTATGTGGAAATAGTACTATTTATGTGAAACTATTCATAAACTGTAAACATTTGTCAGTAGGCAATAGGATAAAGACTTCCGCCTCCTCGGGCTGGTGCGAATGTTTCGATGTCCGTATGTGCCAAACCGTTGGTTTGTGACACACATTTACGCGTCGCTCGCTCGCTGCGCTCGCTCGAAAACTATAGCCTAACCTAAAACCAATCCAGCTTCCGTTCATTATTTGATATGGTGGCGACATGTCTCGAATTTGCGAACGTGTCGTATCGGTTGTGAGGTTGGACCAGATTTTTACGAGCGAGCGGAGCGAGCGTGCAGCAGTCACAATTTCCAAGCTATATATATACCTTATATTGCCTTGCATATATTTCGTGTTAGTACCTAATATTGTCAGCCATTTCGGACATCACATTGCACTGTACTATGAGGAAATAGTACTATTTATGTGAAACTATTAATAAACTGTAAACATGTGTCGGTAGGCAATAGGATACATACTTCCGGCTCCTCGGGCTGGTGCGAATATTTCAATGTCCGTATGTGCCAAACCGTTGGTTTATGACACACCTTTACGCGTCTCTCGCTCGCTGCGCTCGCTCGAAAGCTATAGCTTAACCTAAAAACAATCCCTCTTGCGTTAGTCATTCGACATGGAGGCGACTTATTTCAAATTTGGGAACGTGTCGGATCGGATGTGATGTTGGACTAGATTTTTACGAGCGAGCGGAGCGAGCGAGCAACGGTCACAATTTCCAAGCTATACATATACCTTATATTGCCTTCCATTTATTTCGTGTTATTACCAAATTTTGTCAGCCATTTCGGACATCACATTGCACTGTAATGTGAGGAAACGGTACTAATTATGTGAAACTATTAGTAAACCGTGAACATTTGTCAGTAGCAATAGGATAAATACTTCCGGCTCCTCGGGCTGGTGCGAATATTTCAATGTCCGTATTTGCCAAACCGTTGGTATGTTACACACATTTACGCGTCGCTCGCTCGCTGCGCTCGCTCGAAGACTATAGCCTAACCTAAAACCAATCCATCTTGCGTTCATTATTCGATATGGTGGCGACATATTTCAAATTTGCGAACGTGACGGATCGGTTGTGAGGTTGGACTAGATTTTTACGAGCGAGCGGAGCGAGCGAGCAACGGTCACAATTTCCAAGCTATACATATACCATATATTGTCTTGCATAGTTTTCGTGCTAGTACCTAATTTTGTCTGCCATTTTGGACATCACATTGCTCTGTTATATGTGGAAATAGTACTATTTATGTGAAACTATTCATAAACCGTAAACATTTGTCAGAAGGCAATAGGATAAAGACTTTCGGCTCCTCGGGCTGGTGCCAATATTTCAATGTCCGTATGTGCCAAACCGTTGGTTTGTGACACACCTTTACGCGTTCTCGCTCGCTGCGCTCGCTCGAATACTATAGCCTAACCTAAAACCAATCCATCTTGCGTTCATTATTCGATATAATGGCGACATACTACAAATTTGCGAACGTGTCGGATAGGTTGTGAGGTTGGACTAGATTTTTACGAGCGAGCGGAGCTAGCGAGCAACGGTCACAATTTCCAAGCTATACATATACCATATATTGCCTTGCATATATTTCGTGTTATTACCTAATTTTGTCAGCCATTTCGGACATCAAATTGCACTGTACTATGTGGAAATAGTACTATTTATGTGAAACTATTCATAAACTGTAAACATTTGTCAGTAGGCAATAGGATAAAGACTTCCGCCTCCTCGGGCTGGTGCGAATGTTTCGATGTCCGTATGTGCCAAACCGTTGGTTTGTGACACACATTTACGCGTCGCTCGCTCGCTGCGCTTGCTCGAACACTATAGCCTAACCTAAAACCAATCCAGCTTCCGTTCATTATTTGATATGGTGGCAACATATTTCAAATTTGCGAACGTGACGGATCGGTTGTGAGGTTGGACTAGATTTTTACGAGCGAGCGGAGCGAGCGTGCAGCAGTCACAATTTCCAAGCTATATATATACCTTATATTGCCTTGCATATATTTCGTGTTAGTACCTAATATTGTCAGCCATTTCGGACATCACATTGCACTGTACTATGAGGAAATAGTACTATTTATGTGAAACTATTAATAAACTGTAAACATGTGTCGGTAGGCAATAGGATACATACTTCCGGCTCCTCGGGCTGGTGCGAATATTTCAATGTCCGTATGTGCCAAACCGTTGGTTTATGACACACCTTTACGCGTCTCTCGCTCGCTGCGCTCGCTCGAATACTATAGCCTAAACTAAAACCAATCCATCTTGCGTTCATTATTCGATATGATGGCGACATATTTCAAATTTGCGAACGTGTCGGATCGGTTGTGAGGTTGGACTAGATTTTTACGAGCGAGCGGAGCGAGCGAGCAACGGTCACAATTTCCAAGCTATACATATACCATATATTGCCTTGCATATATTTCGTGTTATTACCTAATTTTGTCAGCCATTTCGGACATCACATTGCACTGTACTATGTGGAAATAGTACTATTTATGTGAAACTATTCATAAACTGTAAACATGTGTCGGTAGGCAATAGGATAAATACTTCCGGCTCCTCGGGCTGGTGCGAATATTTCAATGTCCGTATGTGCCAAACCGTTGGTTTATGACACACCTTTACGCGTCTCTCGCTCGCTGCGCTCGTTCGAATACTATAGCCTAACCTAAAACCAATCCATCTTGCGTTCATTATTCGATATGATGGCGACATATTTCAAATTTGCGAACGTGTCGGATCGGTTGTGAGGTTGGACTCGATTTTTACGAGCGAGCGGAGCGAGCGAGCAACGGTCACAATTTCCAAGCTATACATATACCATATATTGCCTTGCATATATTTCGTGCTAGTACCTAATTTTGTCAGCCATTTCGGACATCACATTGCACTGTACTATGTGAAAATAGTACTATTTATGTGAAACTATTGGTAAACTGTAAACATTTGTCAGTAGCAATAGGATAAAGACTTCCGGCTCCTCGGGCTGGTGCGAATATTTCAATGTCCCCATGTGCCAAACCGTTGGATTGTGACACACCTCTCCGCGTCCCTCGCTCGCCATGCTCGCTCGAAAGCCATAGCCTAACCTAAAACCAATCCATCTTGCGTTCATTATTCGATATGATGGCGACATATTTCAAATTTGCGAACGTGTCGGATCGGTTGTGAGGTTGGACTAGATTTTTACGAGCGAGCGGAGCGAGGGAGCAACGGTCACAATTTCCAAGCTATACATATACCATATATTGCCTTGCATATTTTTCGTGTTATTACCTAATTTTGTCAGCCATTTCGGACATCACATTGCACTGTACTATGTGGAAATAGTACTATTTATGTGAAACTATTCATAAACTGTAAACATGTGTCGGTAGGCAATAGGATACATACTTCCGGCTCCTCGGGCTGGTGCGAATATTTCAATGTCCGTATGTGCCAAACCGTTGGTTTATGACACACCTTTACGCGTCTCTCGCTCGCTGCGCTCGCTCGGATACTATAGCCTAACCTAAAACCAATCCATCTTGCGTTCATTATTCGATATGATGGCGACATATTTCAAATTTGCGAACGTGTCGGATCGGTTGTGAGGTTGGACTAGATTTTTACGAGCGAGCGGAGCGAGCGAGCAACGGTCACAATTTCCAAGCTATACATATACCATATATTGCCTTGCATATTTTTCGTGTTATTACCTAATTTTGTCAGCCATTTCGGACATCACATTGCACTGTACTATGTGGAAATAGTACTATTTATGTGAAACTATTCATAAACTGTAAACATGTGTCGGTAGGCAATAGGATACATACTTCCGGCTCCTCGGGCTGGTGCGAATATTTCAATGTCCGTATGTGCCAAACCGTTGGTTTATGACACACCTTTACGCGTCTCTCGCTCGCTGCGCTCGCTCGGATACTATAGCCTAACCTAAAACCAATCCATCTTGCGTTCATTATTCGATATGATGGCGACATATTTCAAATTTGCGAACGTGTCGGATCGGTTGTGAGGTTGGACTAGATTTTTACGAGCGAGCGGAGCGAGCGAGCAACGGTCACAATTTCCAAGCTATACATATACCATATATTGCCTTGCATATATTTTGTGCTAGTACCTAATTTTGTCAGCCATTTCGGACATCACATTGCACTGTACTATGCGAAAATAGTACTATTTATGTGAAACTATTGGTAAACTGTAAACATTTGTCAGTAGCAATAGGATAAAGACTTCCGGCTCCTCGGGCTGGTGCGAATATTTCAATGTCCCCATGTGCCAAACCGTTGGATTGTGACACACCTCTCCGCGTCCCTCGCTCGCCATGCTCGCTCGAAAGCTATAGCCTATCCTAAAACCAATCCATCTTGCGTTCATTATTCGATATGATGGCGACATATTTCAAATTTGCGAACGTGTCGGATCGGTTGTGAGGTTGGACTAGATTTTTACGAGCGAGCGGAGCGAGCGAGCAACGGTCACAATTTCCAAGCTATACATATACCATATATTGCCTTGCATATTTTTCGTGTTATTACCTAATTTTGTCAGCCATTTCGGACATCACATTGCACTGTACTATGTGGAAATAGTACTATTTATGTGAAACTATTCATAAACTGTAAACATTTGTCAGTAGGCAATAGGATAAAGACTTCCGCCTCCTCGGGCTGGTGCGAATGTTTCAATGTCCGTATGTGCCAAACCGTTGGTATGTGACACACATTTACGCGTCGCTCGCTCGCTGCGCTCGCTCGAAGACTATAGCCTAACCTAAAACCAATCCATCTTGCGTTCATTATTCGATATGGTGGCAACATATTTCAAATTTGCGAACGTGACGGATCGGTTGTGAGGTTGGACTAGATTTTTACGAGCGAGCGGAGCGAGCGAGCAACGGTCACAATTTCCAAGCTATACATATACCATATATTGCCTTGCATAGTTTTCGTGCTAGTACCTAATTTTGTCTGCCATTTCGGACATCACATTGCACTGTGCTATGAGGACACGGTACTAACTATGTGAAGCTGTTGGTAAACCGTAAACATTTGTCAGAAGGCAATAGGATAAAGACTTTCGGCTCCTCGGGCTGGTGCGAATAGATCAATGTCCGTATGTGCCAAACCGTTGGTTTGTGACACACCTTTACGCGTCTCTCGCTCGCTGCGCTCGCTCGAAAGCTATAGCCTAACCTAAAAACAATCCCTCTTGCGTTAGTCATTCGACATCGAGGCGACTTATTTCAAATTTGGGAACGTGTCGGATCGGATGTGAGGTTGGACTAGATTTTTACGAGCGAGCGGAGCGAGCGAGCACCGGTCACAATTTCCAAGCTATACATATACCTTATATTGCCTTCCATTTATTTCGTGATATTACCAAATTTTGTCAGCCATTTCGGACATCACATTGCACTGTACTATGAGGAAACGGTACTAATTATGTGAAACTATTAGTAAACCGTGAACATTTGTCAGTAGCAATAGGATAAATACTTCCGGCTCCTCGGGCTGGTGCTAATATTTCAATGTCCGTATGTGCCAAACCGTTGGTTTATGACACACCTTTACGCGTCTCCCGCTCGCTGCGCTCGTTCGAAAACTATAGCCTAACCTAAAACCAATCCATCTTGCGTTCATTATTCGATATGATGGCGACATATTTCAAATTTGCGAACGTGTGGGATCGGTTGTGAGGTTGGACCAGATTTTTACGAGCGAGCGGAGCGAGCGTGTAACGGTCACAATTTCCAAGCTATACGTATACCTTATATTGCCTTGCTTATATTTCTTATTATTACCTACTTTTGTCAGCCATTTTGGACATCACATTGCACTGTTATATGTGGAAATAGTACTATTTATGTGAAACTATTCATAAACTGTAAGCATTTGTCAGTAGGCAATAGGATAAAGACTTCCGGCTCCTCGGGCTGCTGCGAATGTTTCAATGTCCGTATGTGCCAAACCGTTGGTATGTTACACACATTTACGCGTCGCTCGCTCGCTGCGCTCGCTCGAAGACTATAGCCTAACCTAAAACCAATCCATCTTGCGTTCATTATTCGATATGGTGGCGACATATTTCAAATTTGCGAACGTGACGGATCGGTTGTGAGGTTGGACTAGATTTTTACGAGCGAGCGGAGCGAGCGAGCAACGGTCACAATTTCCAAGCTATACATATACCATATATTGCCTTGCATATATTTCGTGTTATTACCTAATTTTGTCAGCCATTTCGGACATCAAATTGCACTGTACTATGTGGAAATAGTACTATTTATGTGAAACTATTCATAAACTGTAAACATTTGTCAGTAGGCAATAGGATAAAGACTTCCGCCTCCTCGGGCTGGTGCGAATGTTTCAATGTCCGTATGTGCCAAACCGTTGGTTTGTGACACACATTTACGCGTCGCTCGCTCGCTGCGCTCGCTCGAAAACTATAGCCTAACCTAAAACCAATCCAGCTTCCGTTCATTATTTGATATGGTGGCGACATGTCTCGAATTTGCGAACGTGTCGGATCGGTTGTGAGGTTGGACCAGATTTTTACGAGCGAGCGGAGCGAGCGTGCAGCAGTCACAATTTCCAAGCTATATATATACCTTATATTGCCTTGCATATATTTCGTGTTAGTACCTAATATTGTCAGCCATTTCGGACATCACATTGCACTGTACTATGAGGAAATAGTACTATTTATGTGAAACTATTCATAAACTGTAAACATGTGTCGGTAGGCAATAGGATACATACTTCCGGCTCCTCGGGCTGGTGCGAATATTTCAATGTCCGTATGTGCCAAACCGTTGGTTTATGACACACCTTTACGCGTCTCTCGCTCGCTGCGCTCGCTCGAATACTATAGCCTAACCTAAAACCAATCCATCTTGCGTTCATTATTCGATATGATGGCGACATATTTCAAATTTGCGAACGTGTCGGATCGGTTGTGAGGTTGGACTAGATTTTTACGAGCGAGCGGAGCGAGCGGGCAACGGTCACAATTTCCAAGCTATACATATACCATATATTGCTTTGCATAGTTTTCGTGCTAGTACCTAATTTTGTCAGCCATTTCAGACATCACATTGCACAGTACTATGAGGAAATAGTACTATTTATGTGAAACTATTCATAAACTGTAAACATGTGTCGGTAGGCAATAGGATAAATACTTCCGGCTCCTCGGGCTGGTGCGAATATTTCAATGTCCGTATTTGCCAAACCGTTGGTATGTTACACACATTTACGCGTCGCTCGCTCGCTGCGCTCGCTCGAAGACTATAGCCTAACCTAAAACCAATCCATCTTGCGTTCATTATTCGATATGGTGGCGACATATTTCAAATTTGCGAACGTGACGGATCGGTTGTGAGGTTGGACTAGATTTTTACGAGCGAGCGGAGCGAGCGAGCAACGGTCACAATTTCCAAGCTATACATATACCATATATTGTCTTGCATAGTTTTCGTGCTAGTACCTAATTTTGTCTGCCATTTTGGACATCACATTGCTCTGTTATATGTGGAAATAGTACTATTTATGTGAAACTATTCATAAACCGTAAACATTTGTCAGAAGGCAATAGGATAAAGACTTTCGGCTCCTCGGGCTGGTGCGAATATTTCAATGTCCGTATGTGCCAAACCGTTGGTTTGTGACACACCTTTACGCGTTCTCGCTCGCTGCGCTCGCTCGAATACTATAGCCTAACCTAAAACCAATCCATCTTGCGTTCATTATTCGATATAATGGCGACATATTACAAATTTGCGAACGTGTCGGATAGGTTGTGAGGTTGGACTAGATTTTTACGAGCGAGCGGAGCTAGCGAGCAACGGTCACAATTTCCAAGCTATACATATACCATATATTGCCTTGCATATATTTCGTGTTATTACCTAATTTTGTCAGCCATTTCGGACATCAAATTGTACTGTACTATGTGGAAATAGTACTATTTATGTGAAACTATTCATAAACTGTAAACATTTGTCAGTAGGCAATAGGATAAAGACTTCCGCCTCCTCGGGCTGGTGCGAATGTTTCGATGTCCGTATGTGCCAAACCGTTGGTTTGTGACACACATTTACGCGTCGCTCGCTCGCTGCGCTCGCTCGAAAACTATAGCCTAACCTAAAACCAATCCAGCTTCCGTTCATTATTTGATATGGTGGCGACATGTCTCGAATTTGCGAACGTGTCGTATCGGTTGTGAGGTTGGACCAGATTTTTACGAGCGAGCGGAGCGAGCGTGCAGCAGTCACAATTTCCAAGCTATATATATACCTTATATTGCCTTGCATATATTTCGTGTTAGTACCTAATATTGTCAGCCATTTCGGACATCACATTGCACTGTACTATGAGGAAATAGTACTATTTATGTGAAACTATTAATAAACTGTAAACATGTGTCGGTAGGCAATAGGATACATACTTCCGGCTCCTCGGGCTGGTGCGAATATTTCAATGTCCGTATGTGCCAAACCGTTGGTTTATGACACACCTTTACGCGTCTCTCGCTCGCTGCGCTCGCTCGAAAGCTATAGCTTAACCTAAAAACAATCCCTCTTGCGTTAGTCATTCGACATGGAGGCGACTTATTTCAAATTTGGGAACGTGTCGGATCGGATGTGATGTTGGACTAGATTTTTACGAGCGAGCGGAGCGAGCGAGCAACGGTCACAATTTCCAAGCTATACATATACCTTATATTGCCTTCCATTTATTTCGTGTTATTACCAAATTTTGTCAGCCATTTCGGACATCACATTGCACTGTAATATGAGGAAACGGTACTAATTATGTGAAACTATTAGTAAACCGTGAACATTTGTCAGTAGCAATAGGATAAATACTTCCGGCTCCTCGGGCTGGTGCGAATATTTCAATGTCCGTATTTGCCAAACCGTTGGTATGTTACACACATTTACGCGTCGCTCGCTCGCTGCGCTCGCTCGAAGACTATAGCCTAACCTAAAACCAATCCATCTTGCGTTCATTATTCGATATGGTGGCGACATATTTCAAATTTGCGAACGTGACGGATCGGTTGTGAGGTTGGACTAGATTTTTACGAGCGAGCGGAGCGAGCGAGCAACGGTCACAATTTCCAAGCTATACATATACCATATATTGTCTTGCATAGTTTTCGTGCTAGTACCTAATTTTGTCTGCCATTTTGGACATCACATTGCTCTGTTATATGTGGAAATAGTACTATTTATGTGAAACTATTCATAAACCGTAAACATTTGTCAGAAGGCAATAGGATAAAGACTTTCGGCTCCTCGGGCTGGTGCGAATATTTCAATGTCCGTATGTGCCAAACCGTTGGTTTGTGACACACCTTTACGCATTCTCGCTCGCTGCGCTCGCTCGAATACTATAGCCTAACCTAAAACCAATCCATCTTGCGTTCATTATTCGATATAATGGCGACATATTACAAATTTGCGAACGTGTCGGATAGGTTGTGAGGTTGGACTAGATTTTTACGAGCGAGCGGAGCTAGCGAGCAACGGTCACAATTTCCAAGCTATACATATACCATATATTGCCTTGCATATATTTCGTGTTATTACCTAATTTTGTCAGCCATTTCGGACATCAAATTGCACTGTACTATGTGGAAATAGTACTATTTATGTGAAACTATTCATAAACTGTAAACATTTGTCAGTAGGCAATAGGATAAAGACTTCCGCCTCCTCGGGCTGGTGCGAATGTTTCGATGTCCGTATGTGCCAAACCGTTGGTTTGTGACACACATTTACGCGTCGCTCGCTCGCTGCGCTTGCTCGAAAACTATAGCCTAACCTAAAACCAATCCAGCTTCCGTTCATTATTTGATATGGTGGCGACATGTCTCGAATTTGCGAACGTGTCGTATCGGTTGTGAGGTTGGACCAGATTTTTACGAGCGAGCGGAGCGAGCGTGCAGCAGTCACAATTTCCAAGCTATATATATACCTTATATTGCCTTGCATATATTTCGTGTTAGTACCTAATATTGTCAGCCATTTCGGACATCACATTGCACTGTACTATGAGGAAATAGTACTATTTATGTGAAACTATTCATAAACTGTAAACATGTGTCGGTAGGCAATAGGATACATACTTCCGGCTCCTCGGGCTGGTGCGAATATTTCAATGTCCGTATGTGCCAAACCGTTGGTTTATGACACACCTTTACGCGTCTCTCGCTCGCTGCGCTCGCTCGAATACTATAGCCTAACCTAAAACCAATCCATCTTGCGTTCATTATTCGATATGATGGCGACATATTTCAAATTTGCGAACGTGTCGGATCGGTTGTGAGGTTGGACTAGATTTTTACGAGCGAGCGGAGCGAGCGAGCAACGGTCACAATTTCCAAGCTATACATATACCATATATTGCCTTGCATATATTTCGTGCTAGTACCTAATTTTGTCAGCCATTTCGGACATCACATTGCACTGTACTATGTGAAAATAGTACTATTTATGTGAAACTATTGGTAAACTGTAAACATTTGTCAGTAGCAATAGGATAAAGACTTCCGGCTCCTCGGGCTGGTGCGAATATTTCAATGTCCCCATGTGCCAAACCGTTGGATTGTGACACACCTCTCCGCGTCCCTCGCTCGCCATGCTCGCTCGAAAGCTATAGCCTAACCTTAAACCAATCCATCTTGCGTTCATTATTCGATATGGTGGCAACATATTTCAAATTTGCGAACGTGACGGATCGGTTGTGAGGTTTGACTAGATTTTTACGAGCGAGCGGAGCGAGCGAGCAACGGTCACAATTTCCAAGCTATACATATACCATATATTGCCTTGCATAGTTTTCGTGCTAGTACCTAATTTTGTCTGCCATTTCGGACATCACATTGCACTGTACTATGAGGACACGGTACTAACTATGTGAAACTGTTGGTAAACCGTAAACATTTGTCAGAAGGCAATAGGATAAAGACTTTCGGCTCCTCGGGCTGGTGCGAATAGATCAATGTCCGTATGTGCCAAACCGTTGGTTTGTGACACACCTTTACGCGTCTCTCGCTCGCTGCGCTCGCTCGAAAGCTATAGCCTAACCTAAAAACAATCCCTCTTGCGTTAGTCATTCGACATCGAGGCGACTTATTTCAAATTTGCGAACGTGTGGGATCGGTTGTGAGGTTGGACCAGATTTTTACGAGCGAGCGGAGCGAGCGTGTAACGGTCACAATTTCCAAGCTATACGTATACCTTATATTGCCTTGCTTATATTTCTTATTATTACCTATTTTTGTCAGCCATTTTGGAGATCACATTGCACTGTTATATGTGGAAATAGTACTATTTATGTGAAACTATTCATAAACTGTAAGCATTTGTCAGTAGGCAATAGGATAAAGACTTCCGGCTCCTCGGGCTGCTGCGAATGTTTCAATGTCCGTATGTGCCAAACCGTTGGTATGTTACACACATTTACGCGTCGCTCGCTCGCTGCGCTCGCTCGCTGCGCTCGCTCGAAGACTATAGCCTAACCTAAAACCAATCCATCTTGCGTTCATTATTCGATATGGTGGCGACATATTTCAAATTTGCGAACGTGACGTATCGGTTGTGAGGTTGGACTAGATTTTTACGAGCGATCGGAGCTAGCGAGCAACGGTCACAATTTCCAAGCTATACATATACCATATATTGCCTTGCATAGTTTTCGTGCTAGTACCTAATTTTGTCTGCCATTTCGGACATCACATTGCACTGTACTATGAGGACACGGTACTAACTATGTGAAACTGTTGGTAAACCGTAAACATTTGTCAGAAGGCAATAGGATAAAGACTTTCGGCTCCTCGGGCTGGTGCGAATAGATCAATGTCCGTATGTGCCAAACCGTTGGTTTGTGACACACCTTTACGCGTCTCTCGCTCGCTGCGCTCGCTCGAAAGCTATAGCCTAACCTAAAAACAATCCCTCTTGCGTTAGTCATTCGACATCGAGGCGACTTATTTCAAATTTGCGAACGTGTGGGATCGGTTGTGAGGTTGGACCAGATTTTTACGAGCGAGCGGAGCGAGCGTGTAACGGTCACAATTTCCAAGCTATACGTATACCTTATATTGCCTTGCTTATATTTCTTATTATTACCTATTTTTGTCAGCCATTTTGGAGATCACATTGCACTGTTATATGTGGAAATAGTACTATTTATGTGAAACTATTCATAAACTGTAAGCATTTGTCAGTAGGCAATAGGATAAAGACTTCCGGCTCCTCGGGCTGCTGCGAATGTTTCAATGTCCGTATGTGCCAAACCGTTGGTATGTTACACACATTTACGCGTCGCTCGCTCGAAGACTATAGCCTAACCTAAAACCAATCCATCTTGCGTTCATTATTCGATATGGTGGCGACATATTTCAAATTTGCGAACGTGACGTATCGGTTGTGAGGTTGGACTAGATTTTTACGAGCGATCGGAGCTAGCGAGCAACGGTCACAATTTCCAAGCTATACATATACCATATATTGCCTTGCATAGTTTTCGTGCTAGTACCTAATTTTGTCTGCCATTTCGGACATCACATTGCACTGTACTATGAGGAAACGGTACTAATTATGTGAAACTGTTGGTAAACCGTAAACATTTGTCAGAAGGCAATAGGATAAAGACTTCCGCCTCCTCGGGCTGGTGCGAATGTTTCAATGTCCGTATGTGCCAAACCGTTGGTTTGTGACACACATTTACGCGTCGCTCGCTCGCTGCGCTCGCTCGAAAACTATAGCCTAACCTAAAACCAATCCAGCTTCCGTTCATTATTTGATATGGTGGCGACATGTCTCGAATTTGCGAACGTGTCGGATCGGCTGTGAGGTTGGACCAGATTTTTACGAGCGAGCGGAGCGAGCGTGCAGCAGTCACAATTTCCAAGCTATATATATACCTTATATTGCCTTGCATATATTTCGTGTTAGTACCTAATATTGTCAGCCATTTCGGACATCACATTGCACTGTACTATGAGGAAATAGTACTATTTATGTGAAACTATTCATAAACTGTAAACATGTGTCGGTAGGCAATAGGATACATACTTCCGGCTCCTCGGGCTGGTGCGAATATTTCAATGTCCGTATGTGCCAAACCGTTGGTTTATGACACACCTTTACGCGTCTCTCGCTCGCTGCGCTCGCTCGAATACTATAGCCTAACCTAAAACCAATCCATCTTGCGTTCATTATTCGATATGATGGCGACATATTTCAAATTTGCGAACGTGTCGGATCGGTTGTGAGGTTGGACTAGATTTTTACGAGCGAGCGGAGCGAGCGAGCAACGGTCACAATTTCCAAGCTATACATATACCATATATTGCCTTGCATATATTTCGTGCTAGTACCTAATTTTGTCAGCCATTTCGGACATCACATTGCACTGTACTATGTGAAAATAGTACTATTTATGTGAAACTATTGGTAAACTGTAAACATTTGTCAGTAGCAATAGGATAAAGACTTCCGGCTCCTCGGGCTGGTGCGAATATTTCAATGTCCCCATGTGCCAAACCGTTGGATTGTGACACACCTCTCCGCGTCCCTCGCTCGCCATGCTCGCTCGAAAGCTATAGCCTAACCTAAAACCAATCCATCTTGCGTTCATTATTCGATATGGTGGCAACATATTTCAAATTTGCGAACGTGACGGATCGGTTGTGAGGTTTGACTAGATTTTTACGAGCGAGCGGAGCGAGCGAGCAACGGTCACAATTTCCAAGCTATACATATACCATATATTGCCTTGCATAGTTTTCGTGCTAGTACCTAATTTTGTCTGCCATTTCGGACATCACATTGCACTGTACTATGAGGAAACGGTACTAATTATGTGAAACTGTTGGTAAACCGTAAACATTTGTCAGAAGGCAGTAGGATAATGACTTTCGGCTCCTCGGGCTGGTGCGAATATTTCAATGTCCGTATGTGCCAAACCGTTGGTTTGTGACACACCTTTACGCGTCTCTCGCTCGCTGCGCTCGCACGAAAGCTATAGCCTAACCTAAAACAAATCCATCTTCCGTACATTATTCGATATGGTGGCGACATGTTTCGAATTTGCGAACGTGTGGGATCGGTTGTGAGGTTGGACTAGATTTTTACGAGCGAGCGGAGCGAGCGGGCAACGGTCACAATTTCCAAGCTATACATATACCATATATTGCTTTGCATAGTTTTCGTGCTAGTACCTAATTTTGTCAGCCATTTCAGACATCACATTGCACAGTACTATGAGGAAATAGTACTATTTATGTGAAACTATTCATAAACTGTAAACATGTGTCGGTAGGCAATAGGATAAATACTTCCGGCTCCTCGGGCTGGTGCGAATATTTCAATGTCCGTATTTGCCAAACCGTTGGTATGTTACACACATTTACGCGTCGCTCGCTCGCTGCGCTCGCTCGAAGACTATAGCCTAACCTAAAACCAATCCATCTTGCGTTCATTATTCGATATGGTGGCGACATATTTCAAATTTGCGAACGTGACGGATCGGTTGTGAGGTTGGACTAGATTTTTACGAGCGAGCGGAGCGAGCGAGCAACGGTCACAATTTCCAAGCTATACATATACCATATATTGTCTTGCATAGTTTTCGTGCTAGTACCTAATTTTGTCTGCCATTTTGGACATCACATTGCTCTGTTATATGTGGAAATAGTACTATTTATGTGAAACTATTCATAAACCGTAAACATTTGTCAGAAGGCAATAGGATAAAGACTTTCGGCTCCTCGGGCTGGTGCGAATATTTCAATGTCCGTATGTGCCAAACCGTTGGTTTGTGACACACCTTTACGCATTCTCGCTCGCTGCGCTCGCTCGAATACTATAGCCTAACCTAAAACCAATCCATCTTGCGTTCATTATTCGATATAATGGCGACATATTACAAATTTGCGAACGTGTCGGATAGGTTGTGAGGTTGGACTAGATTTTTACGAGCGAGCGGAGCTAGCGAGCAACGGTCACAATTTCCAAGCTATACATATACCATATATTGCCTTGCATATATTTCGTGTTATTACCTAATTTTGTCAGCCATTTCGGACATCAAATTGCACTGTACTATGTGGAAATAGTACTATTTATGTGAAACTATTCATAAACTGTAAACATTTGTCAGTAGGCAATAGGATAAAGACTTCCGCCTCCTCGGGCTGGTGCGAATGTTTCGATGTCCGTATGTGCCAAACCGTTGGTTTGTGACACACATTTACGCGTCGCTCGCTCGCTGCGCTTGCTCGAAAACTATAGCCTAACCTAAAACCAATCCAGCTTCCGTTCATTATTTGATATGGTGGCGACATGTCTCGAATTTGCGAACGTGTCGTATCGGTTGTGAGGTTGGACCAGATTTTTACGAGCGAGCGGAGCGAGCGTGCAGCAGTCACAATTTCCAAGCTATATATATACCTTATATTGCCTTGCATATATTTCGTGTTAGTACCTAATATTGTCAGCCATTTCGGACATCACATTGCACTGTACTATGAGGAAATAGTACTATTTATGTGAAACTATTCATAAACTGTAAACATGTGTCGGTAGGCAATAGGATACATACTTCCGGCTCCTCGGGCTGGTGCGAATATTTCAATGTCCGTATGTGCCAAACCGTTGGTTTATGACACACCTTTACGCGTCTCTCGCTCGCTGCGCTCGCTCGAATACTATAGCCTAACCTAAAACCAATCCATCTTGCGTTCATTATTCGATATGATGGCGACATATTTCAAATTTGCGAACTTGTCGGATCGGTTGTGAGGTTGGACTAGATTTTTACGAGCGAGCGGAGCGAGCGAGCAACGGTCACAATTTCCAAGCTATACATATACCATATATTGCCTTGCATATATTTCGTGCTAGTACCTAATTTTGTCAGCCATTTCGGACATCACATTGCACTGTACTATGTGAAAATAGTACTATTTATGTGAAACTATTGGTAAACTGTAAACATTTGTCAGTAGCAATAGGATAAAGACTTCCGGCTCCTCGGGCTGGTGCGAATATTTCAATGTCCCCATGTGCCAAACCGTTGGATTGTGACACACCTCTCCGCGTCCCTCGCTCGCCATGCTCGCTCGAAAGCTATAGCCTAACCTTAAACCAATCCATCTTGCGTTCATTATTCGATATGGTGGCAACATATTTCAAATTTGCGAACGTGACGGATCGGTTGTGAGGTTTGACTAGATTTTTACGAGCGAGCGGAGCGAGCGAGCAACGGTCACAATTTCCAAGCTATACATATACCATATATTGCCTTGCATAGTTTTCGTGCTAGTACCTAATTTTGTCTGCCATTTCGGACATCACATTGCACTGTACTATGAGGACACGGTACTAACTATGTGAAACTGTTGGTAAACCGTAAACATTTGTCAGAAGGCAATAGGATAAAGACTTTCGGCTCCTCGGGCTGGTGCGAATAGATCAATGTCCGTATGTGCCAAACCGTTGGTTTGTGACACACCTTTACGCGTCTCTCGCTCGCTGCGCTCGCTCGAAAGCTATAGCCTAACCTAAAAACAATCCCTCTTGCGTTAGTCATTCGACATCGAGGCGACTTATTTCAAATTTGCGAACGTGTGGGATCGGTTGTGAGGTTGGACCAGATTTTTACGAGCGAGCGGAGCGAGCGTGTAACGGTCACAATTTCCAAGCTATACGTATACCTTATATTGCCTTGCTTATATTTCTTATTATTACCTATTTTTGTCAGCCATTTTGGAGATCACATTGCACTGTTATATGTGGAAATAGTACTATTTATGTGAAACTATTCATAAACTGTAAGCATTTGTCAGTAGGCAATAGGATAAAGACTTCCGGCTCCTCGGGCTGCTGCGAATGTTTCAATGTCCGTATGTGCCAAACCGTTGGTATGTTACACACATTTACGCGTCGCTCGCTCGCTGCGCTCGCTCGCTGCGCTCGCTCGAAGACTATAGCCTAACCTAAAACCAATCCATCTTGCGTTCATTATTCGATATGGTGGCGACATATTTCAAATTTGCGAACGTGACGTATCGGTTGTGAGGTTGGACTAGATTTTTACGAGCGATCGGAGCTAGCGAGCAACGGTCACAATTTCCAAGCTATACATATACCATATATTGCCTTGCATAGTTTTCGTGCTAGTACCTAATTTTGTCTGCCATTTCGGACATCACATTGCACTGTACTATGAGGACACGGTACTAACTATGTGAAACTGTTGGTAAACCGTAAACATTTGTCAGAAGGCAATAGGATAAAGACTTTCGGCTCCTCGGGCTGGTGCGAATAGATCAATGTCCGTATGTGCCAAACCGTTGGTTTGTGACACACCTTTACGCGTCTCTCGCTCGCTGCGCTCGCTCGAAAGCTATAGCCTAACCTAAAAACAATCCCTCTTGCGTTAGTCATTCGACATCGAGGCGACTTATTTCAAATTTGCGAACGTGTGGGATCGGTTGTGAGGTTGGACCAGATTTTTACGAGCGAGCGGAGCGAGCGTGTAACGGTCACAATTTCCAAGCTATACGTATACCTTATATTGCCTTGCTTATATTTCTTATTATTACCTATTTTTGTCAGCCATTTTGGAGATCACATTGCACTGTTATATGTGGAAATAGTACTATTTATGTGAAACTATTCATAAACTGTAAGCATTTGTCAGTAGGCAATAGGATAAAGACTTCCGGCTCCTCGGGCTGCTGCGAATGTTTCAATGTCCGTATGTGCCAAACCGTTGGTATGTTACACACATTTACGCGTCGCTCGCTCGAAGACTATAGCCTAACCTAAAACCAATCCATCTTGCGTTCATTATTCGATATGGTGGCGACATATTTCAAATTTGCGAACGTGACGTATCGGTTGTGAGGTTGGACTAGATTTTTACGAGCGATCGGAGCTAGCGAGCAACGGTCACAATTTCCAAGCTATACATATACCATATATTGCCTTGCATAGTTTTCGTGCTAGTACCTAATTTTGTCTGCCATTTCGGACATCACATTGCACTGTACTATGAGGAAACGGTACTAATTATGTGAAACTGTTGGTAAACCGTAAACATTTGTCAGAAGGCAATAGGATAAAGACTTCCGCCTCCTCGGGCTGGTGCGAATGTTTCAATGTCCGTATGTGCCAAACCGTTGGTTTGTGACACACATTTACGCGTCGCTCGCTCGCTGCGCTCGCTCGAAAACTATAGCCTAACCTAAAACCAATCCAGCTTCCGTTCATTATTTGATATGGTGGCGACATGTCTCGAATTTGCGAACGTGTCGGATCGGCTGTGAGGTTGGACCAGATTTTTACGAGCGAGCGGAGCGAGCGTGCAGCAGTCACAATTTCCAAGCTATATATATACCTTATATTGCCTTGCATATATTTCGTGTTAGTACCTAATATTGTCAGCCATTTCGGACATCACATTGCACTGTACTATGAGGAAATAGTACTATTTATGTGAAACTATTCATAAACTGTAAACATGTGTCGGTAGGCAATAGGATACATACTTCCGGCTCCTCGGGCTGGTGCGAATATTTCAATGTCCGTATGTGCCAAACCGTTGGTTTATGACACACCTTTACGCGTCTCTCGCTCGCTGCGCTCGCTCGAATACTATAGCCTAACCTAAAACCAATCCATCTTGCGTTCATTATTCGATATGATGGCGACATATTTCAAATTTGCGAACGTGTCGGATCGGTTGTGAGGTTGGACTAGATTTTTACGAGCGAGCGGAGCGAGCGAGCAACGGTCACAATTTCCAAGCTATACATATACCATATATTGCCTTGCATATATTTCGTGCTAGTACCTAATTTTGTCAGCCATTTCGGACATCACATTGCACTGTACTATGTGAAAATAGTACTATTTATGTGAAACTATTGGTAAACTGTAAACATTTGTCAGTAGCAATAGGATAAAGACTTCCGGCTCCTCGGGCTGGTGCGAATATTTCAATGTCCCCATGTGCCAAACCGTTGGATTGTGACACACCTCTCCGCGTCCCTCGCTCGCCATGCTCGCTCGAAAGCTATAGCCTAACCTAAAACCAATCCATCTTGCGTTCATTATTCGATATGGTGGCAACATATTTCAAATTTGCGAACGTGACGGATCGGTTGTGAGGTTTGACTAGATTTTTACGAGCGAGCGGAGCGAGCGAGCAACGGTCACAATTTCCAAGCTATACATATACCATATATTGCCTTGCATAGTTTTCGTGCTAGTACCTAATTTTGTCTGCCATTTCGGACATCACATTGCACTGTACTATGAGGACACGGTACTAACTATGTGAAACTGTTGGTAAACCGTAAACATTTGTCAGAAGGCAATAGGATAAAGACTTTCGGCTCCTCGGGCTGGTGCGAATAGATCAATGTCCGTATGTGCCAAACCGTTGGTTTGTGTCACACCTTTACGCGTCTCTCGCTCGCTGCGCTCGCTCGAAAGCTATAGCCTAACCTAAAAACAATCCCTCTTGCGTTAGTCATTCGACATCGAGGCGACTTATTTCAAATTTGCGAACGTGACGTATCGGTTGTGAGGTTGGACTAGATTTTTACGAGCGATCGGAGCTAGCGAGCAACGGTCACAATTTCCAAGCTATACATATACCATATATTGCCTTGCATAGTTTTCGTGCTAGTACCTAATTTTGTCTGCCATTTCGGACATCACATTGCACTGTACTATGAGGAAACGGTACTAATTATGTGAAACTGTTGGTAAACCGTAAACATTTGTCAGAAGGCAATAGGATAAAGACTTCCGGCTCCTCGGGCTGGTGCGCATATTTCAATGTCCGTATGTGCCAAACCGTTGGTTTATGACACACCTTTACGCGTCTCCCGCTCGCTGCGCTCGTTCGAAAACTATAGCCTAACCTAAAACCAATCCATCTTGCGTTCATTATTCGATATGATGGCGACATATTTCAAATTTGCGAACGTGTGGGATCGGTTGTGAGGTTGGACTAGATTTTTACGAGCGAGCGGAGCTAGCGAGCAACGGTCACAATTTCCAAGCTATACATATACCATATATTGCCTTGCATATTTTTCGTGTTATTACCTAATTTTGTCAGCCATTTCGGACATCACATTGCACTGTACTATGTGGAAATAGTACTATTTATGTGATACTATTCATAAACTGTAAACATGTGTCGGTAGGCAATAGGATAAATACTTCCGGCTCCTCGGGCTGGTGCGCACATTTCAATGTCCGTATGTGCCAAACCGTTGGTTTATGACACACCTGTACGCGTCTCTCGCTCGCGGCGCTCGCTCGAAAACTATAGCCTAACCTAAAACCAATCCATCTTGCGTTCATTATTCGATATGATGGCGACATATTTCAAATTTGCGAACGTGTCGGATCGGTTGTGAGGTTAGACTAGATTTTTACGAGCGAGCGGAGCGAGCGAGCAACGGTCACAATTTCCAAGCTATACATATACCATATATTGTCTTGCATATATTTCGTGCTTGTACCTAATTTTGTCAGCCATTTCGGACATCACGTTTCACTGTACTATGAGGAAACGGTACTAATTATGTGAAACTATTAGTAAACCGTGAACATTTGTCAGTAGCAATAGGATAAATACTTCCGGCTCCTCGGGCTGGTGCGAATATTTCAATGTCCGTATGTGCCAAACCGTTGGTTTATGACACACCTTTACGCGTCTCCCGCTCGCTGCGCTCGTTCGAAAACTATAGCCTAACCTAAAACCAATCCATCTTGCGTTCATTATTCGATATGATGGCGACATATTTCAAATTTGCGAACGTGTGGGATCGGTTGTGAGGTTGGACCAGATTTTTACGAGCGAGCGGAGCGAGCGTGTAACGGTCACAATTTCCAAGCTATACGTATACCTTATATTGCCTTGCTTATATTTCTTATTATTACCTATTTTTGTCAGCCATTTTGGAGATCACATTGCACTGTTATATGTGGAAATAGTACTATTTATGTGAAACTATTCATAAACTGTAAGCATTTGTCAGTAGGCAATAGGATAAAGACTTCCGGCTCCTCGGGCTGCTGCGAATGTTTCAATGTCCGTATGTGCCAAACCGTTGGTATGTTACACACATTTACGCGTCGCTCGCTCGCTGCGCTCGCTCGAAGACTATAGCCTAACCTAAAACCAATCCATCTTGCGTTCATTATTCGATATGGTGGCGACATATTTCAAATTTGCGAACGTGACGTATCGGTTGTGAGGTTGGACTAGATTTTTACGAGCGATCGGAGCTAGCGAGCAACGGTCACAATTTCCAAGCTATACATATACCATATATTGCCTTGCATAGTTTTCGTGCTAGTACCTAATTTTGTCTGCCATTTCGGACATCACATTGCACTGTACTATGAGGAAATAGTACTATTTATGTGAAACTATTCATAAACTGTAAACATGTGTCGGTAGGCAATAGGATACATACTTCCGGCTCCTCGGGCTGGTGCGAATATTTCAATGTCCGTATGTGCCAAACCGTTGGTTTATGACACACCTTTACGCGTCTCTCGCTCGCTGCGCTCGCTCGAATACTATAGCCTAACCTAAAACCAATCCATCTTGCGTTCATTATTCGATATGATGGCGACATATTTCAAATTTGCGAACGTGTCGGATCGGTTGTGAGGTTGGACTAGATTTTTACGAGCGAGCGGAGCGAGCGAGCAACGGTCACAATTTCCAAGCTATACGTATACCATATATTGCCTTGCATATATTTCGTGCTAGTACCTAATTTTGTCAGCCATTTCGGACATCACATTGCACTGTACTATGTGAAAATAGTACTATTTATGTGAAACTATTGGTAAACTGTAAACATTTGTCAGTAGCAATAGGATAAAGACTTCCGGCTCCTCGGGCTGGTGCGAATATTTCAATGTCCCCATGTGCCAAACCGTTGGATTGTGACACACCTCTCCGCGTCCCTCGCTCGCCATGCTCGCTCGAAAGCTATAGCCTAACCTAAAACCAATCCATCTTGCGTTCATTATTCGATATGGTGGCAACATATTTCAAATTTGCGAACGTGACGGATCGGTTGTGAGGTTTGACTAGATTTTTACGAGCGAGCGGAGCGAGCGAGCAACGGTCACAATTTCCAAGCTATACATATACCATATATTGCCTTGCATAGTTTTCGTGCTAGTACCTAATTTTGTCTGCCATTTCGGACATCACATTGCACTGTACTATGAGGACACGGTACTAACTATGTGAAACTGTTGGTAAACCGTAAACATTTGTCAGAAGGCAATAGGATAAAGACTTTCGGCTCCTCGGGCTGGTGCGAATAGATCAATGTCCGTATGTGCCAAACCGTTGGTTTGTGACACACCTTTACGCGTCTCTCGCTCGCTGCGCTCGCTCGAAAGCTATAGCCTAACCTAAAAACAATCCCTCTTGCGTTAGTCATTCGACATCGAGGCGACTTATTTCAAATTTGCGAACGTGTGGGATCGGTTGTGAGGTTGGACCAGATTTTTACGAGCGAGCGGAGCGAGCGTGTAACGGTCACAATTTCCAAGCTATACGTATACCTTATATTGCCTTGCTTATATTTCTTATTATTACCTATTTTTGTCAGCCATTTTGGACATCACATTGCACTGTTATATGTGGAAATAGTACTATTTATGTGAAACTATTCATAAACTGTAAGCATTTGTCAGTAGGCAATAGGATAAAGACTTCCGGCTCCTCGGGCTGGTGCGCATATTTCAATGTCCGTATGTGCCAAACCGTTGGTTTATGACACACCTTTACGCGTCTCCCGCTCGCTGCGCTCGTTCGAAAACTATAGCCTAACCTAAAACCAATCCATCTTGCGTTCATTATTCGATATGATGGCGACATATTTCAAATTTGCGAACGTGTGGGATCGGTTGTGAGGTTGGACTAGATTTTTACGAGCGAGCGGAGCTAGCGAGCAACGGTCACAATTTCCAAGCTATACATATACCATATATTGCCTTGCATATTTTTCGTGTTATTACCTAATTTTGTCAGCCATTTCGGACATCACATTGCACTGTACTATGTGGAAATAGTACTATTTATGTGATACTATTCATAAACTGTAAACATTTGTCAGTAGGCAATAGGATAAAGACTTCCGCCTCCTCGGGCTGGTGCGAATGTTTCAATGTCCGTATGTGCCAAACCGTTGGTATGTGACACACATTTACGCGTCGCTCGCTCGCTGCGCTCGCTCGAAGACTATAGCCTAACCTAAATCCAATCCATCTTGCGTTCATTATTCGATATGGTGGCAACATATTTCAAATTTGCAAACGTGACGGATCGGTTGTGAGGTTGGACTAGATTTTTACGAGCGAGCGGAGCGAGCGAGCAACGGTCACAATTTCGAAGCTATACATATACCATATATTGCCTTGCATAGTTTTCGTGCTAGTACCTAATTTTGTCTGCCATTTCGGACATCACATTGCACTGTACTATGAGGACACGGTACTAACTATGTGAAACTGTTGGTAAACCGTAAACATTTGTCAGAAGGCAATAGGATAAAGACTTTCGGCTCCTCGGGCTGGTGCGAATAGATCAATGTCCGTATGTGCCAAACCGTTGATTTGTGACACACCTTTACGCGTCTCTCGCTCGCTGCGCTCGCTCGAAAGCTATAGCCTAACCTAAAAACAATCCCTCTTGCGTTAGTCATTCGACATCGAGGCGACTTATTTCAAATTTGCGAACGTGTGGGATCGGTTGTGAGGTTGGACCAGATTTTTACGAGCGAGCGGAGAGAGCGTGTAACGGTCACAATTTCCAAGCTATACGTATACCTTATATTGCCTTGCTTATATTTCTTATTATTACCTATTTTTGTCAGCCATTTTGGACATCACATTGCACTGTTATATGTGGAAATAGTACTATTTATGTGAAACTATTCATAAACTGTAAGCATTTGTCAGTAGGCAATAGGATAAAGACTTCCGGCTCCTCGGGCTGCTGCGAATGTTTCAATGTCCGTATGTGCCAAACCGTTGGTATGTTACACACATTTACGCGTCGCTCGCTCGCTGCGCTCGCTCGAAGACTATAGCCTAACCTAAAACCAATCCATCTTGCGTTCATTATTCGATATGGTGGCGACATATTTCAAATTTGCGAACGTGACGTATCGGTTGTGAGGTTGGACTAGATTTTTACGAGCGATCGGAGCTAGCGAGCAACGGTCACAATTTCCAAGCTATAAATATACCATAAATTGCCTTGCATAGTTTTCGTGCTAGTACCTAATTTTGTCTGCCATTTCGGACATCACATTGCACTGTACTATGAGGAAACGGTACTAATTATGTGAAACTGTTGGTAAACCGTAAACATTTGTCAGAAGGCAATAGGATAAAGACTTCCGCCTCCTCAGGCTGGTGCGAATGTTTCAATGTCCGTATGTGCCAAACCGTTGGTTTATGACACATCTTTACGCGTCTCTCGCTCGCTGCGCTCGCTCGAATACTATAGCCTAACCTAAAACCAATCCATCTTGCGTTCATTATTCGATATGATGGCGACATATTTCAAATTTGCGAACGTGTGGGATCGGTTGTGAGGTTTGACTAGATTTTTACGAGCGAGCGGAGCGAGCGGGCAACGGTCACAATTTCCAAGCTATACATATACCATATATTGCTTTGCATAGTTTTCGTGCTAGTACCTAATTTTGTCAGCCATTTCAGACATCACATTTCACAGTACTATGAGGAAATAGTACTATTTATGTGAAACTATTCATAAACTGTAAACATGTGTCGGTAGGCAATAGGATACATACTTCCGGCTCCTCGGGCTGGTGCGAATATTTCAATGTCCGTATTTGCCAAACCGTTGGTTTATGACACACCTTTACGCGTCTCTCGCTCGCTGCGCTCGCTCGAATACTATAGCCTAAACTAAAACCAATCCATCTTGCGTTCATTATTCGATATGATGGCGACATATTTCAAATTTGCGAACGTGTCGGATCGGTTGTGAGGTTGGACTAGATTTTTACGAGCGAGCGGAGCGAGCGAGCAACGGTCACAATTTCCAAGCTATACATATACCATATATTGCCTTGCATATATTTCGTGTTATTACCTAATTTTGTCAGCCATTTCGGACATCACATTGCACTGTACTATGTGGAAATAGTACTATTTATGTGAAACTATTCATAAACTGTAAACATGTGTCGGTAGGCAATAGGATAAATACTTCCGGCTCCTCGGGCTGGTGCGAATATTTCAATGTCCGTATGTGCCAAACCGTTGGTTTATGACACACCTTTACGCGTCTCTCGCTCGCTGCGCTCGTTCGAATACTATAGCCTAACCTAAAACCAATCCATCTTGCGTTCATTATTCGATATGATGGCGACATATTTCAAATTTGCGAACGTGTCGGATCGGTTGTGAGGTTGGACTCGATTTTTACGAGCGAGCGGAGCGAGCGAGCAACGGTCACAATTTCCAAGCTATACATATACCATATATTGCCTTGCATATATTTCGTGCTAGTACCTAATTTTGTCAGCCATTTCGGACATCACATTGCACTGTACTATGTGAAAATAGTACTATTTATGTGAAACTATTGGTAAACTGTAAACATTTGTCAGTAGCAATAGGATAAAGACTTCCGGCTCCTCGGGCTGGTGCGAATATTTCAATGTCCCCATGTGCCAAACCGTTGGATTGTGACACACCTCTCCGCGTCCCTCGCTCGCCATGCTCGCTCGAAAGCTATAGCCTAACCTAAAACCAATCCATCTTGCGTTCATTATTCGATATGATGGCGACATATTTCAAATTTGCGAACGTGTCGGATCGGTTGTGAGGTTGGACTAGATTTTTACGAGCGAGCGGAGCGAGCGGCAACGGTCACAATTTCGAAGCTATACATATACCATATATTGCCTTGCATAGTTTTCGTGCTAGTACCTAATTTTGTCTGCCATTTCGGACATCACATTGCACTGTACTATGAGGACACGGTACTAACTATGTGAAACTGTTGGTAAACCGTAAACATTTGTCAGAAGGCAATAGGATAAAGACTTTCGGCTCCTCGGGCTGGTGCGAATAGATCAATGTCCGTATGTGCCAAACCGTTGATTTGTGACACACCTTTACGCGTCTCTCGCTCGCTGCGCTCGCTCGAAAGCTATAGCCTAACCTAAAAACAATCCCTCTTGCGTTAGTCATTCGACATCGAGGCGACTTATTTCAAATTTGCGAACGTGTGGGATCGGTTGTGAGGTTGGACCAGATTTTTACGAGCGAGCGGAGAGAGCGTGTAACGGTCACAATTTCCAAGCTATACGTATACCTTATATTGCCTTGCTTATATTTCTTATTATTACCTATTTTTGTCAGCCATTTTGGACATCACATTGCACTGTTATATGTGGAAATAGTACTATTTATGTGAAACTATTCATAAACTGTAAGCATTTGTCAGTAGGCAATAGGATAAAGACTTCCGGCTCCTCGGGCTGCTGCGAATGTTTCAATGTCCGTATGTGCCAAACCGTTGGTATGTTACACACATTTACGCGTCGCTCGCTCGCTGCGCTCGCTCGAAGACTATAGCCTAACCTAAAACCAATCCATCTTGCGTTCATTATTCGATATGGTGGCGACATATTTCAAATTTGCGAACGTGACGTATCGGTTGTGAGGTTGGACTAGATTTTTACGAGCGATCGGAGCTAGCGAGCAACGGTCACAATTTCCAAGCTATAAATATACCATAAATTGCCTTGCATAGTTTTCGTGCTAGTACCTAATTTTGTCTGCCATTTCGGACATCACATTGCACTGTACTATGAGGAAACGGTACTAATTATGTGAAACTGTTGGTAAACCGTAAACATTTGTCAGAAGGCAATAGGATAAAGACTTCCGCCTCCTCAGGCTGGTGCGAATGTTTCAATGTCCGTATGTGCCAAACCGTTGGTTTATGACACATCTTTACGCGTCTCTCGCTCGCTGCGCTCGCTCGAATACTATAGCCTAACCTAAAACCAATCCATCTTGCGTTCATTATTCGATATGATGGCGACATATTTCAAATTTGCGAACGTGTGGGATCGGTTGTGAGGTTTGACTAGATTTTTACGAGCGAGCGGAGCGAGCGGGCAACGGTCACAATTTCCAAGCTATACATATACCATATATTGCTTTGCATAGTTTTCGTGCTAGTACCTAATTTTGTCAGCCATTTCAGACATCACATTTCACAGTACTATGAGGAAATAGTACTATTTATGTGAAACTATTCATAAACTGTAAACATGTGTCGGTAGGCAATAGGATAAATACTTCCGGCTCCTCGGGCTGGTGCGAATATTTCAATGTCCGTATTTGCCAAACCGTTGGTATGTTACACACATTTACGCGTCGCTCGCTCGCTGCGCTCGCTCGAAGACTATAGCCTAACCTAAAACCAATCCATCTTGCGTTCATTATTCGATATGGTGGCGACATATTTCAAATTTGCGAACGTGACGGATCGGTTGTGAGGTTGGACTAGATTTTTACGAGCGAGCGGAGCGAGCGAGCAACGGTCACAATTTCCAAGCTATACATATACCATATATTGTCTTGCATAGTTTTCGTGCTAGTACCTAATTTTGTCTGCCATTTTGGACATCACATTGCTCTGTTATATGTGGAAATAGTACTATTTATGTGAAACTATTCATAAACCGTAAACATTTGTCAGAAGGCAATAGGATAAAGACTTTCGGCTCCTCGGGCTGGTGCGAATATTTCAATGTCCGTATGTGCCAAACCGTTGGTTTGTGACACACCTTTACGCGTTCTCGCTCGCTGCGCTCGCTCGAATACTATAGCCTAACCTAAAACCAATCCATCTTGCGTTCATTATTCGATATAATGGCGACATATTACAAATTTGCGAACGTGTCGGATAGGTTGTGAGGTTGGACTAGATTTTTACGAGCGAGCGGAGCTAGCGAGCAACGGTCACAATTTCCAAGCTATACATATACCATATATTGCCTTGCATATATTTCGTGTTATTACCTAATTTTGTCAGCCATTTCGGACATCAAATTGCACTGTACTATGTGGAAATAGTACTATTTATGTGAAACTATTCATAAACTGTAAACATTTGTCAGTAGGCAATAGGATAAAGACTTCCGCCTCCTCGGGCTGGTGCGAATGTTTCGATGTCCGTATGTGCCAAACCGTTGGTTTGTGACACACATTTACGCGTCGCTCGCTCGCTGCGCTCGCTCGAAAACTATAGCCTAACCTAAAACCAATCCAGCTTCCGTTCATTATTTGATATGGTGGCGACATGTCTCGAATTTGCGAACGTGTCGTATCGGTTGTGAGGTTGGACCAGATTTTTACGAGCGAGCGGAGCGAGCGTGCAGCAGTCACAATTTCCAAGCTATATATATACCTTATATTGCCTTGCATATATTTCGTGTTAGTACCTAATATTGTCAGCCATTTCGGACATCACATTGCACTGTACTATGAGGAAATAGTACTATTTATGTGAAACTATTAATAAACTGTAAACATGTGTCGGTAGGCAATAGGATACATACTTCCGGCTCCTCGGGCTGGTGCGAATATTTCAATGTCCGTATGTGCCAAACCGTTGGTTTATGACACACCTTTACGCGTCTCTCGCTCGCTGCGCTCGCTCGAAAGCTATAGCTTAACCTAAAAACAATCCCTCTTGCGTTAGTCATTCGACATGGAGGCGACTTATTTCAAATTTGGGAACGTGTCGGATCGGATGTGATGTTGGACTAGATTTTTACGAGCGAGCGGAGCGAGCGAGCAACGGTCACAATTTCCAAGCTATACATATACCTTATATTGCCTTCCATTTATTTCGTGTTATTACCAAATTTTGTCAGCCATTTCGGACATCACATTGCACTGTAATGTGAGGAAACGGTACTAATTATGTGAAACTATTAGTAAACCGTGAACATTTGTCAGTAGCAATAGGATAAATACTTCCGGCTCCTCGGGCTGGTGCGAATATTTCAATGTCCGTATTTGCCAAACCGTTGGTATGTTACACACATTTACGCGTCGCTCGCTCGCTGCGCTCGCTCGAAGACTATAGCCTAACCTAAAACCAATCCATCTTGCGTTCATTATTCGATATGGTGGCGACATATTTCAAATTTGCGAACGTGACGGATCGGTTGTGAGGTTGGACTAGATTTTTACGAGCGAGCGGAGCGAGCGAGCAACGGTCACAATTTCCAAGCTATACATATACCATATATTGTCTTGCATAGTTTTCGTGCTAGTACCTAATTTTGTCTGCCATTTTGGACATCACATTGCTCTGTTATATGTGGAAATAGTACTATTTATGTGAAACTATTCATAAACCGTAAACATTTGTCAGAAGGCAATAGGATAAAGACTTTCGGCTCCTCGGGCTGGTGCGAATATTTCAATGTCCGTATGTGCCAAACCGTTGGTTTGTGACACACCTTTACGCGTTCTCGCTCGCTGCGCTCGCTCGAATACTATAGCCTAACCTAAAACCAATCCATCTTGCGTTCATTATTCGATATAATGGCGACATACTACAAATTTGCGAACGTGTCGGATAGGTTGTGAGGTTGGACTAGATTTTTACGAGCGAGCGGAGCTAGCGAGCAACGGTCACAATTTCCAAGCTATACATATACCATATATTGCCTTGCATATATTTCGTGTTATTACCTAATTTTGTCAGCCATTTCGGACATCAAATTGCACTGTACTATGTGGAAATAGTACTATTTATGTGAAACTATTCATAAACTGTAAACATTTGTCAGTAGGCAATAGGATAAAGACTTCCGCCACCTCGGGCTGGTGCGAATGTTTCGATGTCCGTATGTGCCAAACCGTTGGTTTGTGACACACATTTACGCGTCGCTCGCTCGCTGCGCTTGCTCGAACACTATAGCCTAACCTAAAACCAATCCAGCTTCCGTTCATTATTTGATATGGTGGCAACATATTTCAAATTTGCGAACGTGACGGATCGGTTGTGAGGTTGGACTAGATTTTTACGAGCGAGCGGAGCGAGCGTGCAGCAGTCACAATTTCCAAGCTATATATATACCTTATATTGCCTTGCATATATTTCGTGTTAGTACCTAATATTGTCAGCCATTTCGGACATCACATTGCACTGTACTATGAGGAAATAGTACTATTTATGTGAAACTATTAATAAACTGTAAACATGTGTCGGTAGGCAATAGGATACATACTTCCGGCTCCTCGGGCTGGTGCGAATATTTCAATGTCCGTATGTGCCAAACCGTTGGTTTATGACACACCTTTACGCGTCTCTCGCTCGCTGCGCTCGCTCGAATACTATAGCCTAAACTAAAACCAATCCATCTTGCGTTCATTATTCGATATGATGGCGACATATTTCAAATTTGCGAACGTGTCGGATCGGTTGTGAGGTTGGACTAGATTTTTACGAGCGAGCGGAGCGAGCGAGCAACGGTCACAATTTCCAAGCTATACATATACCATATATTGCCTTGCATATATTTCGTGTTATTACCTAATTTTGTCAGCCATTTCGGACATCACATTGCACTGTACTATGTGGAAATAGTACTATTTATGTGAAACTATTCATAAACTGTAAACATGTGTCGGTAGGCAATAGGATAAATACTTCCGGCTCCTCGGGCTGGTGCGAATATTTCAATGTCCGTATGTGCCAAACCGTTGGTTTATGACACACCTTTACGCGTCTCTCGCTCGCTGCGCTCGTTCGAATACTATAGCCTAACCTAAAACCAATCCATCTTGCGTTCATTATTCGATATGATGGCGACATATTTCAAATTTGCGAACGTGTCGGATCGGTTGTGAGGTTGGACTCGATTTTTACGAGCGAGCGGAGCGAGCGAGCAACGGTCACAATTTCCAAGCTATACATATACCATATATTGCCTTGCATATATTTCGTGCTAGTACCTAATTTTGTCAGCCATTTCGGACATCACATTGCACTGTACTATGTGAAAATAGTACTATTTATGTGAAACTATTGGTAAACTGTAAACATTTGTCAGTAGCAATAGGATAAAGACTTCCGGCTCCTCGGGCTGGTGCGAATATTTCAATGTCCCCATGTGCCAAACCGTTGGATTGTGACACACCTCTCCGCGTCCCTCGCTCGCCATGCTCGCTCGAAAGCTATAGCCTAACCTAAAACCAATCCATCTTGCGTTCATTATTCGATATGATGGCGACATATTTCAAATTTGCGAACGTGTCGGATCGGTTGTGAGGTTGGACTAGATTTTTACGAGCGAGCGGAGCGAGCGAGCAACGGTCACAATTTCCAAGCTATACATATACCATATATTGCCTTGCATATTTTTCGTGTTATTACCTAATTTTGTCAGCCATTTCGGACATCACATTGCACTGTACTATGTGGAAATAGTACTATTTATGTGAAACTATTCATAAACTGTAAACATGTGTCGGTAGGCAATAGGATACATACTTCCGGCTCCTCGGGCTGGTGCGAATATTTCAATGTCCGTATGTGCCAAACCGTTGGTTTATGACACACCTTTACGCGTCTCTCGCTCGCTGCGCTCGCTCGGATACTATAGCCTAACCTAAAACCAATCCATCTTGCGTTCATTATTCGATATGATGGCGACATATTTCAAATTTGCGAACGTGTCGGATCGGTTGTGAGGTTGGACTAGATTTTTACGAGCGAGCGGAGCGAGCGAGCAACGGTCACAATTTCCAAGCTATACATATACCATATATTGCCTTGCATATATTTTGTGCTAGTACCTAATTTTGTCAGCCATTTCGGACATCACATTGCACTGTACTATGCGAAAATAGTACTATTTATGTGAAACTATTGGTAAACTGTAAACATTTGTCAGTAGCAATAGGATAAAGACTTCCGGCTCCTCGGGCTGGTGCGAATATTTCAATGTCCCCATGTGCCAAACCGTTGGATTGTGACACACCTCTCCGCGTCCCTCGCTCGCCATGCTCGCTCGAAAGCTATAGCCTATCCTAAAACCAATCCATCTTGCGTTCATTATTCGATATGATGGCGACATATTTCAAATTTGCGAACGTGTCGGATCGGTTGTGAGGTTGGACTAGATTTTTACGAGCGAGCGGAGCGAGCGAGCAACGGTCACAATTTCCAAGCTATACATATACCATATATTGCCTTGCATATTTTTCGTGTTATTACCTAATTTTGTCAGCCATTTCGGACATCACATTGCACTGTACTATGTGGAAATAGTACTATTTATGTGAAACTATTCATAAACTGTAAACATTTGTCAGTAGGCAATAGGATAAAGACTTCCGCCTCCTCGGGCTGGTGCGAATGTTTCAATGTCCGTATGTGCCAAACCGTTGGTATGTGACACACATTTACGCGTCGCTCGCTCGCTGCGCTCGCTCGAAGACTATAGCCTAACCTAAAACCAATCCATCTTGCGTTCATTATTCGATATGGTGGCAACATATTTCAAATTTGCGAACGTGACGGATCGGTTGTGAGGTTGGACTAGATTTTTACGAGCGAGCGGAGCGAGCGAGCAACGGTCACAATTTCCAAGCTATACATATACCATATATTGCCTTGCATAGTTTTCGTGCTAGTACCTAATTTTGTCTGCCATTTCGGACATCACATTGCACTGTGCTATGAGGACACGGTACTAACTATGTGAAGCTGTTGGTAAACCGTAAACATTTGTCAGAAGGCAATAGGATAAAGACTTTCGGCTCCTCGGGCTGGTGCGAATAGATCAATGTCCGTATGTGCCAAACCGTTGGTTTGTGACACACCTTTACGCGTCTCTCGCTCGCTGCGCTCGCTCGAAAGCTATAGCCTAACCTAAAAACAATCCCTCTTGCGTTAGTCATTCGACATCGAGGCGACTTATTTCAAATTTGGGAACGTGTCGGATCGGATGTGAGGTTGGACTAGATTTTTACGAGCGAGCGGAGCGAGCGAGCACCGGTCACAATTTCCAAGCTATACATATACCTTATATTGCCTTCCATTTATTTCGTGATATTACCAAATTTTGTCAGCCATTTCGGACATCACATTGCACTGTACTATGAGGAAACGGTACTAATTATGTGAAACTATTAGTAAACCGTGAACATTTGTCAGTAGCAATAGGATAAATACTTCCGGCTCCTCGGGCTGGTGCTAATATTTCAATGTCCGTATGTGCCAAACCGTTGGTTTATGACACACCTTTACGCGTCTCCCGCTCGCTGCGCTCGTTCGAAAACTATAGCCTAACCTAAAACCAATCCATCTTGCGTTCATTATTCGATATGATGGCGACATATTTCAAATTTGCGAACGTGTGGGATCGGTTGTGAGGTTGGACCAGATTTTTACGAGCGAGCGGAGCGAGCGTGTAACGGTCACAATTTCCAAGCTATACGTATACCTTATATTGCCTTGCTTATATTTCTTATTATTACCTACTTTTGTCAGCCATTTTGGACATCACATTGCACTGTTATATGTGGAAATAGTACTATTTATGTGAAACTATTCATAAACTGTAAGCATTTGTCAGTAGGCAATAGGATAAAGACTTCCGGCTCCTCGGGCTGCTGCGAATGTTTCAATGTCCGTATGTGCCAAACCGTTGGTATGTTACACACATTTACGCGTCGCTCGCTCGCTGCGCTCGCTCGAAGACTATAGCCTAACCTAAAACCAATCCATCTTGCGTTCATTATTCGATATGGTGGCGACATATTTCAAATTTGCGAACGTGACGGATCGGTTGTGAGGTTGGACTAGATTTTTACGAGCGAGCGGAGCGAGCGAGCAACGGTCACAATTTCCAAGCTATACATATACCATATATTGCCTTGCATATATTTCGTGTTATTACCTAATTTTGTCAGCCATTTCGGACATCAAATTGCACTGTACTATGTGGAAATAGTACTATTTATGTGAAACTATTCATAAACTGTAAACATTTGTCAGTAGGCAATAGGATAAAGACTTCCGCCTCCTCGGGCTGGTGCGAATGTTTCAATGTCCGTATGTGCCAAACCGTTGGTTTGTGACACACATTTACGCGTCGCTCGCTCGCTGCGCTCGCTCGAAAACTATAGCCTAACCTAAAACCAATCCAGCTTCCGTTCATTATTTGATATGGTGGCGACATGTCTCGAATTTGCGAACGTGTCGGATCGGTTGTGAGGTTGGACCAGATTTTTACGAGCGAGCGGAGCGAGCGTGCAGCAGTCACAATTTCCAAGCTATATATATACCTTATATTGCCTTGCATATATTTCGTGTTAGTACCTAATATTGTCAGCCATTTCGGACATCACATTGCACTGTACTATGAGGAAATAGTACTATTTATGTGAAACTATTCATAAACTGTAAACATGTGTCGGTAGGCAATAGGATACATACTTCCGGCTCCTCGGGCTGGTGCGAATATTTCAATGTCCGTATGTGCCAAACCGTTGGTTTATGACACACCTTTACGCGTCTCTCGCTCGCTGCGCTCGCTCGAATACTATAGCCTAACCTAAAACCAATCCATCTTGCGTTCATTATTCGATATGATGGCGACATATTTCAAATTTGCGAACGTGTCGGATCGGTTGTGAGGTTGGACTAGATTTTTACGAGCGAGCGGAGCGAGCGAACAACGGTCACAATTTCCAAGCTATACATATACCATATATTGCCTTGCATAGTTTTCGTGCTAGTACCTAATTTTGTCTGCCATTTCGGACATCACATTGCACTGTACTATGAGGAAACGGTACTAATTATGTGAAACTGTTGGTAAACCGTAAACATTTGTCAGAAGGCAGTAGGATAATGACTTTCGGCTCCTCGGGCTGGTGCGAATATTTCAATGTCCGTATGTGCCAAACCGTTGGTTTGTGACACACCTTTACGCGTCTCTCGCTCGCTGCGCTCGCACGAAAGCTATAGCCTAACCTAAAACAAATCCATCTTCCGTACATTATTCGATATGGTGGCGACATGTTTCGAATTTGCGAACGTGTGGGATCGGTTGTGAGGTTGGACTAGATTTTTACGAGCGAGCGGAGCGAGCGGGCAACGGTCACAATTTCCAAGCTATACATATACCATATATTGCTTTGCATAGTTTTCGTGCTAGTACCTAATTTTGTCAGCCATTTCAGACATCACATTGCACAGTACTATGAGGAAATAGTACTATTTATGTGAAACTATTCATAAACTGTAAACATGTGTCGGTAGGCAATAGGATAAATACTTCCGGCTCCTCGGGCTGGTGCGAATATTTCAATGTCCGTATTTGCCAAACCGTTGGTATGTTACACACATTTACGCGTCGCTCGCTCGCTGCGCTCGCTCGAAGACTATAGCCTAACCTAAAACCAATCCATCTTGCGTTCATTATTCGATATGGTGGCGACATATTTCAAATTTGCGAACGTGACGGATCGGTTGTGAGGTTGGACTAGATTTTTACGAGCGAGCGGAGCGAGCGAGCAACGGTCACAATTTCCAAGCTATACATATACCATATATTGTCTTGCATAGTTTTCGTGCTAGTACCTAATTTTGTCTGCCATTTTGGACATCACATTGCTCTGTTATATGTGGAAATAGTACTATTTATGTGAAACTATTCATAAACCGTAAACATTTGTCAGAAGGCAATAGGATAAAGACTTTCGGCTCCTCGGGCTGGTGCGAATATTTCAATGTCCGTATGTGCCAAACCGTTGGTTTGTGACACACCTTTACGCGTTCTCGCTCGCTGCGCTCGCTCGAATACTATAGCCTAACCTAAAACCAATCCATCTTGCGTTCATTATTCGATATAATGGCGACATATTACAAATTTGCGAACGTGTCGGATAGGTTGTGAGGTTGGACTAGATTTTTACGAGCGAGCGGAGCTAGCGAGCAACGGTCACAATTTCCAAGCTATATATATACCATATATTGCCTTGCATATATTTCGTGTTATTACCTAATTTTGTCAGCCATTTCGGACATCAAATTGTACTGTACTATGTGGAAATAGTACTATTTATGTGAAACTATTCATAAACTGTAAACATTTGTCAGTAGGCAATAGGATAAAGACTTCCGCCTCCTCGGGCTGGTGCGAATGTTTCGATGTCCGTATGTGCCAAACCGTTGGTTTGTGACACACATTTACGCGTCGCTCGCTCGCTGCGCTCGCTCGAAAACTATAGCCTAACCTAAAACCAATCCAGCTTCCGTTCATTATTTGATATGGTGGCGACATGTCTCGAATTTGCGAACGTGTCGTATCGGTTGTGAGGTTGGACCAGATTTTTACGAGCGAGCGGAGCGAGCGTGCAGCAGTCACAATTTCCAAGCTATATATATACCTTATATTGCCTTGCATATATTTCGTGTTAGTTACCTAATATTGTCAGCCATTTCGGACATCACATTGCACTGTACTATGAGGAAATAGTACTATTTATGTGAAACTATTAATAAACTGTAAACATGTGTCGGTAGGCAATAGGATACATACTTCCGGCTCCTCGGGCTGGTGCGAATATTTCAATGTCCGTATGTGCCAAACCGTTGGTTTATGACACACCTTTACGCGTCTCTCGCTCGCTGCGCTCGCTCGAAAGCTATAGCTTAACCTAAAAACAATCCCTCTTGCGTTAGTCATTCGACATGGAGGCGACTTATTTCAAATTTGGGAACGTGTCGGATCGGATGTGATGTTGGACTAGATTTTTACGAGCGGAGCGGAGCGAGCAACGGTCACAATTTCCAAGCTATACATATACCTTATATTGCCTTCCATTTATTTCGTGTTATTACCAAATTTTGTCAGCCATTATCGGACATCACATTGCACTGTAATATGAGGAAACGGTACTAATTATGTGAAACTATTAGTAAACCTGTAACATTTGTCAGTAGCAATAGGATAAATACTTCCGGCTCCTCGGGCTGGTGCGAATATTTCAATGTCCGTATTTGCCAAACCGTTGGTATGTTACACACATTTACGCGTCGCTCGCTCGCTGCGCTCGCTCGAAGACTATAGCCTAACCTAAAACCAATCCATCTTGCGTTCATTATTCGATATGGTGGCGACATATTTCAAATTTTGCGAACGTGACGGATCGGTTGTGAGGTTGGACTAGATTTTTACGAGCGAGCGGAGCGAGCGAGCAACGGTCACAATTTCCAAGCTATACATATACCATATATTGTCTTGCATAGTTTTCGTGCTAGTACCTAATTTTGTCTGCCATTTGGACATCACATTGCTCTGTTATATGTGGAAATAGTACTATTTATGTGAAACTATTCATAAACCGTAAACATTTGTCAGAAGGCAATAGGATAAAGACTTTCGGCTCCTCGGGCTGGTGCGAATATTTCAATGTCCGTATGTGCCAAACCGTTGGTTTGTGACACACCTTTACGCATTCTCGCTCGCTGCGCTCGCTCGAATACTATAGCCTAACCTAAAACCAATCCATCTTGCGTTCATTATTCGATATAATGGCGACATATTACAAATTTGCGAACGTGTCGGATAGGTTGTGAGGTTGGACTAGATTTTTACGAGCGAGCGGAGCTAGCGAGCAACGGTCACAATTTCCAAGCTATACATATACCATATATTGCCTTGCATATATTTCGTGTTATTACCTAATTTTGTCAGCCATTTCGGACATCAAATTGCACTGTACTATGTGGAAATAGTACTATTTATGTGAAACTATTCATAAACTGTAAACATTTGTCAGTAGGCAATAGGATAAAGACTTCCGCCTCCTCGGGCTGGTGCGAATGTTTCGATGTCCGTATGTGCCAAACCGTTGGTTTGTGACACACATTTACGCGTCGCTCGCTCGCTGCGCTTGCTCGAAAACTATAGCCTAACCTAAAACCAATCCAGCTTCCGTTCATTATTTGATATGGTGGCGACATGTCTCGAATTTGCGAACGTGTCGTATCGGTTGTGAGGTTGGACCAGATTTTTACGAGCGAGCGGAGCGAGCGTGCAGCAGTCACAATTTCCAAGCTATATATATACCTTATATTGCCTTGCATATATTTCGTGTTAGTACCTAATATTGTCAGCCATTTCGGACATCACATTGCACTGTACTATGAGGAAATAGTACTATTTATGTGAAACTATTAATAAACTGTAAACATGTCTCGGTAGGCAATAGGATACATACTTCCGGCTCCTCGGGCTGGTGCGAATATTTCAATGTCCGTATGTGCCAAACCGTTGGTTTATGACACACCTTTACGCGTCTCTCGCTCGCTGCGCTCGCTCGAATACTATAGCCTAAACTAAAACCAATCCATCTTGCGTTCATTATTCGATATGATGGCGACATATTTCAAATTTGCGAACGTGTCGGATCGGTTGTGAGGTTGGACTAGATTTTTACGAGCGAGCGGAGCGAGCGAGCAACGGTCACAATTTCCAAGCTATACATATACCATATATTGCCTTGCATATATTTCGTGTTATTACCTAATTTTGTCAGCCATTTCGGACATCACATTGCACTGTACTATGTGGAAATAGTACTATTTATGTGAAACTATTCATAAACTGTAAACATGTGTCGGTAGGCAATAGGATAAATACTTTCGGCTCCTCGGGCTGGTGCGAATATTTCAATGTCCGTATGTGCCAAACCGTTGGTTTATGACACACCTTTACGCGTCTCTCGCTCGCTGCGCTCGCTCGAATACTATAGCCTAAACTAAAACCAATCCATCTTGCGTTCATTATTCGATATGATGGCGACATATTTCAAATTTGCGAACGTGTCGGATCGGTTGTGAGGTTGGACTCGATTTTTACGAGCGAGCGGAGCGAGCGAGCAACGGTCACAATTTCCAAGCTATACATATACCATATATTGCCTTGCATATATTTCGTGTTATTACCTAATTTTGTCAGCCATTTCGGACATCACATTGCACTGTACTATGTGGAAATAGTACTATTTATGTGAAACTATTCATAAACTGTAAACATGTGTCGGTAGGCAATAGGATAAATACTTTCGGCTCCTCGGGCTGGTGCGAATATTTCAATGTCCGTATGTGCCAAACCGTTGGTTTATGACACACCTTTACGCGTCTCTCGCTCGCTGCGCTCGCTCGAATACTATAGCCTAAACTAAAACCAATCCATCTTGCGTTCATTATTCGATATGATGGCGACATATTTCAAATTTGCGAACGTGTCGGATCGGTTGTGAGGTTGGACTCGATTTTTACGAGCGAGCGGAGCGAGCGAGCAACGGTCACAATTTCCAAGCTATACATATACCTTATATTGCCTTCCATATATTTCGTGTTATTACCAAATTTTGTCAGCCATTTCGGACATCACATTGCACTGTACTATGTGGAAATAGTACTATTTATGTGAAACTATTGGTTAACTGTAAACATTTGTCAGTAGCAACAGGATAAAGACTTCCGTCTCCTCGGGCTGGTGCGAATATTTCAATGTCCGTGTGTGCCAAACCTTTGGTTTGTGACACACCTTTACGCGTCTCTCGCTCGCCGCGCTCGCACGAAAGCTATAGCCTAACCTAAAACCAATCCATCTTCCGTTCATTATTGGATATGGTGGCGACATATTTCAAATTTGCGAACGTGTCGGATCGCTTGTGAGGTTGGACCAGATTTTTACGAGCGAGCGGAGCGAGCGTGTAGCAGTCACAATTTCCAAGCTATACATATACCTTATATAGCCTTGCATATATTTCGTGTTAGTACCTAATATTGTCAGCCATTTCGGACATCACATTGCACTGTACTATGAGGAAATAGTAGTATTTATGTGAAACTATTCATAAACTGTAAACATGTGTCGGTAGGCAATAGGATACATACTTCCGGCTCCTCGGGCTGGTGCGAATATTTCAATGTTCGAATGTGCCAAACCGTTGGTTTATGACACACCTTTACGCGTCTCTCGCTCGCTGCGCTCGATCGAATACTATAGCCTAACCTAAAACCAATCCATCTTGCGTTCATTATTCGGTATGGTGGCGACATATTTCAAATTTGCGAACGTGACGGATCGGTTGTGAGGTTGGACTAGATTTTTACGAGCGAGCGGAGCGAGCGAGCAACGGTCACAATTTCCAAGCTATACATATACCATATATTGCCTTGCATAGTTTTCGTGCTAGTACCTAATTTTGTCTGCCATTTCGGACATCACATTGCACTGTACTATGAGGAAACGGTACTAATTATGTGAAACTGTTGGTAAACCGTAAACATTTGTCAGAAGGCAATAGGATAAAGACTTTCGGCTCCTCGGGCTGGTGCGAATATTTCAATGTCCGTATGTGCCAAACCGTTGGTTTGTGACACACCTTTACGCGACTCTCGCTCGCTGCGCTCGCTCGAAAGCTATAGCCTAACATAAAAACAATCCCTCTTGCGTTAGTCATTCGACATGAAGGCGACTTATTTCAAATTTGGGAAAGTGTCGGATCGAATGTGAGGTTGGACTGGATTTTTACGAGCAAGCGGAGCGAGCGAGCAACGGTCACAATTTCCAAGCTATACATGTACCATATATAGCCCTGCATATATTTCGTGTTATTACTTAATTTTGTCAGCCATTTCGGACATCACATTGCACTGTACTATGTGGAAATAGTACTATTTATGTGAAACTATTCATAAACTGTAAACATGTGTCGGTAGGCAATAGGATAAATACTTCCGGCTCCTCGGGCTGGTGCGAATATTTCAATGTCCGTATGTGTCAAACCGTTAGTTTATGACACACCTTTACGCGTCTCTCGCTCGCTGCGCTCGCTCGAATACTATAGCCTAACCTAAAACCAATCCATCTTGCGTTCATTATTCGATATGATGGCGACATATTTCAAATTTGCGAACGTGTCGGATCGATTGTGAGGTTGGACCAGATTTTTACGAGCGAGCGGAGCGAGCGTGCAACGGTCACAATTTCCAAGCTATACATATTCCTTATATTGCCTTGCTTATATTTCGTGCTAGTACCTAATTTTGTCAGCGATTTCGGACATCACATTGCTCTGTACTATGAGGAAACGGTACTAATTATGTGAAACTATTGGTAAACCGTAAACATTTGTCAGAAGGCAATAGGATAAAGACTTCCGGCCCCTCGGGCTGGTGCGAATATTTCAATATCCGTATGTGCCAAACCGTTGGTTTGTGACACACATTCACGCGTCTCTCGCTCGCTGCGCTCGCACGAAAGCTATAGCCTAACCTAAAACCAATCCATCTTCCGTTCATTATTCGATATGGTGGCGACATATTTCAAATTTGGGAACGTGTCGCATCGTTTGTGAGGTTGTACGAGATTTTTACGAGCGAGCGGAGCGAGCGAGCAACGGTCACAATTTCCAAGCTATACATATACCTTATATTGCCTTGCATATATTTCGTGTTAGTACCTAATTTTGTCAGCCATTTCGGACATCACATTGCACTGTACTATGTGGAAATAGTACTATTTATGTGAAACTATTCATAAACTGTAAACATGTGTCGGTAGGCAATAGGATAAATACTTCCGGCTCCTCGGGCTGGTGCGAATATTTCGATGTCCGTATGTGCCAAACCGTTGGTTTATGACACACCTTTACGCGTCTCTCGCTCGACGCGCTCGCTCGAAAACTATAGCCTAACCTAAAACCAATCCATCTTGCGTTCATTATTCGATATGATGGCGACATATTTCAAATTTGCGAACGTGTCGGATCGGTTGTGAGGTTGGACTAGATTTTTACGAGCGAGCGGAGCGAGCGAGCAACGGTCACAATTTCCAAGCTATACATATACCATATATTGCCTTGCATATATTTCGTGTTATTACCTAATTTTGTCAGCCATTTCGGACATCACATTGCACTGTACTATGTGGAAATAGTACTATTTATGTGAAACTATTCATAAACTGTAAACATTTGTCAGTAGGCAATAGGATAAAGACTTCCGCCTCCTCGGGCTGGTGCGAATGTTTCAATGTCCGTATTTGCCAAACCGTTGGTTTGTGACACACATTTACGCGTCGCTCGCTCGCTGCGCTCGCTCGAAAACTATAGCCTAACCTAAAACCAATCCATATTGCGTTCATTATTCGATATGGTGGCGACATATTTCAAATTTGCCAACGTGACGGATCGGTTGTGAGGTTGGACTAGATTTTTACAAACGAGCGGAGCGAGCGAGCAACGGTCACAATTTCCAAGCTATACATATACCATATATTGTCTTGCATATATTTCGTGCTTGTACCTAATTTTGTCAGCCATTTCGGACATCACATTGCACTGTACTATGAGGAAACGGTACTAATTATGTGAAACTGTTGGTAAACCGTAAACATTTGTCAGAAGGCAATAGGATAAAGACTTTCGGCTCCTCGGGCTGGTGCGAATATTTCAATGTCCGTATGTGCCAAACCGTTGGTTTGTGACACACCTTTACGCGACTCTCGCTCGCTGCGCTCGCTCGAAAGCTACAGCCTAACCTAAAAACAATCCCTCTTGCGTTAGTCATTCGACATGAAGGCGACTTATTTCAAATTTGGGAAAGTGTCGGATCGAATGTGAGGTTGGACTGGATTTTTACGAGCAAGCGGAGCGAGCGAGCAACGGTCACAATTTCCAAGCTATACATGTACCATATATAGCCCTGCATATATTTCGTGTTATTACTTAATTTTGTCAGCCATTTCGGACATCACATTGCACTGTACTATGTGGAAATAGTACTATTTATGTGAAACTATTCATAAACTGTAAACATGTGTCGGTAGGCAATAGGATAAATACTTCCGGCTCCTCGGGCTGGTGCGAATATTTCAATGTCCGTATGTGTCAAACCGTTAGTTTATGTCACACCTTTACGCGTCTCTCGCTCGCTGCGCTCGCTCGAATACTATAGCCTAACCTAAAACCAATCCATCTTGCGTTCATTATTCGATATGATGGCGACATATTTCAAATTTGCGAACGTGTCGGATCGATTGTGAGGTTGGACCAGATTTTTACGAGCGAGCGGAGCGAGCGTGCAACGGTCACAATTTCCAAGCTATACATATTCCTTATATTGCCTTGCTTATATTTCGTGCTAGTACCTAATTTTGTCAGCGATTTCGGACATCACATTGCTCTGTACTATGAGGAAACGGTACTAATTATGTGAAACTATTGGTAAACCGTAAACATTTGTCAGAAGGCAATAGGATAAAGACTTCCGGCCCCTCGGGCTGGTGCGAATATTTCAATATCCGTATGTGCCAAACCGTTGGTTTGTGACACACATTCACGCGTCTCTCGCTCGCTGCGCTCGCACGAAAGCTATAGCCTAACCTAAAACCAATCCATCTTCCGTTCATTATTCGATATGGTGGCGACATATTTCAAATTTGGGAACGTGTCGCATCGGTTGTGAGGTTGTACGAGATTTTTACGAGCGAGCGGAGCGAGCGAGCAACGGTCACAATTTCCAAGCTATACATATACCTTATATTGCCTTGCATATATTTCGTGTTAGTACCTAATTTTGTCAGCCATTTCGGACATCACATTGCACTGTACTATGTGGAAATAGTACTATTTATGTGAAACTATTCATAAACTGTAAACATGTGTCGGTAGGCAATAGGATAAATACTTCCGGCTCCTCGGGCTGGTGCGAATATTTCAATGTCCGTATGTGCCAAACCGTTGGTTTATGACACACCTTTACGTGTCTCTCGCTCGACGCGCTCGCTCGAAAACTATAGCCTAACCGAAAACCAATCCATCTTGCGTTCATTATTCGATATGATGGCGACATATTTCAAATTTGCGAACGTGTCGGATCGGTTGTGAGGTTGGACTAGATTTTTACGAGCGAGCGGAGCGAGCGAGCAACGGTCACAATTTCCAAGCTATACATATACCATATATTGCCTTGCATATATTTCGTGTTATTACCTAATTTTGTCAGCCATTTCGGACATCACATTGCACTGTACTATGTGGAAATAGTACTATTTATGTGAAACTATTCATAAACTGTAAACATTTGTCAGTAGGCAATAGGATAAAGACTTCCGCCTCCTCGGGCTGGTGCGAATGTTTCAATGTCCGTATTTGCCAAACCGTTGGTTTGTGACACACATTTACGCGTCGCTCGCTCGCTGCGCTCGCTCGAAAACTATAGCCTAACCTAAAACCAATCCATATTGCGTTCATTATTCGATATGGTGGCGACATATTTCAAATTTGCCAACGTGACGGATCGGTTGTGAGGTTGGACTAGATTTTTACAAACGAGCGGAGCGAGCGAGCAACGGTCACAATTTCCAAGCTATACATATACCATATATTGCCTTGCATAGTTTTCGTGCTAGTACCTAATTTTGTCTGCCATTTCGGACATCACATTGCACTGTACTATGAGGAAACGGTACTAATTATGTGAAACTATTGGTAAACCGTAAACATTTGTCAGAAGGCAATAGGATAAAGACTTCCGGCACCTCGGGCTGGTGCGAATATTTCAATATCCGTATGTGCCAAACCGTTGGTTTGTGACACACATTTACGCGTCTCTCGCTCGCTGCGCTCGCACGAAAGCTATAGCCTAACCTAAAACCAATCCATCTTCCGTTCATTATTCGATATGGTGGCGACATATTTCAAATTTGGGAACGTGTCGCATCGGTTGTGAGGTTGTACGAGATTTTTACGAGCGAGCGGAGCGAGCGAGCAACGGTCACAATTTCCAAGCTATACATATACCTTATATTGCCTTGCATATATTTCGTGTTAGTACCTAATTTTGTCAGCCATTTCGGACATCACATTGCACTGTACTATGTGGAAATAGTACTATTTATGTGAAACTATTCATAAACTGTAAACATGTGTCGGTAGGCAATAGGATAAAGACTTCCGCCTCCTCGGGCTGGTGCGAATGTTTCAATGTCCGTATGTGCCAAACCGTTGGTTTGTGACACACCTTTACGCGTCTCTCGCTCGCTGCGCTCGCACGAAAGCTATAGCCTAACCTAAAACAAATCCATCTTCCGTATATTATTCGATATGGTGGCGACATGTTTCGAATTTGCGAACGTGTGGGATCGGTTGTGAGGTTGGACTAGATTTTTACGAGCGAGCGGAGCGAGCGGGCAACGGTCACAATTTCCAAGCTATACATATACCATATATTGTCTTGCATATATTTCGTGCTTGTACCTAATTTTGTCAGCCATTTCGGACATCACGTTGCACTGTACTATGAGGAAACGGTACTAATTATGTGAAACTATTGGTAAACCGTAAACATTTGTCAGAAGGCAATAGGATAAAGACTACCGGCTCCTCGGGCTGGTGCGAATATTTCAATGTCCGTATGTGCCAAACCGTTGGTTTGTGACACACCTTTACGCGTCTCTCGCTCGCTGCGCTCGCTCGAAAGCTATAGCCTAACCTCAAAACAATCCATCTTGCGTTCATTATTCGATATGATGGCGACATATTTCAAATTTACGAACGTGTCGGATCGGTTGTGAGGTTGGACTCGATTTTTACGAGCGAGCGGAGCGAGCGAGCAACGGTCACAATTTCCAAGCTATACATATACCTTATATTGCCTTCCATATATTTCGTGTTATTACCAAATTTTGTCAGCCATTTCGGACATCACATTGCACTGTACTATGTGGAAATAGTACTATTTATGTGAAACTATTGGTAAACTGTAAACATTTGTCAGTAGGCAATAGGATAAAGACTTCCGCCTCCTCGGGCTGGTGCGAATGTTTCGATGTCCGTATGTGCCAAACCGTTGGTTTGTGACACACATTTACGCGTCGCTCGCTCGCTGCGCTCGCTCGAAAACTATAGCCTAACCTAAAACCAATCCAGCTTCCGTTCATTATTTGATATGGTGGCGACATGTCTCGAATTTGCGAACGTGTCGTATCGGTTGTGAGGTTGGAGCAGATTTTTACGAGCGAGCGGAGCGAGCGTGCAGCAGTCACAATTTCCAAGCTATATATATACCTTATATTGCCTTGCATATATTTCGTGTTAGTACCTAATATTGTCAGCCATTTCGGACATCACATTGCACTGTACTATGAGGAAATAGTACTATTTATGTGAAACTATTAATAAACTGTAAACATGTGTTGGTAGGCAATAGGATACATACTTCCGGCTCCTCGGGCTGGTGCGAATATTTCAATGTCCGTATGTGCCAAACCGTTGGTTTATGACACACCTTTACGCGTCTCTCGCTCGCTGCGCTCGCTCGAAAACTATAGCCTAACCTAAAACCAATCCATCTTGCGTTCATTATTCGATATGATGGCGACTTATTTCAAATTTGCGAACGTGTGGGATCGGTTGTGAGGTTGGACCAGATTTTTACGAGCGAGCGGAGCGAGCGTGCAACGGTCACAATTTCCAAGCTATACATATTCCTTATATTGCCTTGCTTGTATTTCGTGCTAGTACCTAATTTTGTCAGCGATTTCGGACATCACATTGCTCTGTACTATGTCGAAATAGTACTATTTATGTGAAACTATTCATAAACTGTAAACATGTGTCGGTAGGCAATAGGATAAATACTTCCGGCCCCTCGGGCTGGTGCGAATATTTCAATGTCCGTATGTGCCAAACCGTTGGTTTATGACACACCTTTACGCGTCTCTCGCTCGCTGCGCTCGTTCGAAAACTATAGCCTAACCTAAAACCAATCCATCTTGCGTTCATTATTCGATATGATGGCGACATATTTCAAATTTGCGAACGTGTCGGATCGGTTGTGAGGTTGGACTCGATTTTTACGAGCGAGCGGAGCGAGCGAGCAACGGTCACAATTTCCAAGCTATACATATACCTTATATTGCCTTCCATATATTTCGTGTTATTACCAAATTTTGTCAGCCATTTCGGACATCACATTGCACTGTACTATGTGGAAATAGTACTATTTATGTGAAACTATTCATAAACTGTAAACATGTGTCGGTAGGCAATAGGATAAATACTTCCGGCTCCTCGGGCTGGTGCGAATATTTCAATGTCCGTATGTGTCAAACCGTTGGTTTATGACACACCTTTACGCGTCTCTCGCTCGCTGCGCTCGCTCGAATACTATAGCCTATCCTAAAACCAATCCATCTTGCGTTCATTATTCGATATGATGGCGACATATTTCAAATTTGCGAACGTGTCGGATCGATTGTGAGGTTGGACCAGATTTTTACGAGCGAGCGGAGCGAGCGTGCAACGGTCACAATTTCCAAGCTATACATATTCCTTATATTGCCTTGCTTATATTTCGTGCTAGTACCTAATTTTGTCAGCGATTTCGGACATCACATTGCTCTGTACTATGAGGAAACGGTACTAATTATGTGAAACTATTGGTAAACCGTAAACATTTGTCAGAAGGCAATAGGATAAAGACTTCCGGCCCCTCGGGCTGGTGCGAATATTTCAATATCCGTATGTGCCAAACCGTTGGTTTGTGACACACATTTACGCGTCTCTCGCTCGCTGCGCTCGCACGAAAACTATAGCCTAACCTAAAACCAATCCATCTTCCGTTCATTATTCGATATGGTGGCGACATATTTCAAATTTGGGAACGTGTCGCATCGGTTGTGAGGTCGGACGAGATTTTTACGAGCGAGCGGAGCGAGCGAGCAACGGTCACAATTTCCAAGCTATACATATACCTTATATTGCCTTGCATATATTTCGTGTTAGTACCGAATTTTGTCAGCCATTTCGGACATCACATTGCACTGTACTATGTGGAAATAGTACTATTTATGTGAAACTATTCATAAACTGTAAACATGTGTCGGTAGGCAATAGGATAAATACTTCCGGCTCCTCGGGCTGGTGCGAATATTTCAATGTCCGTATGTGCCAAACCGTTGGTTTATGACACACCTTTACGCGTCTCTCGCTCGACGCGCTCGCTCGAAAACTATAGCCTAACCTAAAACCAATCCATCTTCCGTCATTCTTCGATATGGTGGCGACATGTTTCAAATTTGTGAAAGTGACGGATGGGTTGTGAGGTTGGGCTAGATTTTTGCGAGCGAGCGGAGCGAGCGAGACACGGTCACAATTTCCAAGCTATACATATACCATATATTGCCTTGCATAGTATTAGTGCTAGTACCTAATTTTGTCTGCCATTTCGAACATCACATTGCACTGTACTATGAGGAAACGGTACTAATTATGTGAAACTGTTGGTAAACCGTAAACATTTGTCAGTAGGCAATAGGATAAAGACTTCCGGCTCCTCGGGCTGGTGCGAATGTTTCAATGTCCGTATGTGCCAAACCGTTGGTATGTGACACAACATTTACGCGTCGCTCGCTCGCTGCGCCCGCTCGAAGACTATAGCCTAACCTAAAACCAATCCATCTTGCGTTCATTATTCGATATGGTGGCGACATATTTCAAATTTGCGAACGTGTGGGATCGGTTGTGAGGTTGGACTAGATTTTTACGAGCGAGCGGAGCGAGCGAGCAACGGTCACAATTTCCAAGCTATACATATATCTTATATTGCCTTCCATATATTTCGTGTTATTACCTAATATTGTCAGCCATTTCGGACATCACATTGCACTGTACTATGAGGAAATAGTACTATTTATGTGAAACTATTCATACACTGTAAACATGTGTCGGTAGGCAATAGGATAAATACTTCCGGCTCCTCGGGCTGGTGCGAATATTTCAATGTCCGTATGTGCCAAACCGTTGGTATATGACACACCTTTACGCGTCTCTCGCTCGCGGCGCTCGCTCGAAAACTATAGCCTAACCTAAAACCAATCCATCTTGCGTTCGTTATTCGATATGATGGCGACATATTTCAAATTTGCGAACGTGTCGGATCGGTCGTGAGGTTGGACTAGATTTTTACGAGCGAGCGGAGCGAGAAAGCAACGGTCACAATTTCAAAGCTATACATATACCATATATTGTCTTGCACATATTTCGTGCTTGTACCTAATTTTGTCAGCCATTTCGGACATCACGTTGCACTGTACTATGAGGAAACGGTACTAATTATGTGAAACTATGGGTAAACCGTAAACATTTGTCAGAAGGCAATAGGATAAAGACTTCCGGCTCCTCGGGCTGGTGCGAATATTTCAATGTCCGTATGTGCCAAACCGTTGGTTTGTGACACACCTTTACGCGTCTCTCGTTCGCTGCGCTCGCACGAAAGCTATAGCCTAACCTAAAACCAATCCATCTTCCGTTCATTATTCGATATGGTGGCGACATATTTCAAATTTGGGAACGTGTCGCATCGGTTGTGAGGTTGGACGAGATTTTTACGTGCGAGCGGAGCGAGCGAGCAACGGTCACAATTTCCAAGCTATACATATACCTTATATTGCCTTGCATATATTTCGTGTTTGTACCTAATTTTGTCAGCCATTTCGGACATCACGTTGCACTGTACTATGAGAAAACGGTACTAATTATGTGAAACTATTCATAAACTGTAAACATGTGTCGGTAGGCAATAGGATAAAGACTTCCGGCTCCTCGGGCTGGTGCGAATATTTCAATGTCCGTATGTGCCAAACCGTTGGTATGTGACACACATTTACGCGTCGCTCGCTCGCTGCGCTCGCTCGAAGACTATAGCCTAACCTAAAACCAATCCATCTTGCGTTCATTATTCGATATGGTGGCAACATATTTCAAATTTGCGAACGTGACGGATCGGTTGTGAGGTTGGACTAGATTTTTACGAGCGAGCGGAGCGAGCGAGCAACGGTCACAATTTCCAAGCTATACATATACCATATATTGCCTTGCATTGTTTTCGTGCTAGTACCTAATTTTGTCTGCCATTTCGGACATCACATTGCACTGTACTATGAGGAAACGGTACTAACTATGTGAAACTGTTGGTAAACCGTAAACATTTGTCAGAAGGCAATAGGATAAAGACTTTCGGCTCCTCGGGCTGGTGCGAATATTTCAATGTCCGTATGTGCCAAACCGTTGGTTTGTGACACACCTTTACGCGTCTCTCGCTCGCTGCGCTCGCTCGACAGCTATAGCCTAACCTAAAAACAATCCCTCTTGCGTTAGTCATTCGACATGGAGGCGACTTATTTCAAATTTGGAAACGTGTCGGATCGGATGTGAGGTTGGACTAGATTTTTACGAGCGAGCGGAGCGAGCGAGCAACGGTCACAATTTCCAAGCTATACATATACCTTATATTGCCTTCCATTTATTTCGTGTTATTACCAAATTTTGTCAGCCATTTCGGACATCACATTGCACTGTACTATGTGAAAATAGTACTATTTATGTGAAACTATTGGTAAACTGTAAACATTTGTCAGTAGCAATAGGATAAAGACTTCCGGCTCCTCGGGCTGGTGCGAATATTTCAATGTCCCCATGTGCAAAACCGTTGGATTGTGACACACCTTTACGCGTCTATCGCTCGCTGCGCTCGCTCGAAAGCTATAGCCAAACCTAAAAACAATCCCTCTTGCGTTAGTCATTCGACATGAAGGCGACTTATTTCAAATTTGGGAACGAGTCGGATCGAATGTGAGGTTGGACTGGATTTTTACGAGCAAGCGGAGCAAGCGAGCAACGGTCACAAATTCCAAGCTATACATATACCATATATTGCCTTGCATATATTTCGTGCTAGTACCTAATTTTGTCAGCCATTTCGGACATCACATTGCACTGTACTATGAGGAAACGATACTAATTATGTGAAACTATTAGTAAACCGTAAACATTTGTCAGAAGGCAATAGGATAAAGACTTCCGGCTCCTCGGGCTGGTGCGAATATTTCAATGTCCGTATGTGCCAAATCGATGGATTGTGACACACCTCTCCGCGTCCCTCGCTCGCCATGCTCGCTCGAAAGCTATAGCCTAACCTAAAACCAATCCATCTTGCGTTCATTATTCGATATGATGGCGACATATTTCAAATTTGCGAACGTGTCGGATCGGTTGTGAGGTTGGACTAGATTTTTACGAGCGAGCGGAGCGAGCGAGCAACGGTCACAATTTCCAAGCTATACATATACCATATATTGCCTTGCATATATTTCGTGTTATTACCTAATTTTGTCAGCCATTTCGGACATCACATTGCACTGTACTATGTGAAAATAGTACTATTTATGTGAAACTATTGGTAAACTGTAAACATTTGTCAGTAGCAATAGGATAAAGACTTCCGGCTCCTCGGGCTGGTGCGAATATTTCAATGTCCCCATGTGCCAAACCGTTGGATTGTGACACACCTCTCCGCGTCCCTCGCTCGCCATGCTCGCTCGAAAGCTATAGCCTAACCTAAAACCAATCCAGCTTCCGTTCATTATTTGATATGATGGCGACATGTCTCGAATTTGCGAACGTGTCGGATCGGTTGTGAGGTTGGACCAGATTTTTACGAGCGAGCGGAGCGAGCGAGCAACGGTCACAATTTCCAAGCTGTACATATACCATATATTGCCTTGCATATATTTCGTGTTATTACCTAATTTTGTCAGCCATTTCGGACATCACATTGCACTGTACTATGAGGAAATAGTACTATTTATGTGAAACTATTCATAAACTGTAAACATTTGTCAGTAGGCAATAGGATAAAGACTTCCGCCTCCTCGGGCTGGTGCGAATGTTTCAATGTCCGTATGTGCCAAACCGTTGGTTTGTGACACACATTTACGCGTCGCTCGCTCGCTGCGCTCGCTCGAAAACTATAGCCTAACCTAACACCAATCCAGCTTCCGTTCATTATTTGATATGATGGCGACATGTCTCGAATTTGCGAACGTGTCGGATCGGTTGTGAGGTTGGACCAGATTTTTACGAGCGAGCGGAGCGAGCGTGCAGCAGTCACAATTTCCAAGCTATACATATACCTTATATTGCCTTGCATATATTTCGTGTTAGTACCTAATATTGTCAGCCATTTCGGACATCACATTGCACTGTACTATGAGGAAATAGTACTATTTATGTGAAACTATTCATAAACTGTAAACATGTGTCGGTAGGCAATAGGATACATACTTCCGGCTCCTCGGGCTGGTGCGAATATTTCAATGTCCGTATGTGCCAAACCGTTGGTTTATGACACACCTTTACGCGTCTCTCGCTCGCTGCGCTCGCTCGAATACTATAGCCTAACCTAAAACCAATCCAAATTGCGTTCATTATTCGATATGATGGCGACATATTTCAAATTTGCGAACGTGTCGGATCGGTTGTGAGGTTGGACTAGATTTTTACGAGCGAGCGGAGCGAGCGAGCAACGGTCACAATTTCCAAGCTATACATATACCATATATTGCCTTGCATATATTTCGTGTTATTACCTAATTTTGTCAGCCATTTCGGACATCACATTGCACTGTACTATGTGGAAATAGTAATATTTATGTGAAACTATTCATAAACTGTAAACATTTGTCAGTAGGCAATAGGATAAACACTTCCGCCTCCTCGGGCTGGTGCGAATGTTTCAATGTCCGTATGTGCCAAACCGTTGGTTTGTGACACACATTTACGCGTCGCTCGCTCGCTGCGCTCGCTCGAAAACTATAGCCTATCCTAAAACCAATCCATCTTGCGTTCATTATTGGATATGATGGCGACATATTTCAAATTTGCGAACGTGTCGGATCGGTTGTGAGGTTAGACTAGATTTTTACGAGCGAGCGGAGCGAGCGAGCAACGGTCACAATTTCCAAGCTATACATATACCATATATTGTCTTGCATATATTTCGTGCTTGTACCTAATTTTGTCAGCCATTTCGGACATCACGTTGCACTGTACTATGAGGAAACCGTACTAATTATGTGAAACTATTGGTAAACCGTAAACATTTGTCAGAAGGCAATAGGATAAAGACTACCGGCTCCTCGGGCTGGTGCGAATATTTCAATGTCCGTATGTGCCAAACCGTTGGTTTGTGACACACCTTTACGCGTCTCTCGCTCGCTGCGCTCGCTCGAAAGCTATAGCCTAACCTAAAACCAATCCATCTTGCGTTCATTATTCGATATAATGGCGACATATTTCAAATTTGCGAACGTGTCGGATCGGTTGTGAGGTTGGACTCCATTTTTACGAGCGAGCAGAGCGAGCGAGCAACGGTCACAATTTCCAAGCTATACATATACCTTATATTGCCTTCCATATATTTCGTGTTATTACCAAATTTTGTCAGCCATTTCGGACATCACATTGCACTGTACTATGTGGAAATAGTACTATTTATGTGAAACTATTGGTAAACTGTAAACATTTGTCAGTAGCAACAGGATAAAGACTTCCGTCTCCTCGGGCTGGTGCGAATATTTCAATGTCCGTGTGTGCCAAACCTTTGGTTTGTGACACACCTTTACGCGTCTCTCGCTCGCCGCGCTCGCACGAAAGCTATAGCCTAACCTAAAACCAATCCATCTTCCGTACATTATTCGATATGGTGGCGACATGTTTCGAATTTGCGAACGTGTGGGATCGGTTGTGAGGTTGGACTAGATTTTTACGAGCGAGCGGAGCGAGCGGGCAACGGTCACAATTTCCAAGCTATACATATACCATATATTGCTTTGCATAGTTTTCGTGCTAGTACCTAATTTTGTCAGCCATTTCGGACATCACATTGCACAGTACTATGAGGAAATAGTACTATTTATGTGAAACTATTCATAAACTGTAAACATGTGTCGGTAGGCAATAGGATAAATACTTCCGGCTCCTCGGGCTGGTGCGAACATTTCAATGTCCGTATGTGCCAAACCGTTGGTTTATGACACACCTGTACGCGTCTCTCGCTCGCGGCGCTCGCTCGAAAACTATAGCCTAACCTAAAACCAATCCATCTTGCGTTCATTATTCGATATGATGGCGACATATTTCAAATTTGCGAACGTGTCGGATCGGTTGTGAGGTTAGACTAGATTTTCACGAGCGAGCGGAGCGAGCGAGCAACGGTCACAATTTCCAAGCTATACATATACCATATATTGTCTTGCATATATTTCGTGCTTGTACCTAATTTTGTCAGCCATTTCGGACATCACGTTGCACTGTACTATGAGGAAACGGTACTAATTATGTGAAACTATTGGTAAACCGTAAACATTTGTCAGAAGGCAATAGGATAAAGACTACCGGCTCCTCGGGCTGGTGCGAATATTTCAATGTCCGTATGTGCCAAACCGTTGGTTTGTGACACACCTTTACGCGTCTCTCGCTCGCTGCGCTCGCTCGAAAGCTATAGCCTAACCTAAAAACAATCCCTCTTGCGTTAGTCATTCGACATGGAGGCGACTTATTTCAAATTTGGGAACGTGTCGGATCGGATGTGATGTTGGACTAGATTTTTACGAGCGAGCGGAGCGAGCGAGCAACGGTCACAATTTCCAAGCTATACATATACCTTATATTGCCTTCCATTTATTTCGTGTTATTACCAAATTTTGTCAGCCATTTCGGACATCACATTGCACTGTAATATGAGGAAACGGTACTAATTATGTGAAACTATTAGTAAACCGTGAACATTTGTCAGTAGCAATAGGATAAATACTTCCGGCTCCTCGGGCTGGTGCGAATATTTCAATGTCCGTATGTGCCAAACCGTTGGTATGTTACACACATTTACGCGTCGCTCGCTCGCTGCGCTCGCTCGAAGACTATAGCCTAACCTAAAACCAATCCATCTTGCGTTCATTATTCGATATGGTGGCGACATATTTCAAATTTGCGAACGTGACGGATCGGTTGTGAGGTTGGACCAGATTTTTACGAGCGAGCGGAGCGAGCGTGCAGCAGTCACAATTTCCAAGCTATACATATACCTTATATTGCCTTCCATTTATTTCGTGTTATTACCAAATTTTGTCAGCCATTTCGGACATCACATTGCACTGTACTATGAGGAAACGGTACTAATTATGTGAAACTATTGGTAAACCGTAAACATTTGTCAGAAGGCAATAGGATAAAGACTTCCGGCCCCTCGGGCTGGTGCGAATATTTCAATATCCGTATGTGCCAAACCGTTGGTTTGTGACACACATTTACGCGTCTCTCGCTCGCTGCGCTCGCACGAAAACTATAGCCTAACCTAAAACCAATCCATCTTCCGTCATTCTTCGATATGGTGGCGACATGTTTCAAATGTGTGAACGTGACGGATCGGTTGTGAGGTTGGACTAGATTTTTGCAAGCGAGCGGAGCGAGCGAGACACGGTCACAATTTCCAAGCTATACATATACCATATATTGCCTTGCATAGTATTCGTGCTAGTACCTAATTTTGTCTGCCATTTCGAACATCACATTGCACTGTTCTATGAGGAAACGGTACTAATTATGTGAAACTGTTGGTAAACCGTAAACATTTGTCAGTAGGCAATAGGATAAGACTTCCGGCTCCTCGGGCTGGTGCGAATGTTTCAATGTCCGTATGTGCCAAACCGTTGGTATGTGACACAACATTTACGCGTCGCTCGCTCGCTGCGCTCGCTCGAAGACTATAGCCTAACCTAAAACCAATCCATCTTGCGTTCATTATTCGATATGGTGGCGACATATTTCAAATTTGCGAACGTGTGGGATCGGTTGTGAGGTTGGACTAGATTTTTACGAGCGAGCGGAGCGAGCGAGCAACGGTCACAATTTCCAAGCTATACATATACCTTATATAGCCTTCCATATATTTCGTGTTATTACCTAATTTTGTCAGCCATTTCGGACATCACATTGCACTGTACTATGAGGAAATAGTACTATTTATGTGAAACTATTCATAAACTGTAAACATGTGTCGGTAGGCAATAGGATAAATACTTCCGGCTCCTCGGGCTGGTGCGAATATTTCAATGTCCGTATGTGCCAAACCGTTGGTATATGACACACCTTTACGCGTCTCTCGCTCGCGGCGCTCGCTCGAAAACTATAGCCTAACCTAAAACCAATCCATCCTCCGTCATTATTCGATATGATGGCGACATATTTCAAATTTGCGAACGTGTGGGATCGGTCGTGAGGTTGGACTAGATTTTTACGAGCGAGCGGTGCGAGAGAGCAACGGACACAATTTCCAAGCTATACATATACCATATATTGTCTTGCATATATTTCGTGCTTGTACCTAATTTTGTCAGCCATTTCGGACATCACGTTGCACTGTACTATGAGGAAACGGTACTAATTATGTGAAACTATGGGTAAACCGTAAACATTTGTCAGAAGGCAATAGGATAAAGACTTTCGGCTCCTCGGGCTGGTGCGAATATTTCAATGTCCGTATGTGCCAAACCGTTGGTTTGTGACACACCTTTACGCGTCTCTCGCTCGCTGCGGTCGCTCGAAAGCTATAGCCTAACCTAAAAACAATCCCTCTTGCGTTAGTCATTCGACATGAAGGCGACTTGTTTCAAATTTGGGAAAGTGTCGGATCGAATGTGAGGTTGGACTGGATTTTTACGAGCGAGCGGAGCGAGCGAGCAACGGTCACAATTTCCAAGCTATACATGTACCATATATAGCCCTGCATATATTTCGTGTTATTACTTAATTTTGTCAGCCATTTCGGACATCACATTGCACTGTACTATGTGGAAATAGTACTATTTATGTGAAACTATTCATAAACTGTAAACATGTGTCGGTAGGCAATAGGATAAATACTTCCGGCTCCTCGGGCTGGTGCGAACATTTCAATGTCCGTATGTGTCAAACCGTTGGTTTATGACACACCTTTACGCGTCTCTCGCTCGCTGCGCTCGCTCGAATACTATAGCCTAACCTAAAACCAATCCATCTTGCGATCATTATTCGATATGATGGCGACATATTTCAAATTTGCGAACGTGTCGGATCGGTTGTGAGGTTGGACCAGATTTTTACGAGCTAGCGGAGCGAGCGTGCAACGGTCACAATTTCCAAGCTATACATATTCCTTATATTGCCTTGCTTATATTTCGTGCTAGTACCTAATTTTGTCAGCGATTTCGGACATCACATTGCTCTGTACTATGAGGAAACGGTACTAATTATGTGAAACTATTGGTAAACCGTAAACATTTGTCAGAAGGCAATAGGATAAAGACTTCCGGCCCCTCGGGCTGGTGCGAATATTTCAATATCCGTATGTGCCAAACCGTTGGTTTGTGACACACATTTACGCGTCTCTCGCTCGCAGCGCTCGCACGAAAGCTATAGCCTAACCTAAAACCAATCCATCTTCCGATCATTATTCGATATGGTGGCGACATATTTCAAATTTGGGAACGTGTCGCATCGGTTGTGAGGTTGGACGAGATTTTTACGAGCGAGCGGAGCGAGCGAGCAACGGTCACAATTTCCAAGCTACACATATACCTTATATTGCCTTCCATTTATTTCGTGTTATTACCAAATTTTGTCAGCCATTTCGGACATCACATTGCACTGTAATATGAGGAAACGGTACTAATTATGTGAAACTATTAGTAAACCGTGAACATTTGTCAGTAGCAATAGGATAAATACTTCCGGCTCCTCGGGCTGGTGCGAATATTTCAATGTCCGTATGTGCCAAACCGTTGGTATGTTACACACATTTACGCGTCGCTCGCTCGCTGCGCTCGCTCGAAGACTATAGCCTAACCTAAAACCAATCCATCTTGCGTTCATTATTCGATATGGTGGCGACATATTTCAAATTTGCGAACGTGACGGATCGGTTGTGAGGTTGGACCAGATTTTTACGAGCGAGCGGAGCGAGCGTGCAGCAGTCACAATTTCCAAGCTATACATATACCTTATATAGCCTTGCATATATTTCGTGTTAGTACCTAATATTGTCAGCCATTTCGGACATCACATTGCACTGTACTATGAGGAAATAGTAGTATTTATGTGAAACTATTCATAAACTGTAAACATGTGTCGGTAGGCAATAGGATACATACTTCCGGCTCCTCGGGCTGCTGCGAATATTTCAATGTCCGTATGTGCCAAACCGTTGGTTTATGACACACCTTTACGCGTCTCTCGCTCGCTGCGCTCGCTCGAATACTATAGCCTAACCTAAAACCAATCCATCTTGCGTTCATTATTCGATATGGTGGCGACATATTTCAAATTTGCGAACGTGACGGATCGGTTGTGAGGTTGGACTAGATTTTTACGAGCGAGCGGAGCGAGCGAGCAACGGCCACAATTTCCAAGCTATACATATACCATATATTGCCTTGCATAGTTTTCGTGCTAGTACCTAATTTTGTCTGCCATTTCGGACATCACATTGCACTGTACTATGAGGAAACGGTACTAATTATGTGAAACTATTGGTAAACCGTAAACATTTGTCAGAAGGCAATAGGATAAAGACTTCCGGCCCCTCGGGCTGGTGCGAATATTTCAATATCCGTATGTGCCAAACCGTTGGTTTGTGACACACATTTACGCGTCTCTCGCTCGCTGCGCTCGCACGAAAACTATAGCCTAACCTAAAACCAATCCATCTTCCGTCATTCTTCGATATGGTGGCGACATGTTTCAAATGTGTGAACGTGACGGATCGGTTGTGAGGTTGGACTAGATTTTTGCAAGCGAGCGGAGCGAGCGAGACACGGTCACAATTTCCAAGCTATACATATACCATATATTGCCTTGCATAGTATTCGTGCTAGTACCTAATTTTGTCTGCCATTTCGAACATCACATTGCACTGTTCTATGAGGAAACGGTACTAATTATGTGAAACTGTTGGTAAACCGTAAACATTTGTCAGTAGGCAATAGGATAAGACTTCCGGCTCCTCGGGCTGGTGCGAATGTTTCAATGTCCGTATGTGCCAAACCGTTGGTATGTGACACAACATTTACGCGTCGCTCGCTCGCTGCGCTCGCTCGAAGACTATAGCCTAACCTAAAACCAATCCATCTTGCGTTCATTATTCGATATGGTGGCGACATATTTCAAATTTGCGAACGTGTGGGATCGGTTGTGAGGTTGGACTAGATTTTTACGAGCGAGCAGAGCGAGCGAGCAACGGTCACAATTTCCAAGCTATACATATACCTTATATAGCCTTCCATATATTTCGTGTTATTACCTAATTTTGTCAGCCATTTCGGACATCACATTGCACTGTACTATGAGGAAATAGTACTATTTATGTGAAACTATTCATAAACTGTAAACATGTGTCGGTAGGCAATAGGATAAATACTTCCGGCTCCTCGGGCTGGTGCGAATATTTCAATGTCCGTATGTGCCAAACCGTTGGTATATGACACACCTTTACGCGTCTCTCGCTCGCGGCGCTCGCTCGAAAACTATAGCCTAACCTAAAACCAATCCATCTTCCGTCATTATTCGATATGATGGCGACATATTTCAAATTTGCGAACGTGTGGGATCGGTCGTGAGGTTGGACTAGATTTTTACGAGCGAGCGGTGCGAGAGAGCAACGGACACAATTTCCAAGCTATACATATACCATATATTGTCTTGCATATATTTCGTGCTTGTACCTAATTTTGTCAGCCATTTCGGACATCACGTTGCACTGTACTATGAGGAAACGGTACTAATTATGTGAAACTATGGGTAAACCGTAAACATTTGTCAGAAGGCAATAGGATAAAGACTTTCGGCTCCTCGGGCTGGTGCGAATATTTCAATGTCCGTATGTGCCAAACCGTTGGTTTGTGACACACCTTTACGCGTCTCTCGCTCGCTGCGGTCGCTCGAAAGCTATAGCCTAACCTAAAAACAATCCCTCTTGCGTTAGTCATTCGACATGAAGGCGACTTGTTTCAAATTTGGGAAAGTGTCGGATCGAATGTGAGGTTGGACTGGATTTTTACGAGCGAGCGGAGCGAGCGAGCAACGGTCACAATTTCCAAGCTATACATGTACCATATATAGCCCTGCATATATTTCGTGTTATTACTTAATTTTGTCAGCCATTTCGGACATCACATTGCACTGTACTATGTGGAAATAGTACTATTTATGTGAAACTATTCATAAACTGTAAACATGTGTCGGTAGGCAATAGGATAAATACTTCCGGCTCCTCGGGCTGGTGCGAACATTTCAATGTCCGTATGTGTCAAACCGTTGGTTTATGACACACCTTTACGCGTCTCTCGCTCGCTGCGCTCGCTCGAATACTATAGCCTAACCTAAAACCAATCCATCTTGCGATCATTATTCGATATGATGGCGACATATTTCAAATTTGCGAACGTGTCGGATCGGTTGTGAGGTTGGACCAGATTTTTACGAGCTAGCGGAGCGAGCGTGCAACGGTCACAATTTCCAAGCTATACATATTCCTTATATTGCCTTGCTTATATTTCGTGCTAGTACCTAATTTTGTCAGCGATTTCGGACATCACATTGCTCTGTACTATGAGGAAACGGTACTAATTATGTGAAACTATTGGTAAACCGTAAACATTTGTCAGAAGGCAATAGGATAAAGACTTCCGGCCCCTCGGGCTGGTGCGAATATTTCAATATCCGTATGTGCCAAACCGTTGGTTTGTGACACACATTTACGCGTCTCTCGCTCGCAGCGCTCGCACGAAAGCTATAGCCTAACCTAAAACCAATCCATCTTCCGATCATTATTCGGTATGGTGGCGACATATTTCAAATTTGGGAACGTGTCGCATCGGTTGTGAGGTTGGACGAGATTTTTACGAGCGAGCGGAGCGAGCGAGCAACGGTCACAATTTCCAAGCTACACATATACCTTATATTGCCTTGCATATATTTCGTGTTAGTACCTAATTTTGTCAGCCATTTCGGACATCACATTGCACTGTACTATGTGGAAATAGTACTATTTATGTGAAACTATTCATAAACTGTAAACATGTGTCGGTAGGCAATAGGATAAATACTTCCGGCTCCTCGGGCTGGTGCGAATATTTCAATGTCCGTATATGCCAAACCGTTGGTTTATGACACACCTTTACGCGTCTCTCGCTCGACGCGCTCGCTCGAAAACTATAGCCTAACCTAAAACCAATCCATCTTCCGTCATTCTTCGATATGGTGGCGACATGTTTCAAATGTGTGAACGTGACGGATCGGTTGTGAGGTTGGACTAGATTTTTGCAAGCGAGCGGAGCGAGCGAGACACGGTCACAATTTCCAAGCTATACATATACCATATATTGCCTTGCATAGTATTCGTGCTAGTACCTAATTTTGTCTGCCATTTCGAACATCACATTGCACTGTACTATGAGGAAACGGTACTAATTATGTGAAACTGTTGGTAAACCGTAAACATTTGTCAGTAGGCAGTAGGATAAAGACTTCCGGCTCCTCGGGCTGGTGCGAATGTTTCAATGTCCGTATGTGCCAAACCGTTGGTATGTGACACAACATTTACGCGTCGCTCGCTCGCTGCGCTCGCTCGAAGACTATAGCCTAACCTAAAACCAATCCATCTTGCGTTCATTATTCGATATGGTGGCGACATATTTCAAATTTGCGAACGTGTGGGGTCGGTTGTGAGGTTGGACTAGATTTTTACGAGCGAGCGGAGCGAGCGAGCAACGGTCACAATTTCCAAGCTATACATATACCTTATATTGCCTTGCATATATTTCGTGTTAGTACCTAATTTTGTCAGCCATTTCGGACATCACGTTGCACTGTACTATGAGAAAACGGTACTAATTATGTGAAACTATTCATAAACTGTAAACATGTGTCGGTAGGCAATAGGATAAAGACTTCCGGCTCCTCGGGCTGGTGCGAATATTTCAATGTCCGTATGTGCCAAACCGTTGGTTTATGACACACCTTTACGCGTCTCTCGCTCGACGCGCTCGCTCGAAAACTATAGCCTAACCTAAAACCAATCCATCTTCCGTCATTCTTCGATATGGTGGCGACATATTTCAAATTTGTGAACGTGACGGATCGGTTGTGAGGTTGGACTAGATTTTTGCGAGCGAGCGGAGCGAGCGAGAAACGGTCACAATTTCCAAGCTATACATATACCATATATTGCCTTGCATAGTATTCGTGCTAGTACCTAATTTTGTCTGCCATTTCGGACATCACATTGCACTGTAATATGAGGAAACGGTACTAATTATGTGAAACTGTTGGTAAACCGTAAACATTTGTCAGAAGGCAATAGGATAAAGACTTTCGGCTCCTCGGGCTGGTGCGAATATTTCAATGTCCGTATGTGCCAAACCGTTGGTTTGTGACACACCTTTACGCGTCTCTCGCTCGCTGCGCTCGCACGAAAGCTATAGCCTAACCTAAAACCAATCCATCTTCCGTTCATTATTCGATATGGTGGCGACATATTTCAAATTTGGGAACGTGTCGCATCGGTTGTGAGGTTGGACGAGATTTTTACGAGCGAGCGGAGCGAGCGAGCAACGGTCACAATTTCCAAGCTATACATATACCTTATATTGCCTTGCATATATTTCGTGTTAATACCTAATTTTGTCAGCCATTTCGGACATCACGTTGCACTGTACTATGAGAAAACGGTACTAATTATGTGAAACTATTCATAAACTGTAAACATGTGTCGGTAGGCAATAGGATAAATACTTCCGGCTCCTCGGGCTGGTGCGAATATTTCAATGTCCGTATGTACCAAACCGTTGGTTTATGACACACCTTTACGCGTCTCTCGCTCGACGCGCTCGCTCGAAAACTATAGCCTAACCTAAAACCAATCCATCTTCCGTCATTCTTCGATATGGTGGCGACATGTTTCAAATTTGTGAACGTGACGGATCGGTTGTGAGGTTGGAGTAGATTTTTGCGAGCGAGCGGAGCGAGCGAGAATCGGTCACAATTTCCAAGCTATACATATACCATATATTGCCTTGCATAGTATTCGTGCTAGTACCTAATTTTGTCTGCCATTTCGGACATCACATTGCACTGTACTATGAGGAACGGTACTAATTATGTGAAACTGTTGGTAAACCGTAAACATTTGTCAGTAGGCAATAGGATAAAGACTTCCGGCTCCTCGGGCTGGTGCGAATGCTTCAATGTCCGTATGTGCCAAACCGTTGGTATGTGACACAACATTTACGCGTCGCTCGCTCGCTGCGCTCGCTCGAAGACTATAGCCTAACCTAAAACCAATCCATCTTGCGTACATTATTCGATATGGTGGCGACATATTTCAAATTTGCGAACGTGTGGGATCGGTTGTGAGGTTGGACTAGATTTTTACGAGCGAGCGGAGCGAGCGTGAATCGGTCACAATTTCCAAGCTATACATATACCATATATTGCCTTGCATAGTATTCGTGCTAGTACCTAATTTTGTCTGCCATTTCGGACATCACATTGCACTGTACTATGAGGAAACGGTACTAATTATGTGAAACTGTTGGTAAACCGTAAACATTTGTCAGTAGGCAATAGGATAAAGACTTCCGGCTCCTCGGGCTGGTGCGAATGCTTCAATGTCCGTATGTGCCAAACCGTTGGTATGTGACACAACATTTACGCGTCGCTCGCTCGCTGCGCTCGCTCGAAGACTATAGCCTAACCTAAAACCAATCCATCTTGCGTTCATTATTCGATATGATGGCGACTTATTTCAAATTTGCGAACGTGTGGGATCGGTTGTGAGGTTGGACCAGATTTTTACGAGCGAGCGAAGCGAGCGTGCAACGGTCACAATTTCCAAGCTATACATATTCCTTATATTGCCTTGCTTGTATTTCGTGCTAGTACCTAATTTTGTCAGCGATTTCGGACATCACATTGCTCTGTACTATGAGGAAACGGTACTAATTATGTGAAACTATTGGTAAACCGTAAACATTTGTCAGAAGGCAATAGGATAAAGACTTCCGGCCCCTCGGGCTGGTGCGAATATTTCAATATCCGTATGTGCCAAACCGTTTGTTTGTGACACACATTTACGCGTCTCTCGCTCGCTGCGCTCGCACGAAAGCTATAGCCTAACCTAAAACCAATCCATCTTCTGTTCATTATTCGATATGGTGGCGACATGTTTCGAATTTGCGAACGTGTGGGATCGGTTGTGAGGTTGGACCAGATTTTTACGAGCGAGCGGAGCGAGCGTGCAACGGTCACAATTTCCAAGCTATACATATTCCTTATATTGCCTTGCTTATATTTCGTGCTAGTACCTAATTTTGTCAGCGATTTCGGACATCACATTGCTCTGTACTATGAGGAAACGGTACTAATTATGTGAAACTATTGGTAAACCGTAAACATTTGTCAGAAGGCAATAGGATAAAGACTTCCGGCCCCTCGGGCTGGTGCGAATATTTCAATATCCGTATGTGCCAAACCGTTTGTTTGTGACACACATTTACGCGTCTCTCGCTCGCTGCGCTCGCACGAAAGCTATAGCCTAACCTAAAACCAATCCATCTTCCGTTCATTATTCGATATGGTGGCGACATATTTCAAATATGGGAACGTGTCGCATCGGTTGTGAGGTTGGACGAGATTTTTACGAGCGAGCGGAGCGAGCGAGCAACGGTCACAATTTCCAAGCTATACATATACCTTATATTGCCTTGCATATATTTCGTGTTAGTACCTAATTTTGTCAGCCATTTCGGACATCACATTGCACTGTACTATGTGGAAATAGTACTATTTATGTGAAACTATTCATAAACTGTAAACATTTGTCAGTAGGCAATAGGATAAAGACTTCCGGCTCCTCGGGCTGGTGCGAATGTTTCAATGTCCGTATGTGCCAAACCGTTGGTATGTGACACACATTTACGCGTCGCTCGCTCGCTGCGCTCGCTCGAAAACTATAGCCTAACCTAAAACCAATCCATCTTGCGTTCATTATTCGATATGATGGCGACATATTTCAAATTTGCGAACGTGTCGGATCGGTTGTGAGGTTGGACTAGATTTTTACGAACGAGCGGAGCGAGCGAGCAACGGTCACAATTTCCAAGCTATACATATACCATATATTGCCTTGCATAGTTTTCGTGCTAGTACCTAATTTTGTCAGCCATTTCGGACATCACATTGCACAGTACTATGAGGAAACGGTACTAATTATGTGAAACTGTTGGTAAACCGTAAACATTTGTCAGTAGGCAATAGGATAAAGACTTCCGGCTCCTCGGGCTGGTGCGAATGCTTCAATGTCCGTATGTGCCAAACCGTTGGTATGTGACACAACATTTACGCGTCGCTCGCTCGCTGCGCTCGCTCGAAGACTATAGCCTAACCTAAAACCAATCCATCTTGCGTTCATTATTCGATATGATGGCGACTTATTTCAAATTTGCGAACGTGTGGGATCGGTTGTGAGGTTGGACCAGATTTTTACGAGCGAGCGGAGCGAGCGTGCAAAGGTCACAATTTCCAAGCTATACATATTCCTTATATTGCCTTGCTTGTATTTCGTGCTAGTACCTAATTTTGTCAGCGATTTCGGACATCACATTGCTCTGTACTATGAGGAAACGGTACTAATTATGTGAAACAATTGGTAAACCGTAAACATTTGTCAGAAGGCAATAGGATAAAGACTTCCGGCCCCTCGGGCTGGTGCGAATATTTCAATATCCGTATGTGCCAAACCGTTTGTTTGTGACACACCTTTACGCGTCTCTCGTTCGCTGCGCTCGCACGAAAGCTATAGCCTAACCTAAAACCAATCCATCTTCCGTTCATTATTCGATATGGTGGCGACATATTTCAAATTTGCGAACGTGTCGGATCGGTTGTGAGGTTGGACTAGATTTTTTCGAGCGAGCGGAGCGAGCGAGCAACGATCACAATTTCCAACCTATACATACACCTTATATTGCCTTGCCTATATGTCGTGTTATTACCTAATTTTGTCTGCCATTTCGGACATCACATTGCACTGTACTATGAGGAAACGGTACTAATTATGTGAAACTGTTGGTAAACCGTAAACATTTGTCAGAAGGCAATAAGATAAAGACTTTCGGCTCCTCGGGCTGGTGCGAATATTTCAATATCCGTATGTGACAAACCGTTGGTTTGTGACACACCTTTACGCGTCTCTCGCTCGCTGCGCTCGCACGAAAGCTATAGCCTAACCTAAAACCAATCCATCTTCCGTTCATTATTCGATATGGTGGCGACATATTTCAAATTTGCGAACGTGTCGGATCGGTTGTGAGGTTGGACTAGATTTTTTCGAGCGAGCGGAGCGAGCGAGCAACGATCACAATTTCCAACCTATACATACACCTTATATTGCCTTGCATATATGTCGTGTTATTACCTAATTTTGTCAGCCATTTCGGACATCACATTGCATTGTACTATGTGGAAATATTACTATTTATGTGAAACTATTCATAAACTGTAAACATGTGTCGGTAGGCAATAGGATAAATTCTTCCGGCTCCTCGGGCTGGTGCGAATATTTCAATGTCCGTATGTGCCAAACCGTTGGTTTATGACACACCTATACGCGTCACTCGCTCGCTGCGCTCGCTCGAAAACTATAGCCTAACCTAAAACCAATCCATCTTGCGTTCATTATTCGATATGATGGCGACTTATTTCAAATTTGCGAACGTGTGGGATCGGTTGTGAGGTTGGACCAGATTTTTACGAGCGAGCGGAGCGAGCGTGCAACGGTCACAATTTCCAAGCTATACATATTCCTTATATTGCCTTGCTTATATTTCGTGCTAGTACCTAATTTTGTCAGCCATTTCGGACATCACATTGCACTGTACTATGAGGAAATAGTACTATTTATGTGAAACTATTCATAAACTGTAAACATGTGTCGGTAGGCAATAGGATAAATACTTCCGGCTCCTCGGGCTGGTGCGAATATTTCAATGTCCGCATGTGCCAAACCGTTGGTTTATGACACACCTTTACGCGTCTCTCGCTCGCGGCGCTCGCTCGAAAACTTCAGCCTAACCTAAAACCAATCCATCTTGCGTTCATTATTCGATATGATGGCGACATATTTCAAATTTGCGAACGTGTCGGATCGGTTGTGAGGTTGGACTAGATTTTTACGAGCGAGCGGAGCGAGCGAGCAACGGTCACAATTTCCAAGCTATACATATACCATATATTGTCTTGCATATATTTCGTGCATGTACCTAATTTTGTCAGCCATTTCGGACATCACGTTGCACTGTACTATGAGGAAACGGTACTAATTATGTGAAACTATTGGTAAACCGTAAACATTTGTCAGAAGGCGATAGGATAAAGTCTTCCGGCTCCTCGGGCTGGTGCGAATATATCAATGTCCGTATGTGCCAAACCGATGGTTTGTGACACACCTTTACGCGTCTCTCGTTCGCTGCGCTCGCACGAAAGCTATAGCCGAACCTAAAACCAATCCATCTTCCGTTCATTATTCGATATGGTGGCGACATATTTCAAATTTGCGAACGTGTCGGATCGGTTGTGAGGTTGGACTTGATTTTTTCGAGCGAGCGGAGCGAGCGAGCAACGATCACAATTACCAACCTATACATACACCTTATATTGCCTTGCATATATGTCGTGTTATTACCTAATTTTGTCAGCCATTTCGGACATCACATTGCACTGTACTATGAGGAAATAGTACTATTTATGTGAAACTATTCATAAACTGTAAACATGTGTCGGTAGGCAATAGGATAAATACTTCCGGCTCCTCGGGCTGGTGCGAATATTTCAATGTCCGTATGTGCCAAACCGTTGGTTTATGACACACCTATACGCGTCACTCGCTCGCTGCGCTCGCTCGAAAACTATAGCCTAACCTAAAACCAATCCATCTTGCGTTCATTATTCGATATGATGGCGACATATTTCAAATTTGCGAACGTGTCGGATCGGTTGTGGGGTTGGACCAAATATTTACGAGCGAGCGGAGCGTGCGAGCAACGGTCACAATTTCCAAGCTATACATATACCATATATTGTCTTGCATATATTTCGTGCTTGTACCTAATTTTGTCAGCCATTTCGGACATCACGTTGCACTGTACTATGAGGAAACGGTACTAATTATGTGAAACTATTGGTAAACCGTAAACATTTGTCAGAAGGCAATAGGATAAAGACTTCCGGCTCCTCGGGCGAATATTTCAATGTCCCTATGTGCCAAACCGTTGGTTTGTGACACACCTTTACGCGTCTCTCGTTCGCTGCGCTCGCACGAAAGCTATAGCCTAACCTAAAACCAATCCATCTTCCGTTCATTATTCGATATGGTGGCGACATATTTCAAATTTGCGAACGTGTCGGATCGGTTGTGAGGTTGGACTAGATTTTTTCGAGCGAGCGGAGCGAGCGAGCAACAATCACAATTTCCAACCTATACATCCACCTTATATTGCCTTGCCTATATGTCGTGTTATTACCTAATTTTGTCTGCCATTTCGGACATCACATTGCACTGTACTATGAGGAAACGGTACTAATTATGTGAAACTGTTGGTAAACCGTAAACATTTGTCAGAAGGCAATAGGATAAAGACTTTCGGCTCCTCGGGCTGGTGCGAATATTTCAATGTCCGTATGTGACAAACCGTTGGTTTGTGACACACCTTTACGCGTCTCTCGCTCGCTGCGCTTGCACGAAAGCTATAGCCTAACCTAAAACCAATCCATCTTCCGTTCATTATTCGATATGGTGGCGACATATTTCAAATTTGCGAACGTGTCGGATCGGTTGTGAGGTTGGACTAGATTTTTTCGAGCGAGCGGAGCGAGCGAGCAACGATCACAATTTCCAACCTATACATACACCTTATATTGCCTTGCATATATGTCGTGTTATTACCTAATATTGTCAGCCATTTCGGACATCACATTGCATTGTACTATGTGGAAATATTACTATTTATGTGGAAACTATTCATAAACTGTAAACATGTGTCGGTAGGCAATAGGATAAATTCTTCCGGCTCCTCTGGCTGGTGCGAATATTTCAATGTCCGTATGTGCCTTAACCGTTGGTTTATGACACACCTATACGCGTCACTCGCTCGCTGCGCTCGCTCGAAAACTATAGCCTAACCTAAAACCAATCCATCTTGCGTTCATTATTCGATATGATGGCGACTTATTTCAAATTTGCGAACGTGTCGGATCGGTTGTGGGGTTGGACTAGATTTTTACGAGCGAGCGGAGCGAGCGAGCAACGGTCACAATTTCCAAGCTATACATATACCATATATTGTCTTGCATATATTTCGTGCTTGTACCTAATTTTGTCAGCCATTTCGGACATCACGTTGCATTGTACTATGAGGAAACGGGTACTAATTATGTGAAACTATTGTAAACTGTAAACATGTGTCGGTAGGCAATAGGATAAATACTTCCGGCTCCTCGGGCTGGTGCGAATATATCAATGTCCGTATGTGCCAAACCGATGGTTTGTGACACACCTTTACGCGTCTCTCGTTCGCTGCGCTCGCACGAAAGCTATAGCCGAACCTAAAACCAATCCATCTTCCGTTCATTATTCGATATGGTGGCGACATATTTCAAATTTGCGAACGTGTCGGATCGGTTGTGAGGTTGGACTTGATTTTTTCGAGCGAGCGGAGCGAGCGAGCAACGATCACAATTTCCAACCTATACATACACCTTATATTGCCTTGCATATGTGTCGTGTTATTACCTAATTTTTTCAGCCATTTCGGACATCACATTGCACTGTACAATGAGGAAATAGTACTATTTATGTGAAACTATTCATAAACTGTAAACATGTGTCGGTAGGCAATAGGATAAATACTTCCGGCTCCTCGGGCTGGTGCGAATATTTCAATGTCCGTATGTGCCAAACCGTTGGTTTATGACACACCTATACGCGTCACTCGCTCGCTGCGCTCACTCGAAAACTATAGCCTAACCTAAAACCCAATCCATCTTGCGTTCATTATTCGATATGATGGCGACATATTTCAAATTTGCGAACATGTCGGATCGGTTGTGGGGTTGGACTAGATATTTACGAGCGAGCGGAGCGAGCGAGCCACGGTCACAATTTCCAAGCTATACATATACCATATATTGTCTTGCATATATTTCGTGCTTGTACCTAATTTTGTCAGCCATTTCGGACATCACGTTGCACTGTACTATGAGGAAACGGTACTAATTATGTGAAACTATTCATAAACTGTAAACATGTGTCGGTAGGCAATAGGATAAATACTTCCGGCTCCTCGGGCTGGTGCGAATATTTCAATGTCCGTATGTGCCAAACCGCTGGTTTGTGACAAACCTATACGCGTCCCTCGCTCGCTGCGCTCGCTCGAAAACTATAGCCTAACCTAAAACCAATCCATCTTGCGTTCATTATTCGATATGATGGCGACATATTGCAAATTTGCGAACGTGTCGGATCGGTTGTGGGGTTGGACTAGATTTTTACGAGCGAGCGGAGCGAGCGAGCAACGGTCACAATTTCCAAGCTATACATATACCATATATTGTCTTGAATACATTTCGTGCTTGTACCTAATTTTGTCAGCCATTTCGGACATCACGTTGCACTGTACTATGAGGAAACGGTACTAATTATGTGAAACTATTGGTAAACCGTAAAAATTTGTCAGAAGGCGATAGGATAAAGTCTTCCGGCTCCTCGGGCTGGTGCGAATATATCAATGTCCGTATGTGCCAAACCGATGGTTTGTGACACACCTATACGCGTCACTCGCTCGCTGCGCTCGCTCGAAAACTATAGCCTAACCTAAAACCAATCCATCTTGCGTTCATTATTCGATATGATGGCGACATATTTCAAATTTGCGAACCTGTCGGATCGGTTGTGGGGTTGGACTAGATATTTAGGAGCGAGCGGAGCGAGCGAGCAACGGTCACAATTTCCAAGCTATACATATACCATATATTGTCTTGCCTATATGTCGTGTTATTACCTAATTTTGTCTGCCATTTCGGACATCACATTGCACTGTACTATAAGGAAACGGTACTAATTATGTGAAACTGTGGTAAACCGTAAACATTTGTCAGAAGGCGATAGGATAAAGTCTTCCGGCTCCTCGGGCTGGTGCGAATATATCAATGTCCGTATGTGCCAAACCGATGGTTTGTGACACACCTTTACGCGTCTCTGGCTCGCGGCGCTCGCTCGAAAACTATAGCCTAACCTAAAACCAATCCATCTTGCGTTCATTATTCGATATGATGGCGACATATTTCAAATTTGCGAACGTGTCGGATCGGTTGTGAGGTTGGACTAAATTTTTACGAGCGAGCGGAGCGAGCGAGCAACGGTCACAATTTCCAAGCTATACATATACCATATATTGTCTTGCATATATTTCGTGCATGTACCTAATTTTGTCAGCCATTTGGACATCACGTTGCACTGTACTATGAGGAAAACGGTTCTAATTATGTGAAACTATTGGTAAACCGTATACATTTGTCAGAAGGGCAATAGGATAAAGACTTCCGGCTCCTCGGGCGAATATTTCAATGTCCGTATGTGCCAAACCGTTGGTTTGTGACACACCTTTACGCGTCTCTCGATCGCTGCGCTCGCACGAAAGCTATAGCCTAACCTAAAACCAATCCATCTTCCGTTCATTATTCGATATGGTGGCGACCTATTTCAAATTTGCGAACGTGTCCGATCTGTTGAGAGGTTGGACTAGATTTTTTCGAGCGAGCGGAGCGAGCGAGCAACGATCACAATTTCCAACCTATACATCCACCTTATATTGCCTTGCCTATATGTCGTGTTATTACCTAATTTTGTCTGCCATTTCGGACATCACATTGCACTGTCCTATGAGGAAACGGTACTAATTATGTGAAACTGTTGGTAAACCGTAAACATTTGTCAGAAGGCAATAGGATAAAGACTTTCGGCTTCTCGGGCTGGTGCGAATATTTCAATGTCCGTATGTGACAAACCGTTGGTTTGTGACACACCTTTACGCGTCTCTCGCTCGCTGCGCTCGCACGAAAGCTATAGCCTAACCTAAAACCAATCCATCTTCCGTTCATTATTCGATATGGTGGCGACATATTTCAAATTTGCGAACGTGTCGGATCGGTTGTGAGGTTGGACTAGATTTTTTCGAGCGAGCGGAGCGAGCGAGCAACGATCACAATTTCCAACCTATACATACACCTTATATTGCCTTGCATATATGTCGTGTTATTACCTAATTTTGTCAGCCATTTCGGACATCACATTGCATTGTACTATGTGGAAATATTACTATTTATGTGAAACTATTCATAAACTGTAAACATGTGTCGGTAGGCAATAGGATAAATTCTTCCGGCTCCTCGGGCTGGTGCGAATATTTCAATGTCCGTATGTGCCAAACCGTTGGTTTATGACACACCTATACGCGTCACTCGCTCGCTGCGCTCGCTCGAAAACTATAGCCTAACCTAAAACCAATCCATCTTGCGTTCATTATTCGATATGATGGCGACTTATTTCAAATTTGCGAACGTGTCGGATCGGTTGTGGGGTTGGACTAGATTTTTACGAGCGAGCGGAGCGAGCGAGCAACGATCACAATTTCCAAGCTATACATATACCATATATTGTCTTGCATATATTTCGTGCTTGTACCTAATTTTGTCAGCCATTTCGGACATCACGTTGCACTGTACTATGAGGAAACGGTACTAATTATGTGAAACTATTGGTAAACCGTAAACATTTTTCAGAAGGCGATAGGATAGAGACTTCCGGCTCCTCGGGCTGTTGCGAATATTTCAATGTCCGTATGTGCCAAACCGTTGGTTTCTGACACACCTTTACGCGTCTCTCGCTCGACGCGCTCGCTCGAAAACTATAGCCTAACCTAAAACGAATCCATCTTCCGTTCATTATTCGATATGGTGGCGACATGTTTCAAATTTGCGAACGTGTGGGATCGGTTGTGAGGTTGGACTAGATTTTTACGAGCAAGCGGAGCGAGCGAGCAACGGTCACAGTTTCCATGCTATACATGTACCTTATATTGCCTTCCATATATTTCGTGTTATTACCTAATTTTGTCAGCCATTTCGGACATCACATTGCACTGTACTATGAGGAAATAGTACTATTTATGTGAAACTATTCATAAACTGTAAACATGTGTCGGTAGGCAATAGGATAAATACTTCCGGCTCCTCGGGCTGGTGCGAATATTTCAATGTCCGTATGTGCCAAGCCGTTGGTTTATGACACACCTATACGCGTCACTCGCTCGCTGCGCTCGCTCGAAAACTATAGCCTAACCTAAAACCAATCCATCTTGCGTTCATTATTCGATATGATGGCGACATATTTCAAACTTGCGAACGTGTCGAATCGGTTGTGGGGTTGGACTAGATATTTACGAGCGAGCGGAGCGAGCGAGCAACGGTCACAATTTCCAAGCTATACATATACCATATATTGTCTTGCATATATTTCGTGCTTGTACCTAACTTTGTCAGCCATTTCGGACATCACGTTGCACTGTACTATGAGGAAACGGTACTAATTATGTGAAACTATTGGTAAACCGTAAACATTTGTCAGAAGGCAATAGGATAAAGACTTCCGGCTCCTCGGGCTGGTGCGAATATATCAATGTCCGTATGTGCCAAACCGATGGTTTGTGACACACCTTTACGCGTCTCTCGTTCGCTGCGCTCGCTCGAAAGCTATAGCCTAACCTAAAACCAATCCATCTTCCGTTCATTATTCGATATGGTGGCGACATGTTTCGAATTTGCGAACGTGTGGGATCGGTTGTGAGGTTGGACCAGATTTTTACGAGCGAGCGGAGCGAGCGTGCAACGGTCACAATTTCCAAGCTATACATATCCCTTATATTGCCTTGCTTATATTTCGTGCTAGTACCTAATTTTGTCAGCCATTTCGGACATCACATTGCACTGTACTATGTGGAAATAGTACTATTTATGTGAAACTATTCATAAACTGTAAACATGTGTCGGTAGGCAATAGGATAAATACTTCCGGCTCCTCAGGCTGGTGCGAATATTTCAATGTCCGTATGTGCCAAACCGTTGGTTTATGACACACCTTTACGCGTCTCTCGCTCGGTGCGCTCGCTCGAAAACTATAGCCTAACCTAAAACCAATCCATCTTCCGTTCATTATTCGATATGGTGGCGACATATTTCAAATTTGCGAACGTGTCGGATCGGTTGCGAGGTTGGACTAGATTTTTTCGAGCGAGCGGAGCGAGCGAGCAACGATCACAATTTCCAACCTATACATACACCTTATATTGCCTTCCATATATTTCGTGTTATTACCTAATTTTGTCAGCCATTTCGGACATCACGTTGCACTGTACTATGAGGAAACGATACTAATTATGTGAAACTATGGGTAAACCGTAAACATTTGTCAGAAGGCAATAGGATAAATACTTCCGGCTCCTCGGGCTGGTGCCAATATTTCAATGTCCGTATGTGCCAAACCGTTGGTTTATGACACATCTATACGCGTAACTCGCTCGCTGCGCTCGCTCGAAAACTATAGCCTAACCTAAAACCAATCCATCTTGCGTTCATTATTCGATATGATGGCGACATATTTCAAATTTGCGAACGTGTCGGATCGGTTGTGGGGTTGGACTAGATTTTTACGAGCGAGCGGAGCGAGCGAGCAACGATCACAATTTCCAAGCTATACATATACCATATATTGTCTTGCATATATTTCGTGCTTGTACCTAATTTTGTCAGCCATTTCGGACATCACGTTGCACTGTACTATGAGGAAACGGTACTAATTATGTGAAACTATTGGTAAACCGTAAACATTTTTCAGAAGGCGATAGGATAGAGACTTCCGGCTCCTCGGGCTGTTGCGAATATTTCAATGTCCGTATGTGCCAAACCGTTGGTTTATGACACACCTTTACGCGTCTCTCGCTCGACGCGCTCGCTCGAAAACTATAGCCTAACCTAAAACCAATCCATCTTGCGTTCATTATTCGATATGGTGGCGACATATTTCAAATTTGCGAACGTGTCCGATCGGTTGAGAGGTTGGACTAGATTTTTTGAGCGAGCGGAGCGAGCGAGCAACGATCACAATTTCCAACCTATACATCCACCTTATATTGCCTTGCCTATATGTCGTGTTATTACCTAATTTTGTCTGCCATTTCGGACATCACATTGCACTGTACTATGAGGAAACGGTACTAATTATGTGAAACTGTTGGTAAACCGTAAACATTTGTCAGAAGGCAATAGGATAAAGACTTTCGGCTTCTCGGGCTGGTGCGATTATTTCAATGTCCGTATGTGACAAACCGTTGGTTTGTGACACACCTTTACGCGTCTCTCGCTCGCTGCGCTCGCACGAAAGCTATAGCCTAACCTAAAACCAATCCATCTTCCGTTCATTATTCGATATGGTGGCGACATATTTCAAATTTGCGAACGTGTCGGATCGGTTGTGGGGTTGGACTAGATATTTACGAGCGAGCGGAGCGAGCGAGCAACGGTCACAATTTCCAACCTATACATACACCTTATATTGCCTTGCATATATGTCGTGTTATTACCTAATTTTGTCAGCCATTTCGGACATCACATTGCATTGTACTATGTGGAAATATTACTATTTATGTGAAACTATTCATAAACTGTAAACATGTGTCGGTAGGCAATAGGATAAATTCTTCCGGCTCCTCGGGCTGGTGCGAATATTTCAATGTCCGTATGTGCCAAACCGATGGTTTGTGACACACCTTTACGCGTCTCTCGTTCGCTGCGCTCGCACGAAAGCTATAGCCTAACCTAAAACCAATCCATCTTCCGTTCATTATTCGATATGGTGGCGACATGTTTCGAATTTGCGAACGTGTGGGATCGGTTGTGAGGTTGGACCAGATTTTTACGAGCGAGCGGAGCGAGCGTGCAACGGTCACAATTTCCAAGCTATACATATCCCTTATATTGCCTTGCTTATATTTCGTGCTAGTACCTAATTTTGTCAGCCATTTCGGACATCACATTGCACTGTACTATGTGGAAATAGTACTATTTATGTGAAACTATTCATAAACTGTAAACATGTGTCGGTAGGCAATAGGATAAATACTTCCGGCTCCTCAGGCTGGTGCGAATATTTCAATGTCCGTATGTGCCAAACCGTTGGTTTATGACACACCTTTACGCGTCTCTCGCTCGACGCGCTCGCTCGAAAACTATAGCCTAACCTAAAACCAATCCATCTTCCGTTCATTATTCGATATGGTGGCGACATATTTCAAATTTGCGAACGTGTCGGATCGGTTGCGAGGTTGGACTAGATTTTTTCGAGCGAGCGGAGCGAGCGAGCAACGATCACAATTTCCAACCTATACATACACCTTATATTGCCTTCCATATATTTCGTGTTATTACCTAATTTTGTCAGCCATTTCGGACATCACATTGCATTGTACTATGTGGAAATATTACTATTTATGTGAAACTATTCATAAACTGTAAACATGTGTCGGTAGGCAATAGGATAAATTCTTCCGGCTCCTCGGGCTGGTGCGAATATTTCAATGTCCGTATGTGCCAAACCGTTGGTTTATGACACACCTATACGCGTCACTCGCTCGCTGCGCTCGCTCGAAAACTATAGCCTAACCTAAAACCAATCCATCTTGCGTTCATTATTCGATATGATGGCGACTTATTTCAAATTTGCGAACGTGTCGGATCGGTTGTGGGGTTGGACTAGATTTTTACGAGCGAGCGGAGCGAGCGAGCAACGATCGCAATTTCCAAGCTATACATATACCATATATTGTCTTGCATATATTTCGTGCTTGTACCTAATTTTGTCAGCCATTTCGGACATCACGTTGCACTGTACTATGAGGAAACGGTACTAATTATGTGAAACTATTGGTAAACCGTAAACATTTGTCAGAAGGCAGTAGGATAAAGACTTCCGGCTCCTCGGGCTGGTGCGAATATATCAATGTCCGTATGTGCCAAACCGATGGTTTGTGACACACCTTCACGCGTCTCTCGTTCGCTGCGCTTGCACGAAAGCTATAGCCTAACCTAAAACCAATCCATCTTCCGTTCATTATTCGATATGGTGGCGACATATTTCAAATTTGCGAACGTGTGGGATCGGTTGTGAGGTTGGACAAGATTTTTACGAGCGAGCGGAGCGAGCGAGCAACGGTCACAATTTCCAAGCTATACATATACCTTATATTGCCTTGCATATATGTCGTGTTATTACCTAATTTTGTCAGCCATTTCGGACATCACGTTGCACTGTACTATGAGGAAACGGTACTAATTATGTGAAACTATTGGTAAACCGTAAACATTTGTCAGAAGGCAATAGGATAAAGACTTCCGGCTCCTCGGGCGAATATTTCAATGTCCGTATGTGCCAAACCGTTGGTTTGTGACACACCTTTACGCGTCTCTCGTTCGCTGCGCTCGCACGAAAGCTATAGCCTAACCTAAAACCAATCCATCTTCCGTTCATTATTCGATATGGTGGCGACATATTTCAAATTTGCGAACGTGTCCGATCGGTTGAGAGGTTGGACTAGATTTTTTCGAGCGAGCGGAGCGAGCGAGCAACGATCACAATTTCCAACCTATACATCCACCTTATATTGCCTTGCCTATATGTCGTGTTATTACCTAATTTTGTCTGCCATTTCGGACATCACATTGCACTGTACTATGAGGAAACGGTACTAATTATGTGAAACTGTTGGTAAACCGTAAACATTTGTCAGAAGGCAATAGGATAAAGACTTTCGGCTTCTCGGGCTGGTGCGAATATTTCAATGTCCGTATGTGACAAACCGTTGGTTTGTGACACACCTTTACGCGTCTCTCGCTCGCTGCGCTCGCACGAAAGCTATAGCCTAACCTAAAACCAATCCATCTTCCGTTCATTATTCGATATGGTGGCGACATATTTCAAATTTGCGAACGTGTCGGATCGGTTGTGAGGTTGGACTAGATTTTTTCGAGCGAGCGGAGCGAGCGAGCATCGATCACAATTTCCAACCTATACATACACCTTATATTGCCTTGCATATATGTCGTGTTATTACCTAATTTTGTCAGCCATTTCGGACATCACATTGCACTGTACTATGAGGAAATAGTACTATTTATGTGAAACTATTCATAAACTGTAAACATGTGTCGGTAGGCAATAGGATAAATACTTCCGGCTCCTCGGGCTGGTGCGAATATTTCAATGTCCGTATGTGCCAAACCGTTGGTTTATGACACACCTATACGCGTCACTCGCTCGCTGCGCTCGCTCGAAAACTATAGCCTAACCTAAAACCAATCCATCTTGCGTTCATTATTCGATATGATGGCGACTTATTTCAAATTTGCGAACGTGTCGGATCGGTTGTGGGGTTGGACTAGATTTTTACGAGCGAGCGGAGCGAGCGAGCAACGATCGCAATTTCCAAGCTATACATATACCATATATTGTCTTGCATATATTTCGTGCTTGTACCTAATTTTGTCAGCCATTTCGGACATCACGTTGCACTGTACTATGAGGAAACGGTACTAATTATGTGAAACTATTCATAAACTGTAAACATGTGTCGGTAGGCAATAGGATAAAGACTTCCGGCTCCTCGGGCTGGTGCGAATATTTCAATGTCCGTATGTGCCAAACCGCTGGTTTATGACAAACCTATACGCGTCCCTCGCTCGCTGCGCTCGCTCGAAAACTATAGCCTAACCTAAAACCAATCCATCTTGCGTTCATTATTCGATATGATGGCGACATATTGCAAATTTGCGAACGTGTCGGATCGGTTGTGGGGTTGGACCAGATTTTTACGAGCGAGCGGAGCGAGCGAGCAACGGTCACAATTTCCAAGCTATACATATACCATATATTGTCTTGCATATATTTCGTGCTTGTACCTAATTTTGTCAGCCATTTCGGACATCACGTTGCACTGTACTATGAGGAAACGGTACTAATTATGTGAAACTATTGGTAAACCGTAAACATTTGTCAGAAGGCAATAGGATAAAGACTTCCGGCTCCTCGGGCTGGTGCGAATATATCAATGTCCGTATGTGCCAAACCGATGGTTTGTGACACACCTTCACGCGTCTCTCGTTCGCTGCGCTTGCACGAAAGCTATAGCCTAACCTAAAACCAATCCATCTTCCGTTCATTATTCGATATGGTGGCGACATATTTCAAATTTGCGAACGTGTGGGATCGGTTGTGAGGTTGGACAAGATTTTTACGAGCGAGCGGAGCGAGCGAGCAACGGTCACAATTTCCAAGCTATACATATACCTTATATTGCCTTGCATATATGTCGTGTTATTACCTAATTTTGTCAGCCATTTCGGACATCACGTTGCACTGTACTATGAGGAAACGGTACTAATTATGTGAAACTATTGGTAAACCGTAAACATTTGTCAGAAGGCAATAGGATAAAGACTTCCGGCTCCTCGGGCGAATATTTCAATGTCCGTATGTGCCAAACCGTTGGTTTGTGACACACCTTTACGCGTCTCTCGTTCGCTGCGCTCGCACGAAAGCTATAGCCTAACCTAAAACCAATCCATCTTCCGTTCATTATTCGATATGGTGGCGACATATTTCAAATTTGCGAACGTGTCCGATCGGTTGAGAGGTTGGACTAGATTTTTTCGAGCGAGCGGAGCGAGCGAGCAACGATCACAATTTCCAACCTATACATCCACCTTATATTGCCTTGCCTATATGTCGTGTTATTACCTAATTTTGTCTGCCATTTCGGACATCACATTGCACTGTACTATGAGGAAACGGTACTAATTATGTGAAACTGTTGGTAAACCGTAAACATTTGTCAGAAGGCAATAGGATAAAGACTTTCGGCTTCTCGGGCTGGTGCGAATATTTCAATGTCCGTATGTGACAAACCGTTGGTTTGTGACACACCTTTACGCGTCTCTCGCTCGCTGCGCTCGCACGAAAGCTATAGCCTAACCTAAAACCAATCCATCTTCCGTTCATTATTCGATATGGTGGCGACATATTTCAAATTTGCGAACGTGTCGGATCGGTTGTGAGGTTGGACTAGATTTTTTCGAGCGAGCGGAGCGAGCGAGCATCGATCACAATTTCCAACCTATACATACACCTTATATTGCCTTGCATATATGTCGTGTTATTACCTAATTTTGTCAGCCATTTCGGACATCACATTGCACTGTACTATGAGGAAATAGTACTATTTATGTGAAACTATTCATAAACTGTAAACATGTGTCGGTAGGCAATAGGATAAATACTTCCGGCTCCTCGGGCTGGTGCGAATATTTCAATGTCCGTATGTGCCAAACCGTTGGTTTATGACACACCTATACGCGTCACTCGCTCGCTGCGCTCGCTCGAAAACTATAGCCTAACCTAAAACCAATCCATCTTGCGTTCATTATTCGATATGATGGCGACTTATTTCAAATTTGCGAACGTGTCGGATCGGTTGTGGGGTTGGACTAGATTTTTACGAGCGAGCGGAGCGAGCGAGCAACGATCGCAATTTCCAAGCTATACATATACCATATATTGTCTTGCATATATTTCGTGCTTGTACCTAATTTTGTCAGCCATTTCGGACATCACGTTGCACTGTACTATGAGGAAACGGTACTAATTATGTGAAACTATTCATAAACTGTAAACATGTGTCGGTAGGCAATAGGATAAAGACTTCCGGCTCCTCGGGCTGGTGCGAATATTTCAATGTCCGTATGTGCCAAACCGCTGGTTTATGACAAACCTATACGCGTCCCTCGCTCGCTGCGCTCGCTCGAAAACTATAGCCTAACCTAAAACCAATCCATCTTGCGTTCATTATTCGATATGATGGCGACATATTGCAAATTTGCGAACGTGTCGGATCGGTTGTGGGGTTGGACCAGATTTTTACGAGCGAGCGGAGCGAGCGAGCAACGGTCACAATTTCCAAGCTATACATATACCATATATTGTCTTGCATATATTTCGTGCTTGTACCTAATTTTGTCAGCCATTTCGGACATCACGTTGCACTGTACTATGAGGAAACGGTACTAATTATGTGAAACTATTGGTAAACCGTAAACATTTGTCAGAAGGCAATAGGATAAAGACTTCCGGCTCCTCGGGCTGGTGCGAATATATCAATGTCCGTATGTGCCAAACCGATGGTTTGTGACACACCTTCACGCGTCTCTCGTTCGCTGCGCTTGCACGAAAGCTATAGCCTAACCTAAAACCAATCCATCTTCCGTTCATTATTCGATATGGTGGCGACATATTTCAAATTTGCGAACGTGTGGGATCGGTTGTGAGGTTGGACAAGATTTTTACGAGCGAGCGGAGCGAGCGAGCAACGGTCACAATTTCCAAGCTATACATATACCTTATATTGCCTTGCATATATGTCGTGTTATTACCTAATTTTGTCAGCCATTTCGGACATCACGTTGCACTGTACTATGAGGAAACGGTACTAATTATGTGAAACTATTGGTAAACCGTAAACATTTGTCAGAAGGCAATAGGATAAAGACTTCCGGCTCCTCGGGCGAATATTTCAATGTCCGTATGTGCCAAACCGTTGGTTTGTGACACACCTTTACGCGTCTCTCGTTCGCTGCGCTCGCACGAAAGCTATAGCCTAACCTAAAACCAATCCATCTTCCGTTCATTATTCGATATGGTGGCGACATATTTCAAATTTGCGAACGTGTCCGATCGGTTGAGAGGTTGGACTAGATTTTTTCGAGCGAGCGGAGCGAGCGAGCAACGATCACAATTTCCAACCTATACATCCACCTTATATTGCCTTGCCTATATGTCGTGTTATTACCTAATTTTGTCTGCCATTTCGGACATCACATTGCACTGTACTATGAGGAAACGGTACTAATTATGTGAAACTGTTGGTAAACCGTAAACATTTGTCAGAAGGCAATAGGATAAAGACTTTCGGCTTCTCGGGCTGGTGCGAATATTTCAATGTCCGTATGTGACAAACCGTTGGTTTGTGACACACCTTTACGCGTCTCTCGCTCGCTGCGCTCGCACGAAAGCTATAGCCTAACCTAAAACCAATCCATCTTCCGTTCATTATTCGATATGGTGGCGACATATTTCAAATTTGCGAACGTGTCGGATCGGTTGTGAGGTTGGACTAGATTTTTTCGAGCGAGCGGAGCGAGCGAGCATCGATCACAATTTCCAACCTATACATACACCTTATATTGCCTTGCATATATGTCGTGTTATTACCTAATTTTGTCAGCCATTTCGGACATCACATTGCACTGTACTATGAGGAAATAGTACTATTTATGTGAAACTATTCATAAACTGTAAACATGTGTCGGTAGGCAATAGGATAAATACTTCCGGCTCCTCGGGCTGGTGCGAATATTTCAATGTCCGTATGTGCCAAACCGTTGGTTTATGACACACCTATACGCGTCACTCGCTCGCTGCGCTCGCTCGAAAACTATAGCCTAACCTAAAACCAATCCATCTTGCGTTCATTATTCGATATGATGGCGACTTATTTCAAATTTGCGAACGTGTCGGATCGGTTGTGGGGTTGGACTAGATTTTTACGAGCGAGCGGAGCGAGCGAGCAACGATCGCAATTTCCAAGCTATACATATACCATATATTGTCTTGCATATATTTCGTGCTTGTACCTAATTTTGTCAGCCATTTCGGACATCACGTTGCACTGTACTATGAGGAAACGGTACTAATTATGTGAAACTATTGGTAAACCGTAAACATTTGTCAGAAGGCAATAGGATAAAGACTTCCGGCTCCTCGGGCGAATATTTCAATGTCCGTATGTGCCAAACCGTTGGTTTGTGACACACCTTTACGCGTCTCTCGTTCGCTGCGCTCGCACGAAAGCTATAGCCTAACCTAAAACCAATCCATCTTCCGTTCATTATTCGATATGGTGGCGACATATTTCAAATTTGCGAACGTGTCGGATCGGTTGTGAGGTTGGACTAGATTTTTTCGAGCGAGCGGAGCGAGCGAGCATCGATCACAATTTCCAACCTATACATACACCTTATATTGCCTTGCATATATGTCGTGTTATTACCTAATTTTGTCAGCCATTTCGGACATCACATTGCACTGTACTATGAGGAAATAGTACTATTTATGTGAAACTATTCATAAACTGTAAACATGTGTCGGTAGGCAATAGGATAAATACTTCCGGCTCCTCGGGCTGGTGCGAATATTTCAATGTCCGTATGTGCCAAACCGTTGGTTTATGACACACCTATACGCGTCACTCGCTCGCTGCGCTCGCTCGAAAACTATAGCCTAACCTAAAACCAATCCATCTTGCGTTCATTATTCGATATGATGGCGACTTATTTCAAATTTGCGAACGTGTCGGATCGGTTGTGGGGTTGGACTAGATTTTTACGAGCGAGCGGAGCGAGCGAGCAACGATCGCAATTTCCAAGCTATACATATACCATATATTGTCTTGCATATATTTCGTGCTTGTACCTAATTTTGTCAGCCATTTCGGACATCACGTTGCACTGTACTATGAGGAAACGGTACTAATTATGTGAAACTATTGGTAAACCGTAAACATTTGTCAGAAGGCAATAGGATAAAGACTTCCGGCTCCTCGGGCGAATATTTCAATGTCCGTATGTGCCAAACCGTTGGTTTGTGACACACCTTTACGCGTCTCTCGCTCGCTGCGCTCGCACGAAAGCTATAGCCTAACCTAAAACCAATCCATCTTCCGTTCATTATTCGATATGGTGGCGACATATTTCAAATTTGCGAACGTGTCGGATCGGTTGTGAGGTTGGACTAGATTTTTTCGAGCGAGCGGAGCGAGCGAGCATCGATCACAATTTCCAACCTATACATACACCTTATATTGCCTTGCATATATGTCGTGTTATTACCTAATTTTGTCAGCCATTTCGGACATCACATTGCACTGTACTATGAGGAAATAGTACTATTTATGTGAAACTATTCATAAACTGTAAACATGTGTCGGTAGGCAATAGGATAAATACTTCCGGCTCCTCGGGCTGGTGCGAATATTTCAATGTCCGTATGTGCCAAACCGTTGGTTTATGACACACCTATACGCGTCACTCGCTCGCTGCGCTCGCTCGAAAACTATAGCCTAACCTAAAACCAATCCATCTTGCGTTCATTATTCGATATGATGGCGACTTATTTCAAATTTGCGAACGTGTCGGATCGGTTGTGGGGTTGGACTAGATTTTTACGAGCGAGCGGAGCGAGCGAGCAACGATCGCAATTTCCAAGCTATACATATACCATATATTGTCTTGCATATATTTCGTGCTTGTACCTAATTTTGTCAGCCATTTCGGACATCACGTTGCACTGTACTATGAGGAAACGGTACTAATTATGTGAAACTATTCATAAACTGTAAACATGTGTCGGTAGGCAATAGGATAAAGACTTCCGGCTCCTCGGGCTGGTGCGAATATTTCAATGTCCGTATGTGCCAAACCGCTGGTTTATGACAAACCTATACGCGTCCCTCGCTCGCTGCGCTCGCTCGAAAACTATAGCCTAACCTAAAACCAATCCATCTTGCGTTCATTATTCGATATGATGGCGACATATTGCAAATTTGCGAACGTGTCGGATCGGTTGTGGGGTTGGACCAGATTTTTACGAGCGAGCGGAGCGAGCGAGCAACGGTCACAATTTCCAAGCTATACATATACCATATATTGTCTTGCATATATTTCGTGCTTGTACCTAATTTTGTCAGCCATTTCGGACATCACGTTGCACTGTACTATGAGGAAACGGTACTAATTATGTGAAACTATTGGTAAACCGTAAACATTTGTCAGAAGGCAATAGGATAAAGACTTCCGGCTCCTCGGGCTGGTGCGAATATATCAATGTCCGTATGTGCCAAACCGATGGTTTGTGACACACCTTCACGCGTCTCTCGTTCGCTGCGCTTGCACGAAAGCTATAGCCTAACCTAAAACCAATCCATCTTCCGTTCATTATTCGATATGGTGGCGACATATTTCAAATTTGCGAACGTGTGGGATCGGTTGTGAGGTTGGACAAGATTTTTACGAGCGAGCGGAGCGAGCGAGCAACGGTCACAATTTCCAAGCTATACATATACCTTATATTGCCTTGCATATATGTCGTGTTATTACCTAATTTTGTCAGCCATTTCGGACATCACGTTGCACTGTACTATGAGGAAACGGTACTAATTATGTGAAACTATTGGTAAACCGTAAACATTTGTCAGAAGGCAATAGGATAAAGACTTCCGGCTCCTCGGGCGAATATTTCAATGTCCGTATGTGCCAAACCGTTGGTTTGTGACACACCTTTACGCGTCTCTCGTTCGCTGCGCTCGCACGAAAGCTATAGCCTAACCTAAAACCAATCCATCTTCCGTTCATTATTCGATATGGTGGCGACATATTTCAAATTTGCGAACGTGTCCGATCGGTTGAGAGGTTGGACTAGATTTTTTCGAGCGAGCGGAGCGAGCGAGCAACGATCACAATTTCCAACCTATACATCCACCTTATATTGCCTTGCCTATATGTCGTGTTATTACCTAATTTTGTCTGCCATTTCGGACATCACATTGCACTGTACTATGAGGAAACGGTACTAATTATGTGAAACTGTTGGTAAACCGTAAACATTTGTCAGAAGGCAATAGGATAAAGACTTTCGGCTTCTCGGGCTGGTGCGAATATTTCAATGTCCGTATGTGACAAACCGTTGGTTTGTGACACACCTTTACGCGTCTCTCGCTCGCTGCGCTCGCACGAAAGCTATAGCCTAACCTAAAACCAATCCATCTTCCGTTCATTATTCGATATGGTGGCGACATATTTCAAATTTGCGAACGTGTCGGATCGGTTGTGAGGTTGGACTAGATTTTTTCGAGCGAGCGGAGCGAGCGAGCATCGATCACAATTTCCAACCTATACATACACCTTATATTGCCTTGCATATATGTCGTGTTATTACCTAATTTTGTCAGCCATTTCGGACATCACATTGCACTGTACTATGAGGAAATAGTACTATTTATGTGAAACTATTCATAAACTGTAAACATGTGTCGGTAGGCAATAGGATAAATACTTCCGGCTCCTCGGGCTGGTGCGAATATTTCAATGTCCGTATGTGCCAAACCGTTGGTTTATGACACACCTATACGCGTCACTCGCTCGCTGCGCTCGCTCGAAAACTATAGCCTAACCTAAAACCAATCCATCTTGCGTTCATTATTCGATATGATGGCGACTTATTTCAAATTTGCGAACGTGTCGGATCGGTTGTGGGGTTGGACTAGATTTTTACGAGCGAGCGGAGCGAGCGAGCAACGATCGCAATTTCCAAGCTATACATATACCATATATTGTCTTGCATATATTTCGTGCTTGTACCTAATTTTGTCAGCCATTTCGGACATCACGTTGCACTGTACTATGAGGAAACGGTACTAATTATGTGAAACTATTCATAAACTGTAAACATGTGTCGGTAGGCAATAGGATAAAGACTTCCGGCTCCTCGGGCTGGTGCGAATATTTCAATGTCCGTATGTGCCAAACCGCTGGTTTATGACAAACCTATACGCGTCCCTCGCTCGCTGCGCTCGCTCGAAAACTATAGCCTAACCTAAAACCAATCCATCTTGCGTTCATTATTCGATATGATGGCGACATATTGCAAATTTGCGAACGTGTCGGATCGGTTGTGGGGTTGGACCAGATTTTTACGAGCGAGCGGAGCGAGCGAGCAACGGTCACAATTTCCAAGCTATACATATACCATATATTGTCTTGCATATATTTCGTGCTTGTACCTAATTTTGTCAGCCATTTCGGACATCACGTTGCACTGTACTATGAGGAAACGGTACTAATTATGTGAAACTATTGGTAAACCGTAAACATTTGTCAGAAGGCAATAGGATAAAGACTTCCGGCTCCTCGGGCTGGTGCGAATATATCAATGTCCGTATGTGCCAAACCGATGGTTTGTGACACACCTTCACGCGTCTCTCGTTCGCTGCGCTTGCACGAAAGCTATAGCCTAACCTAAAACCAATCCATCTTCCGTTCATTATTCGATATGGTGGCGACATATTTCAAATTTGCGAACGTGTGGGATCGGTTGTGAGGTTGGACAAGATTTTTACGAGCGAGCGGAGCGAGCGAGCAACGGTCACAATTTCCAAGCTATACATATACCTTATATTGCCTTGCATATATGTCGTGTTATTACCTAATTTTGTCAGCCATTTCGGACATCACGTTGCACTGTACTATGAGGAAACGGTACTAATTATGTGAAACTATTGGTAAACCGTAAACATTTGTCAGAAGGCAATAGGATAAAGACTTCCGGCTCCTCGGGCGAATATTTCAATGTCCGTATGTGCCAAACCGTTGGTTTGTGACACACCTTTACGCGTCTCTCGTTCGCTGCGCTCGCACGAAAGCTATAGCCTAACCTAAAACCAATCCATCTTCCGTTCATTATTCGATATGGTGGCGACATATTTCAAATTTGCGAACGTGTCCGATCGGTTGAGAGGTTGGACTAGATTTTTTCGAGCGAGCGGAGCGAGCGAGCAACGATCACAATTTCCAACCTATACATCCACCTTATATTGCCTTGCCTATATGTCGTGTTATTACCTAATTTTGTCTGCCATTTCGGACATCACATTGCACTGTACTATGAGGAAACGGTACTAATTATGTGAAACTGTTGGTAAACCGTAAACATTTGTCAGAAGGCAATAGGATAAAGACTTTCGGCTTCTCGGGCTGGTGCGAATATTTCAATGTCCGTATGTGACAAACCGTTGGTTTGTGACACACCTTTACGCGTCTCTCGCTCGCTGCGCTCGCACGAAAGCTATAGCCTAACCTAAAACCAATCCATCTTCCGTTCATTATTCGATATGGTGGCGACATATTTCAAATTTGCGAACGTGTCGGATCGGTTGTGAGGTTGGACTAGATTTTTTCGAGCGAGCGGAGCGAGCGAGCATCGATCACAATTTCCAACCTATACATACACCTTATATTGCCTTGCATATATGTCGTGTTATTACCTAATTTTGTCAGCCATTTCGGACATCACATTGCACTGTACTATGAGGAAATAGTACTATTTATGTGAAACTATTCATAAACTGTAAACATGTGTCGGTAGGCAATAGGATAAATACTTCCGGCTCCTCGGGCTGGTGCGAATATTTCAATGTCCGTATGTGCCAAACCGTTGGTTTATGACACACCTATACGCGTCACTCGCTCGCTGCGCTCGCTCGAAAACTATAGCCTAACCTAAAACCAATCCATCTTGCGTTCATTATTCGATATGATGGCGACTTATTTCAAATTTGCGAACGTGTCGGATCGGTTGTGGGGTTGGACTAGATTTTTACGAGCGAGCGGAGCGAGCGAGCAACGATCGCAATTTCCAAGCTATACATATACCATATATTGTCTTGCATATATTTCGTGCTTGTACCTAATTTTGTCAGCCATTTCGGACATCACGTTGCACTGTACTATGAGGAAACGGTACTAATTATGTGAAACTATTCATAAACTGTAAACATGTGTCGGTAGGCAATAGGATAAAGACTTCCGGCTCCTCGGGCTGGTGCGAATATTTCAATGTCCGTATGTGCCAAACCGCTGGTTTATGACAAACCTATACGCGTCCCTCGCTCGCTGCGCTCGCTCGAAAACTATAGCCTAACCTAAAACCAATCCATCTTGCGTTCATTATTCGATATGATGGCGACATATTGCAAATTTGCGAACGTGTCGGATCGGTTGTGGGGTTGGACCAGATTTTTACGAGCGAGCGGAGCGAGCGAGCAACGGTCACAATTTCCAAGCTATACATATACCATATATTGTCTTGCATATATTTCGTGCTTGTACCTAATTTTGTCAGCCATTTCGGACATCACGTTGCACTGTACTATGAGGAAACGGTACTAATTATGTGAAACTATTGGTAAACCGTAAACATTTGTCAGAAGGCAATAGGATAAAGACTTCCGGCTCCTCGGGCTGGTGCGAATATATCAATGTCCGTATGTGCCAAACCGATGGTTTGTGACACACCTTCACGCGTCTCTCGTTCGCTGCGCTTGCACGAAAGCTATAGCCTAACCTAAAACCAATCCATCTTCCGTTCATTATTCGATATGGTGGCGACATATTTCAAATTTGCGAACGTGTGGGATCGGTTGTGAGGTTGGACAAGATTTTTACGAGCGAGCGGAGCGAGCGAGCAACGGTCACAATTTCCAAGCTATACATATACCTTATATTGCCTTGCATATATGTCGTGTTATTACCTAATTTTGTCAGCCATTTCGGACATCACGTTGCACTGTACTATGAGGAAACGGTACTAATTATGTGAAACTATTGGTAAACCGTAAACATTTGTCAGAAGGCAATAGGATAAAGACTTCCGGCTCCTCGGGCGAATATTTCAATGTCCGTATGTGCCAAACCGTTGGTTTGTGACACACCTTTACGCGTCTCTCGTTCGCTGCGCTCGCACGAAAGCTATAGCCTAACCTAAAACCAATCCATCTTCCGTTCATTATTCGATATGGTGGCGACATATTTCAAATTTGCGAACGTGTCCGATCGGTTGAGAGGTTGGACTAGATTTTTTCGAGCGAGCGGAGCGAGCGAGCAACGATCACAATTTCCAACCTATACATCCACCTTATATTGCCTTGCCTATATGTCGTGTTATTACCTAATTTTGTCTGCCATTTCGGACATCACATTGCACTGTACTATGAGGAAACGGTACTAATTATGTGAAACTGTTGGTAAACCGTAAACATTTGTCAGAAGGCAATAGGATAAAGACTTTCGGCTTCTCGGGCTGGTGCGAATATTTCAATGTCCGTATGTGACAAACCGTTGGTTTGTGACACACCTTTACGCGTCTCTCGCTCGCTGCGCTCGCACGAAAGCTATAGCCTAACCTAAAACCAATCCATCTTCCGTTCATTATTCGATATGGTGGCGACATATTTCAAATTTGCGAACGTGTCGGATCGGTTGTGAGGTTGGACTAGATTTTTTCGAGCGAGCGGAGCGAGCGAGCATCGATCACAATTTCCAACCTATACATACACCTTATATTGCCTTGCATATATGTCGTGTTATTACCTAATTTTGTCAGCCATTTCGGACATCACATTGCACTGTACTATGAGGAAATAGTACTATTTATGTGAAACTATTCATAAACTGTAAACATGTGTCGGTAGGCAATAGGATAAATACTTCCGGCTCCTCGGGCTGGTGCGAATATTTCAATGTCCGTATGTGCCAAACCGTTGGTTTATGACACACCTATACGCGTCACTCGCTCGCTGCGCTCGCTCGAAAACTATAGCCTAACCTAAAACCAATCCATCTTGCGTTCATTATTCGATATGATGGCGACTTATTTCAAATTTGCGAACGTGTCGGATCGGTTGTGGGGTTGGACTAGATTTTTACGAGCGAGCGGAGCGAGCGAGCAACGATCGCAATTTCCAAGCTATACATATACCATATATTGTCTTGCATATATTTCGTGCTTGTACCTAATTTTGTCAGCCATTTCGGACATCACGTTGCACTGTACTATGAGGAAACGGTACTAATTATGTGAAACTATTCATAAACTGTAAACATGTGTCGGTAGGCAATAGGATAAAGACTTCCGGCTCCTCGGGCTGGTGCGAATATTTCAATGTCCGTATGTGCCAAACCGCTGGTTTATGACAAACCTATACGCGTCCCTCGCTCGCTGCGCTCGCTCGAAAACTATAGCCTAACCTAAAACCAATCCATCTTGCGTTCATTATTCGATATGATGGCGACATATTGCAAATTTGCGAACGTGTCGGATCGGTTGTGGGGTTGGACCAGATTTTTACGAGCGAGCGGAGCGAGCGAGCAACGGTCACAATTTCCAAGCTATACATATACCATATATTGTCTTGCATATATTTCGTGCTTGTACCTAATTTTGTCAGCCATTTCGGACATCACGTTGCACTGTACTATGAGGAAACGGTACTAATTATGTGAAACTATTGGTAAACCGTAAACATTTGTCAGAAGGCAATAGGATAAAGACTTCCGGCTCCTCGGGCTGGTGCGAATATATCAATGTCCGTATGTGCCAAACCGATGGTTTGTGACACACCTTCACGCGTCTCTCGTTCGCTGCGCTTGCACGAAAGCTATAGCCTAACCTAAAACCAATCCATCTTCCGTTCATTATTCGATATGGTGGCGACATATTTCAAATTTGCGAACGTGTGGGATCGGTTGTGAGGTTGGACAAGATTTTTACGAGCGAGCGGAGCGAGCGAGCAACGGTCACAATTTCCAAGCTATACATATACCTTATATTGCCTTGCATATATGTCGTGTTATTACCTAATTTTGTCAGCCATTTCGGACATCACGTTGCACTGTACTATGAGGAAATAGTACTATTTATGTGAAACTATTCATAAACTGTAAACATGTGTCGGTAGGCAATAGGATAAATACTTCCGGCTCCTCGGGCTGGTGCGAATATTTCAATGTCCGTATGTGCCAAACCGTTGGTTTATGACACACCTATACGCGTCACTCGCTCGCTGCGCTCGCTCGAAAACTATAGCCTAACCTAAAACCAATCCATCTTGCGTTCATTATTCGATATGATGGCGACTTATTTCAAATTTGCGAACGTGTCGGATCGGTTGTGGGGTTGGACTAGATTTTTACGAGCGAGCGGAGCGAGCGAGCAACGATCGCAATTTCCAAGCTATACATATACCATATATTGTCTTGCATATATTTCGTGCTTGTACCTAATTTTGTCAGCCATTTCGGACATCACGTTGCACTGTACTATGAGGAAACGGTACTAATTATGTGAAACTATTCATAAACTGTAAACATGTGTCGGTAGGCAATAGGATAAAGACTTCCGGCTCCTCGGGCTGGTGCGAATATTTCAATGTCCGTATGTGCCAAACCGCTGGTTTATGACAAACCTATACGCGTCCCTCGCTCGCTGCGCTCGCTCGAAAACTATAGCCTAACCTAAAACCAATCCATCTTCCGTTCATTATTCGATATGGTGGCGACATATTTCAAATTGCGAACGTGTGGGATCGGTTGTGAGGTTGGACAAGATTTTTACGAGCGAGCGGAGCGAGCGACCAACGGTCACAATTTCCAAGCTATACATATACCTTATATTGCCTTGCATATATGTCGTGTTATTACCTAATTTTGTCAGCCATTTCGGACATCACGTTGCACTGTACTATGAGGAACGGTACTAATTATGTGAAACTATTGGTGAAACCGTAAACTTTGTCAGAAGGCAATAGGATAAAGACTTCCGGCTCCTCGGGTCGAATATTTCAATGTCCGTATGTGCAAACCGTTGGTTCTGTGACACACCTTTACGCGTCTCTCGTTCGCTGCGCTCGCACGAAAGCTATAGCCTAACCTAAAACCAATCCATCTTCCGTTCATTATTCGATATGGTGGCGACATATTTCAAATTGCGAACGTGTCCGATCGGTTGAGAGGTTGGACTAGATTTTTTCGAGCGAGCGGAGCGAGCGAGCAACCGATCACATATTTCCAACCTATACATCCACCTTATATTGCCTTGCCTATATGTCGTGTTATTACCTAATTTTTGTCTGCCATTTCGGACATCACATTGCACTGTACTATGAGGAAACGGTACTAATTATGTGAAACTGTTGGTAAACCGTAAACATTTGTCAGAAGGCAATAGGATAAAGACTTTCGGCTTCTCGGGCTGGTGCGAATATTTCAATGTCCGTATGTGACAAACCGTTGGTTTGTGACACACCTTTACGCGTCTCTCGCTCGCTGCGCTCGCACGAAAGCTATAGCCTAACCTAAAACCAATCCATCTTCCGTTCATTATTCGATATGGTGGCGACATATTTCAAATTTGCGAACGTGTCGGATCGGTTGTGAGGTTGGACTAGATTTTTTCGAGCGAGCGGAGCGAGCGAGCATCGATCACAATTTCCAACCTATACATACACCTTATATTGCCTTGCATATATGTCGTGTTATTACCTAATTTTGTCAGCCATTTCGGACATCACATTGCACTGTACTATGAGGAAATAGTACTATTTATGTGAAACTATTCATAAACTGTAAACATGTGTCGGTAGGCAATAGGATAAATACTTCCGGCTCCTCGGGCTGGTGCGAATATTTCAATGTCCGTATGTGCCAAACCGTTGGTTTATGACACACCTATACGCGTCACTCGCTCGCTGCGCTCGCTCGAAAACTATAGCCTAACCTAAAACCAATCCATCTTGCGTTCATTATTCGATATGATGGCGACTTATTTCAAATTTGCGAACGTGTCGGATCGGTTGTGGGGTTGGACTAGATTTTTACGAGCGAGCGGAGCGAGCGAGCAACGATCGCAATTTCCAAGCTATACATATACCATATATTGTCTTGCATATATTTCGTGCTTGTACCTAACTTTGTCAGCCATTTCGGACATCACGTTGCACTGTACTATGAGGAAACGGTACTAATTATGTGAAACTATTGGTAAACCGTAAACATTTGTCAGAAGGCAATAGGATAAAGACTTCCGGCTCCTCGGGCTGGTGCGAATATATCAATGTCCGTATGTGCCAAACCGATGGTTTGTGACACACCTTTACGCGTCTCTCGTTCGCTGCGCTCGCACGAAAGCTATAGCCTAACCTAAAACCAATCCATCTTCCGTTCATTATTCGATATGGTGGCGACATGTTTCGAATTTGCGAACGTGTGGGATCGGTTGTGAGGTTGGACCAGATTTTTACGAGCGAGCGGAGCGAGCGTGCAACGGTCACAATTTCCAAGCTATACATATCCCTTATATTGCCTTGCTTATATTTCGTGCTAGTACCTAATTTTGTCAGCCATTTCGGACATCACATTGCACTGTACTATGTGGAAATAGTACTATTTATGTGAAACTATTCATAAACTGTAAACATGTGTCGGTAGGCAATAGGATAAATACTTCCGGCTCCTCAGGCTGGTGCGAATATTTCAATGTCCGTATGTGCCAAACCGTTGGTTTATGACACACCTTTACGCGTCTCTCGCTCGACGCGCTCGCTCGAAAGCTATAGCCTAACCTAAAACCAATCCATCTTCCGTTCATTATTCGATATGGTGGCGACATATTTCAAATTTGCGAACGTGTCGGATCGGTTGCGAGGTTGGACTAGATTTTTTCGAGCGAGCGGAGCGAGCGAGCAACGATCACAATTTCCAACCTATACATACACCTTATATTGCCTTCCATATATTTCGTGTTATTACCTAATTTTGTCAGCCATTTCGGACATCACGTTGCACTGTACTATGAGGAAACGATACTAATTATGTGAAACTATGGGTAAACCGTAAACATTTGTCAGAAGGCAATAGGATAAATACTTCCGGCTCCTCGGGCTGGTGCCAATATTTCAATGTCCGTATGTGCCAAACCGTTGGTTTAGGACACATCTATACGCGTAACTCGCTCGCTGCGCTCGCTCGAAAACTATAGCCTAACCTAAAACCAATCCATCTTGCGTTCATTATTCGATATGATGGCGACATATTTCAAATTTGCGAACGTGTCGGATCGGTTGTGGGGTTGGACTAGATTTTTACGAGCGAGCGGAGCGAGCGAGCAACGATCACAATTTCCAAGCTATACATATACCATATATTGTCTTGCATATATTTCGTGCTTGTACCTAATTTTGTCAGCCATTTCGGACATCACGTTGCACTGTACTATGAGGAAACGGTACTAATTATGTGAAACTATTGGTAAACCGTAAACATTTTTCAGAAGGCGATAGGATAGAGACTTCCGGCTCCTCGGGCTGTTGCGAATATTTCAATGTCCGTATGTGCCAAACCGTTGGTTTATGACACACCTTTACGCGTCTCTCGCTCGACGCGCTCGCTCGAAAACTATAGCCTAACCTAAAACGAATCCATCTTCCGTTCATTATTCGATATGGTGGCGACATGTTTCAAATTTGCGAACGTGTGGGATCGGTTGTGAGGTTGGACTAGATTTTTACGAGCAAGCGGAGCGAGCGAGCAACGGTCACAGTTTCCAAGCTATACATGTACCTTATATTGCCTTCCATATATTTCGTGTTATTACCTAATTTTGTCAGCCATTTCGGACATCACATTGCACTGTACTATGAGGAAATAGTACTATTTATGTGAAACTATTCATAAACTGTAAACATGTGTCGGTAGGCAATAGGATAAATACTTCCGGCTCCTCGGGCTGGTGCGAATATTTCAATGTCCGTATGTGCCAAACCGTTGGTTTATGACACACCTATACGCGTCACTCGCTCGCTGCGCTCGCTCGAAAACTATAGCCTAACCTAAAACCAATCCATCTTGCGTTCATTATTCGATATGATGGCGACATATTTCAAATTTGCGAACGTGTCGAATCGGTTGTGGGGTTGGACTAGATATTTACGAGCGAGCGGAGCGAGCGAGCAACGGTCACAATTTCCAAGCTATACATATACCATATATTGTCTTGCATATATTTCGTTCTTGTACCTAATTTTGTCAGCCATTTCGGACATCACGTTGCACTGTACTATGAGGAAACGGTACTAATTATGTGAAACTATTGGTAAACCGTAAACATTTGTCAGAAGGCAATAGGATAAAGACTTCCGGCTCCTCGGGCTGGTGCGAATATATCAATGTCCGTATGTGCCAAACCGATGGTTTGTGACACACATTTACGCGTCTCTCGTTCGCTGCGCTCGCACGAAAGCTATAGCCTAACCTAAAACCAATCCATCTTCCGTTCATTATTCGATATGGTGGCGACATGTTTCAAATTTGCGAACGTGTCGGATCGGTTGTGAGGTTGGACTAGATTTTTTCGAGCGAGCGGAGCGAGCGAGCAACGATCACAATTTCCAACCTATACATACACCTTATATTGCCTTGCATATATGTCGTGTTATTACCTAATTTTGTCAGCCATTTCGGACATCACATTGCATTGTACTATGTGGAAATATTACTATTTATGTGAAACTATTCATAAACTGTAAACATGTGTCGGTAGGCAATAGGATAAATTCTTCCGGCTCCTCGGGCTGGTGCGAATATTTCAATGTCCGTATGTGCCAAACCGTTGGTTTATGACACACCTATACGCGTCACTCGCTCGCTGCGCTCGCTCGAAAACTATAGCCTAACCTAAAACCAATCCATCTTGCGTTCATTATTCGATATGATGGCGACTTATTTCAAATTTGCGAACGTGTCGGATCGGTTGTGGGGTTGGACTAGATTTTTACGAGCGAGCGGAGCGAGCGAGCAACGATCACAATTTCCAAGCTATACATATACCATATATTGTCTTGCATATATTTCGTGCTTGTACCTAATTTTGTCAGCCATTTCGGACATCACGTTGCACTGTACTATGAGGAAACGGTACTAATTATGTGAAACTATTCATAAACTGTAAACATGTGTCGGTAGGCAATAGGATAAATACTTCCGGCTCCTCGGGCTGGAGCGAATATTTCAATGTCCGTATGTGCCAAACCGCTGGTTTATGACAAACCTATACGCGTCCCTCGCTCGCTGCGCTCGCTCGAAAACTATAGCCTAACCTAAAACCAATCCATCTTGCGTTCATTATTCGATATGATGGCGACATATTGCAAATTTGCGAACGTGTCGGATCGGTTGTGGGGTTGGACCAGATTTTTACGAGCGAGCGGAGCGAGCGAGCAACGGTCACAATTTCCAAGCTATACATATATCATATATTGTCTTGCATATATTTCGTGCTTGTACCTAATTTTGTCAGCCATTTCGGACATCACGTTGCACTGTACTATGAGGAAACGGTACTAATTATGTGAAACTATTGGTAAACCGTAAACATTTGTCAGAAGGCAATAGGATAAAGACTTCCGGCTCCTCGGGCTGGTGCGAATATATCAATGTCCGTATGTGCCAAACCGATGGTTTGTGACACACCTTTACGCGTCTCTCGTTCGCTGCGCTTGCACGAAAGCTATAGCCTAACCTAAAACCAATCCATCTTCCGTTCATTATTCGATATGGTGGCGACATATTTCAAATTTGCGAACGTGTGGGATCGGTTGTGAGGTTGGAGAAGATTTTTACGAGCGAGCGGAGCGAGCGAGCAACGGTCACAATTTCCAAGCTATACATATACCTTATATTGCCTTCCATATATTTCGTGTTATTACCTAATTTTGTCAGCCATTTCGGACATCACATTGCACTGTACTATGAGGAAATAGTACTATTTATGTGAAACTATTCATAAACTGTAAACATGTGTCGGTAGGCAATAGGATAAATACTTCCGGCTCCTCGGGCTGGTGCGAATATTTCAATGTCCGTATGTGCCAAACCGTTGGTTTATGACACACCATTACGCGTCTCTCGCTCGCGGCGCTCGCTCGAAAACTATAGCCTAACCTAAAACCAATCCATCTTGCGTTCATTATTCGATATGATGGCGACATATTTCAAATTTGCGAACGTGTCGGATCGGTTGTGGGGTTGGACTAAATTTTTACGAGCGAGCGGAGCGAGCGAGCAACGGTCACAATTTCCAAGCTATACATATACCATATATTGTCTTGCATATATTTCGTGCATGTACCTAATTTTGTCAGCCATTTCGGACATCACGTTGCACTGTACTATGAGGAAACGGTTCTAATTATGTGAAACTATTGGTAAACCGTAAACATTTGTCAGAAGGCGATAGGATAAATTCTTCCGGCTCCTCGGGCTGGTGCGAATATATCAATGTCCGTATGTGCCAAACCGATGGTTTGTGACACACCTTTACGCGTCTCTCGTTCGCTGCGCTCGCACGAAAGCTATAGCCGAACCTAAAACCAATCCATCTTCCGTTCATTATTCGATATGGTGGCGACATATTTCAAATTTGCGAACGTGTCGGATCGGTTGTGAGGTTGGACTTGATTTTTTCGAGCGAGCGGAGCGAGCGAGCAACGATCACAATTTCCAACCTATACATACACCTTATATTGCCTTGCATATATGTCGTGTTATTACCTAATTTTGTCAGCCATTTCGGACATCACGTTGCACTGTACTATGAGGAAACGATACTAATTATGTGAAACTATGGGTAAACCGTAAACATTTGTCAGAAGGCAATAGGATAAATACTTCCGGCTCCTCGGGCTGGTGCCAATATTTCAATGTCCGTATGTGCCAAACCGTTGGTTTATGACACATCTATACGCTTCCCACGCTCGCTGCGCTCGCTCGAAAACTATAGCCTAACCTAAAACCAATCCATCTTGCGTTCATTATTCGATATGATGGCGACATATTTCAAATTTGCGAACGTGTCGGATCGGTTGTGGGGTTGGACTAAATTTTTACGAGCGAGCGGAGCGAGCGAGCAACGGTCACAATTTCCAAGCTATACATATACCATATATTGTCTTGCATATATTTCGTGCATGTACCTAATTTTGTCAGCCATTTCGGACATCACGTTGCACTGTACTATGAGGAAACGGTTCTAATTATGTGAAACTATTGGTAAACCGTAAACATTTGTCAGAAGGCGATAGGATAAATTCTTCCGGCTCCTCGGGCTGGTGCGAATATATCAATGTCCGTATGTGCCAAACCGATGGTTTGTGACACACCTTTACGCGTCTCTCGTTCGCTGCGCTCGCACGAAAGCTATAGCCGAACCTAAAACCAATCCATCTTCCGTTCATTATTCGATATGGTGGCGACATGTTTCAAATTTGCGAACGTGTCGGATCGGTTGTGAGGTTGGACTAGATTTTTACGAGCAAGCGGAGCGAGCGAGCAACGGTCACAGTTTCCAAGCTATACATGTACCTTATATTGCCTTCCATATATTTCGTGTTATTACCTAATTTTGTCAGCCATTTCGGACATCACATTGCACTGTACTATGAGGAAATAGTACTATTTATGTGAAACTATTCATAAACTGTAAACATGTGTCGGTAGGCAATAGGATAAATACTTCCGGCTCCTCGGGCTGGTGCGAATATTTCAATGTCCGTATGTGCCAAACCGTTGGTTTATGACACACCTATACGCGTCACTCGCTCGCTGCGCTCGCTCGAAAACTATAGCCTAACCTAAAACCAATCCATCTTGCGTTCATTATTCGATATGATGGCGACATATTTCAAATTTGCGAACGTGTCGAATCGGTTGTGGGGTTGGACTAGATATTTACGAGCGAGCGGAGCGAGCGAGCAACGGTCACAATTTCCAAGCTATACATATACCATATATTGTCTTGCATATATTTCGTTCTGGTACCTAATTTTGTCAGCCATTTCGGACATCACGTTGCACTGTACTATGAGGAAACGGTACTAATTATGTGAAACTATTGGTAAACCGTAAACATTTGTCAGAAGGCAATAGGATAAAGACTTCCGGCTCCTCGGGCTGGTGCGAATATATCAATGTCCGTATGTGCCAAACCGATGGTTTGTGACACACATTTACGCGTCTCTCGTTCGCTGCGCTCGCACGAAAGCTATAGCCTAACCTAAAACCAATCCATCTTCCGTTCATTATTCGATATGGTGGCGACATGTTTCAAATTTGCGAACGTGTCGGATCGGTTGTGAGGTTGGACTAGATTTTTTCGAGCGAGCGGAGCGAGCGAGCAACGATCACAATTTCCAACCTATACATACACCTTATATTGCCTTGCATATATGTCGTGTTATTACCTAATTTTGTCAGCCATTTCGGACATCACATTGCATTGTACTATGTGGAAATATTACTATTTATGTGAAACTATTCATAAACTGTAAACATGTGTCGGTAGGCAATAGGATAAATTCTTCCGGCTCCTCGGGCTGGTGCGAATATTTCAATGTCCGTATGTGCCAAACCGTTGGTTTATGACACACCTATACGCGTCACTCGCTCGCTGCGCTCGCTCGAAAACTATAGCCTAACCTAAAACCAATCCATCTTGCGTTCATTATTCGATATGATGGCGACTTATTTCAAATTTGCGAACGTGTCGGATCGGTTGTGGGGTTGGACAAGATTTTTACGAGCGAGCGGAGCGAGCGAGCAACGATCACAATTTCCAAGCTATACATATACCATATATTGTCTTGCATATATTTCGTGCTTGTACCTAATTTTGTCAGCCATTTCGGACATCACGTTGCACTGTACTATGAGGAAACGGTACTAATTATGTGAAACTATTCATAAACTGTAAACATGTGTCGGTAGGCAATAGGATAAATACTTCCGGCTCCTCGGGCTGGTGCGAATATTTCAATGTCCGTATGTGCCAAACCGCTGGTTTATGACAAACCTATACGCGTCCCTCGCTCGCTGCGCTCGCTCGAAAACTATAGCCTAACCTAAAACCAATCCATCTTGCGTTCATTATTCGATATGATGGCGACATATTGCAAATTTGCGAACGTGTCGGATCGGTTGTGGGGTTGGACCAGATTTTTACGAGCGAGCGGAGCGAGCGAGCAACGGTCACAATTTCCAAGCTATACATATACCATATATTGTCTTGCATATATTTCGTGCTTGTACCTAATTTTGTCAGCCATTTCGGACATCACGTTGCACTGTACTATGAGGAAACGGTACTATTTATGTGAAACTATTGGTAAACCGTAAACATTTGTCAGAAGGCAATAGGATAAAGACTTCCGGCTCCTCGGGCTGGTGCGAATATATCAATGTCCGTATGTGCCAAACCGATGGTTTGTGACACACCTTTACGCGTCTCTCGTTCGCTGCGCTTGCACGAAAGCTATAGCCTAACCTAAAACCAATCCATCTTCCGTTCATTATTCGATATGGTGGCGACATATTTCAAATTTGCGAACGTGTGGGATCGGTTGTGAGGTTGGACAAGATTTTTACGAGCGAGCGGAGCGAGCGAGCAACGGTCACAATTTCCAAGCTATACATATACCTTATATTGCCTTCCATATATTTCGTGTTATTACCTAATTTTGTCAGCCATTTCGGACATCACATTGCACTGTACTATGAGGAAATAGTACTATTTATGTGAAACTATTCATAAACTGTAAACATGTGTCGGTAGGCAATAGGATAAATACTTCCGGCTCCTCGGGCTGGTGCGAATATTTCAATGTCCGTATGTGCCAAACCGTTGGTTTATGACACACCATTACGCGTCTCTCGCTCGCGGCGCTCGCTCGAAAACTATAGCCTAACCTAAAACCAATCCATCTTGCGTTCATTATTCGATATGATGGCGACATATTTCAAATTTGCGAACGTGTCGGATCGGTTGTGAGGTTGGACTAAATTTTTACGAGCGAGCGGAGCGAGCGAGCAACGGTCACAATTTCCAAGCTATACTTATACCATATATTGTCTTGCATATTTTTCGTGCATGTACCTAATTTTGTCAGCCATTTCGGACATCACGTTGCACTGTACTATGAGGAAACGGTTCTAATTATGTGAAACTATTGGTAAACCGTAAACATTTGTCAGAAGGCGATAGGATAAATTCTTCCGGCTCCTCGGGCTGGTGCGAATATATCAATGTCCGTATGTGCCAAACCGATGGTTTGTGACACACCTTTACGCGTCTCTCGTTCGCTGCGCTCGCACGAAAGCTATAGCCGAACCTAAAACCAATCCATCTTCCGTTCATTATTCGATATGGTGGCGACATATTTCAAATTTGCGAACGTGTCCGATCGGTTGAGAGGTTGGACTAGATTTTTTCGAGCGAGCGGAGCGAGCGAGCAACGATCACAATTTCCAACCTATACATCCACCTTATATTGCCTTGCCTATATGTCGTGTTATTACCTAATTTTGTCTGCCATTTCGGACATCACATTGCACTGTACTATGAGGAAACGGTACTAATTATGTGAAACTGTTGGTAAACCGTAAACATTTGTCAGAAGGCAATAGGATAAAGACTTTCGGCTTCTCGGGCTGGTGCGAATATTTCAATGTCCGTATGTGACAAACCGTTGGTTTGTGACACACCTTTACGCGTCTCTCGCTCGCTGCGCTCGCACGAAAGCTATTGCCTAACCTAAAACCAATCCATCTTCCGTTCATTATTCGATATGGTGGCGACATATTTCAAATTTGCGAACGTGTCGGATCGGTTGTGAGGTTGGACTAGATTTTTTCGAGCGAGCGGAGCGAGCGAGCAACGATCACAATTTCCAACCTATACATACACCTTATATTGCCTTGCATATATGTCGTGTTATTACCTAATTTTGTCAGCCATTTCGGACATCACATTGCACTGTACTATGAGGAAATAGTACTATTTATGTGAAACTATTCATAAACTGTAAACATGTGTCGGTAGGCAATAGGATAAATACTTCCGGCTCCTCGGGCTGGTGCGAATATTTCAATGTCCGCATGTGCCAAACCGATGGTTTGTGACACACCTTTACGCGTCTCTCGTTCGCTGCGCTCGCACGAAAGCTATAGCCTAACCTAAAACCAATCCATCTTCCGTTCATTATTCGATATGGTGGCGACATGTTTCGAATTTGCGAACGTGTGGGATCGGTTGTGAGGTTGGACCAGATTTTTACGAGCGAGCGGAGCGAGCGTGCAACGGTCACAATTTCCAAGCTATACATATCCCTTATATTGCCTTGCTTATATTTCTTGCTAGTACCTAATTTTGTCAGCCATTTCGGACATCACATTGCACTGTACTATGTGGAAATAGTACTATTTATGTGAAACTATTCATAAACTGTAAACATGTGTCGGTAGGCAATAGGATAAATACTTCCGGCTCCTCAGGCTGGTGCGAATATTTCAATGTCCGTATGTGCCAAACCGTTGGTTTATGACACACCTTTACGCGTCTCTCGCTCGACGCGCTCGCTCGAAAACTATAGCCTAACCTAAAACCAATCCATCTTCCGTTCATTATTCGATATGGTGGCGACATATTTCAAATTTGCGAACGTGTCGGATCGGTTACGAGGTTGGACTAGATTTTTTCGAGCGAGCGGAGCGAGCGAGCAACGATCACAATTTCCAAGCTATACATATACCTTATATTGCCTTGCTTATATTTCGTGCTAGTACCTAATTTTGTCAGCCATTTCGGACATCACATTGCACTGTACTATGTGGAAATAGTACTATTTATGTGAAACTATTCATAAACTGTAAACATGTGTCGGTAGGCAATAGGATAAATACTTCCGGCTCCTCGGGCTGGTGCGAATATTTCAATGTCCGCATGTGCCAAACCGTTGGTTTATGACTCACCTTTACGCGTCTCTCGCTCGACGCGCTCGCTCGAAGACTATAGCCTAACCTAAAACCAACCCATCTTCCGTTCATTATTCGATATGGTGGCGACATATTTCAAATTTGCGAACGTGTCGGATCGGTTGTGAGGTTGGACTAGATTTTTTCGAGCGAGCGGAGCGAGCGAGCAACGATCACAATTTCCAACCTATACATACACCTTATATTGCCTTCCATATATTTCTTGTTATTACCTAATTTTTTCAGCCATTTCGGACATCACATTCCACTGTACTATGAGGAAATAGTACTATTTATGTGAAACTATTCATAAACTGTAAACATGTGTCGGTAGGCGATAGGATAAATACTTCCGGCTCCGAGGGCTGGTGCGAATATTTCAATGTCCGTATGAGCCAAACCGTTGGTTTATGACACACCTATACGCTTCCCACGCTCGCTGCGCTCGCTCGAAAACTATAGCCTAACCTAAAACCAATCCATCTTGCGTTCATTATTCGATATGATGGCGACATATTTCAAATTTGCGAACGTGCCGGATCGGTTGTGGGGTTGGACTAGATTTTTACGAGCGAGCGGAGCGAGCGAGCAACGGTCACAATTTCCAAGCTATACATATACCATATATTGTCTTGCATATATTTCGTGCTTGTACCTAATTTTGTCAGCAATTTCGGACATCACGTTGCACTGTACTATGAGGAAACGGTACTAATTATGTGAAACTATTGGTAAACCGTAAACATTTGTCAGAAGGCAATAGGATAAAGACTTTCGGCTTCTCGGGCTGGTGCGAATATTTCAATGTCCGTATGTGACAAACCGTTGGTTTGTGACACACCTTTACGCGTCTCTCGCTCGCTGCGCTCGCACGAAAGCTATAGCCTAACCTAAAACGAATCCATCTTCCGTTCATTATTCGATATGGTGGCGACATGTTTCAAATTTGCGAACGTGTGGGATCGGTTGTGAGGTTGGACTAGATTTTTACGAGCGAGCGGAGCGAGCGAGCAACGGTCACAGTTTCCAAGCTATACATGTACCTTATATTGCCTTCCATATATTTCGTGTTATTACCTAATTTTGTCAGCCATTTCGGACATCACATTGCACTGTACTATGAGGAAATAGTACTATTTATGTGAAACTATTCATAAACTGTAAACATGTGTCGGTAGGCAATAGGATAAATACTTCCGGCTCCTCGGGCTGGTGCGAATATTTCAATGTCCGTATGTGCCAAACCGTTGGTTTATGACACACCTATACGCGTCACTCGCTCGCTGCGCTCGCTCGAAAACTATAGCCTAACCTAAAACCAATCCATCTTGCGTTCATTATTCGATATGATGGCAACATATTTCAAATGTGCGAACGTGTCGAATCGGTTGTGGGGTTGGACTAGATATTTACAAGCGAGCGGAGCGAGCGAGCAACGGTCACAATTTCCAAGCTATACATATACCATATATTGTCTTGCATATATTTCGTGCTTGTACCTAATTTTGTCAGCCATTTCGGACATCACGTTGCACTGTACTATGAGGAAACGGTACTAATTATGTGAAACTATTGGTAAACCGAAAACATTTGTCAGAAGGCAATAGGATAAAGACTTCCGGCTCCTCGGGCTGGTGCGAATATATCAATGTCCGTATGTGCCAAACCGATGGTTTGTGACACACCTTTACGCGTCTCTCGTTCGCTGCGCTCGCACGAAAGCTATAGCCTAACCTAAAACCAATCCATCTTCCGTTCATTATTCGATATGGTGGCGACATGTTTCGAATTTGCGAACGTGTGGGATCGGTTGTGAGGTTGGACCAGATTTTTACGAGCGAGCGGAGCGAGCGTGCACCGGTCACAATTTCCAAGCTATACATATACCTTATATTGCCTTGCTTATATTTCGTGCTAGTACCTAATTTTGTCAGCCATTTCGGACATCACATTGCACTGTACTATGTGGAAATAGTACTATTTATGTGAAACTATTCATAAACAGTAAACATGTGTCGGTAGGCAATAGGATAAATACTTCCGGCTCCTCAGGCTGGTGCGAATATTTCAATGTCCGTATGTGCCAAACCGTTGGTTTATGACACACCTTTACGCGTCTCTCGCTCGACGCGCTCGCTCGAAAACTATAGCCTAACCTAAAACCAATCCATCTTCCGTTCATTATTCGATATGGTGGCGACATATTTCTAATTTGCGAACGTGTCGGATCGGTTGCGAGGTTGGACTAGATTTTTTCGAGCGAGCGGAGCGAGCGAGTAACGATCACAATTTCCAACCTATACATACACCTTATATTGCCTTCCATATATTTCGTGTTATTACCTAATTTTGTCAGCCATTTCGGACATCACGTTGCACTGTACTATGAGGAAACGATACTAATTATGTGAAACTATGGGTAAACCGTAAACATTTGTCAGAAGGCAATAGGATAAATACTTCCGGCTCCTCGGGCTGGTGCGAATATTTCAATGTCCGTATGTGCCAAACCGTTGGTTTATGACACATCTATACGCGCAACTCGCTCGCTGCGCTCGCTCGAAAACTATAGCCTAACCTAAAACCAATCCATCTTGCGTTCATTATTCGATATGATGGCGACATATTTCAAATTTGCGAACGTGTCGGATCGGTTGTGGGGTTGGACTAGATATTTACGAGCGAGCGGAGCGAGCGAGCAACGGTCACAATTTCCAAGCAATACATAGACCATATATTGTCTTGCATATATTTCGTGCTTGTACCTAATTTTGTCAGCCATTTCGGACATCACGTTGCACTGTACTATGAGGAAACGGTACTGATTATGTGAAACTATTGGTAAACCGTAAACATTTGTCAGAAGGCAATAGGATAAATACTTCCGGCTCCTCGGGCTGGTGCGAATATTTCAATGTCCGTATGTGCCAAACCGTTGGTTTATGACACATCTATACGCGTAACTCGCTCGCTGCGCTCGCTCGAAAACTATAGCCTAACCTAAAACCAATCCATCTTGCGTTCATTATTCGATATGATGGCGACATATTTCAAATTTGCGAACGTGTCGGATCGGTTGTGGGGTTGGACTAGATTTTTACGAGCGAGCGGAGCGAGCGAGCAACGGTCACAATTTCCAAGCTATACATATACCATATATTGTCTTGCATATATTTCGTGCTTGTACCTAATTTTGTCAGCAATTTCGGACATCACGTTGCACTGTACTATGAGGAAACGGTACTAATTATGTGAAACTATTGGTAAACCGTAAACATTTGTCAGAAGGCAATAGGATAAAGACTTCCGGCTCCTCGGGCTGGTGCGAATATATCAATGTCCGTATGTGCCAAACCGTTGGTTTGTGACACACCTTTACGCGTCTCTCGTTCGCTGCGCTCGCACGAAAGCTATAGCCTAACCTAAAACCAATCCATCTTCCGTTCATTATTCGATATGGTGGCGACATATTTCAAATTTGCGAACGTGTCGGATCGGTTGTGAGGTTGGACTGGATTTTTTCGAGCGAGCGGGGCGAGCGAGCAACGATCACAATTTACAACCTATACATCCACCTTATATTGCCTTGCCTATATGTCGTGTTATTACCTAATTTTGTCTGCCATTTCGGACATCACATTGCATTGTACTATGTGGAAACGGTACTAATTATGTGAAACTGTTGGTAAACCGTAAACATTTGTCAGAAGGCAATAGGATAAAGACTTTCGGCTTCTCGGGCTGGTGCGAATATTTCAATGTCCGTATGTGACAAACCGTTGGTTTGTGACACACCTTTACGCGTCTCTCGCTCGCTGCGCTCGCACGAAAGCTATAGCCTAACCTAAAACGAATCCATCTTCCGTTCATTATTCGATATGGTGGCGACATGTTTCAAATTTGCGAACGTGTGGGATCGGTTGTGAGGTTGGACTAGATTTTTACGAGCGAGCGGAGCGAGCGAGCAACGGTCACAGTTTCCAAGCTATACATGTACCTTATATTGCCTTCCATATATTTCGTGTTATTACCTAATTTTGTCAGCCATTTCGGACATCACATTGCACTGTACTATGAGGAAATAGTACTATTTATGTGAAACTATTCATAAACTGTAAACATGTGTCGGTAGGCAATAGGATAAATACTTCCGGCTCCTCGGGCTGGTGCGAATATTTCAATGTCCGTATGTGCCAAACCGTTGGTTTATGACACACCTATACGCGTCACTCGCTCGCTGCGCTCGCTCGAAAACTATAGCCTAACCTAAAACCAATCCATCTTGCGTTCATTATTCGATATGATGGCAACATATTTCAAATGTGCGAACGTGTCGAATCGGTTGTGGGGTTGGACTAGATATTTACGAGCGAGCGGAGCGAGCGAGCAACGGTCACAATTTCCAAGCTATACATATACCATATATTGTCTTGCATATATTTCGTGCTTGTACCTAATTTTGTCAGCCATTTCGGACATCACGTTGCACTGTACTATGAGGAAACGGTACTAATTATGTGAAACTATTGGTAAACCGAAAACATTTGTCAGAAGGCAATAGGATAAAGACTTCCGGCTCCTGGGGCTGGTGCGAATATATCAATGTCCGTATGTGCCAAACCGATGGTTTGTGACACACCTTTACGCGTCTCTCGTTCGCTGCGCTCGCACGAAAGCTATAGCCTAACCTAAAACCAATCCATCTTCCGTTCATTATTCGATATGGTGGCGACATGTTTCGAATTTGCGAACGTGTGGGATCGGTTGTGAGGTTGGACCAGATTTTTACGAGCGAGCGGAGCGAGCGTGCAACGGTCACAATTTCCAAGCTATACATATACCTTATATTGCCTTGCTTATATTTCGTGCTAGTACCTAATTTTGTCAGCCATTTCGGACATCACATTGCACTGTACTATGTGGAAATAGTACTATTTATGTGAAACTATTCATAAACAGTAAACATGTGTCGGTAGGCAATAGGATAAATACTTCCGGCTCCTCAGGCTGGTGCGAATATTTCAATGTCCGTATGTGCCAAACCGTTGGTTTATGACACACCTTTACGCGTCTCTCGCTCGACGCGCTCGCTCGAAAACTATAGCCTAACCTAAAACCAATCCATCTTCCGTTCATTATTCGATATGGTGGCGACATATTTCAAATTTGCGAACGTGTCGGATCGGTTGCGAGGTTGGACTAGATTTTTTCGAGCGAGCGGAGCGAGCGAGCAACGATCACAATTTCCAACCTATACATACACCTTATATTGCCTTCCAAATATTTCGTGTTATTACCTAATTTTTCAGCCATTTCGGACATCACGTTGCACTGTACTATGAGGAAACGATACTAATTATGTGAAACTATGGGTAAACCGTAAACATTTGTCAGAAGGCAATAGGATAAATACTTCCGGCTCCTCGGGCTGGTGCGAATATTTCAATGTCCGTATGTGCCAAACCGTTGGTTTATGACACATCTATACGCGTAACTCGCTCGCTGCGCTCGCTCGAAAACTATAGCCTAACCTAAAACCAATCCATCTTGCGTTCATTATTCGATATGATGGCGACATATTTCTAATTTGCGAACGTGTCGGATCGGTTGTGGGGTTGGACTAGATATTTACGAGCGAGCGGAGCGAGCGAGCAACGGTCACAATTTCCAAGCAATACATAGACCATATATTGTCTTGCATATATTTCGTGCTTGTACCTAATTTTGTCAGCCATTTCGGACATCACGTTGCACTGTACTATGAGGAAACGGTACTGATTATGTGAAACTATTGGTAAACCGTAAACATTTGTCAGAAGGCGATAGGATAAAGTCTTCCGGCTCCTCGGGCTGGTGCGAATATATCAATGTCCGTATGTGCCAAACCGATGGTTTGTGACACACCTTTACGCGTCTCTCGTTCGCTGCGCTCGCACGAAAGCTATAGCCGAACCTAAAACCAATCCATCTTCCGTTCATTATTCGATATGGTGGTGACATATTTCAAATTTGCGAACGTGTCGGATTAGTTGTGAGGTTGGACTTGATTTTTTCGAGCGAGCGGAGCGAGCGAGCAACGATCACAATTACCAACCTATACATACACCTTATATTGCCTTGCATATATGTCGTGTTATTACCTAATTTTGTCAGCCATTTCGGACATCACATTGCACTGTACTATGAGGAAATAGTACTATTTATGTGAAACTATTCATAAACTGTAAACATGTGTCGGTAGGCAATAGGATAAATACTTCCGGCTCCTCGGGCTGGTGCGAATATTTCAATGTCCGTATGTGCCAAACCGTTGGTTTATGACACACCTATACGCGTCACTCGCTCGCTGCGCTCGCTCGAAAACTATAGCCTAACCTAAAACCAATCCATCTTGCGTTCATTTTTCGATATGATGGCGACATATTTCAAATTTGCGAACGTGTCGGATCGGTTGTGGGGTTGGACTAGATATTTACGAGCGAGCGGAGCGAGCGAGCAACGGTCACAATTTCCAAGCTATACATATACCATATATTGTCTTGCATATATTTCGTGCTTGTACCTAATTTTGTCAGCCATTTCGGACATCACGTTGCACTGTACTATGAGGAAACGGTACTAATTATGTGAAACTATTGGTAAACCGTAAACATTTGTCAGAAGGCAATAGGATAAAGACTTCCGGCTCCTCGGGCTGGTGCGAATATATCAATGTCCGTATGTGCCAAACCGATGGTTTGTGACAAACCTTTACGCGTCTCTCGTTCGCTGCGCTTGCACGAAAGCTATAGCCTAACCTAAAACCAATCCATCTTGCGTTCATTATTCAATATGGTGGCGACATATTTCAAATTTGCGAACGTGTGGGATCGGTTGTGAGGTTGGACTAGATTTTTACGAGCGAGCGGAGCGAGCGAGCAACGGTCACAATTTCCAAGCTATACATATACCTTATATTGCCTTCCATATATTTCGTGTTATTACCTAATTTTGTCAGCCATTTCGGACATCACATTGCACTGTACTATGAGGAAATAGTACTATTTATGTGAAACTATTCATAAACTGTAAACATGTGTCGGTAGGCAATAGGATAAATACTTCCGGCTCCTCGGGCTGGTGCGAATATTTCAATGTCCGTATGTGCCAAACCGTTGGTTTATGACACACCTTTACGCGTCTCTCGCTCGCGGCGCTCGCCCGAAAACTATAGCCTAACCTAAAACCAATCCATCTTGCGTTCATTATTCGATATGATGGCGACATATTTCAAATTTGCGAACGTGTCGGATCGGTTGTGAGGTTGGACTAGATTTTTACGAGCGAGCGGAGCGAGCGAGCAACGGTCACAATTTCCAAGCTATACATATACCATATATTGTCTTGCATATATTTCGTGCATGTACCTAATTTTGTCAGCCATTTCGGACATCACGTTGCACTGTACTATGAGGAAACGGTACTAATTATGTGAAACTATTGGTAAACCGTAAACATTTGTCAGAAGGCAATAGGATAAAGTCTTCCGGCTCCTCGGTTGGTGCGAATATATCAATGTCCGTATGTGCCAAACCGATGGTTTGTGACACACCTTTACGCGTCTCTCGTTCGCTGCGCTCGCACGAAAGCTATAGCCGAACCTAAAACCAATCCATCTTCCGTTCATTATTCGATATGGTGGCGATATATTTCAAATTTGCGAACGTGTCGGATCGGTTGTGAGGTTGGACTTGATTTTTTCGAGCGAGCGGAGCGAGCGAGCAACGATCACAATTTCCAAGCTATACATATACTATATATTGTCTTGCATATATTTCGTGCTTGTACCTAATTTTGTCAGCTATTTCGGACATCACGTTGCACTGTACTATGAGGAAACGGTACTAATTATGTGAAACTATTGGTAAACCGTAATCATTTTTCAGAAGGCGATAGGATAGAGACTTCCGGCTCCTCGGGCTGGTGCGAATATTTCAATGTCCGTATGTGCCAAACCGATGGTTTGTGACACACCTTTACGCGTCTCTCGCTCGACGCGCTCGCTCGAAAACTATAGCCTAACCTAAAACGAAACCATCTTCCGTTCATTATTCGATATGGTGGCGACATGTTTCAAATTTGCGAACGTGTGGGATCGGTTGTGAGGTTGGACTAGATTTTTACGAGCGAGCGGAGCGAGCGAGCAACGGTCACAGTTTCCAAGCTATACATGTACCTTATATTGCCTTCCATATATTTCGTGTTATTACCTAATTTTGTCAGCCATTTCGGACATCACAGTGCACTGTACTATGAGGAAATAGTACTATTTATGTGAAACTATTCATAAACTGTAAACATGTGTCGGTAGGCAATAGGATAAATACTTCCGGCTCCTCGGGCTGGTGCGAATATTTCAATGTCCGTATGTGCCAAACCGTTGGTTTATGACACACCTATACGCGTCACTCGCTCGCTGCGCTCGCTCGAAAACTATAGCCTAACCTAAAACCAATCCATCTTGCGTTCATTATTCGATATGATGGCAACATATTTCAAATTTGCGAACGTGTCGAATCGGTTGTGGGGTTGGACTAGATATTTACGAGCGAGCGGAGCGAGCGAGCAACGGTCACAATTTCCAAGCTATACATATACCATATATTGTCTTGCATATATTTCGTGCTTGTACCTAATTTTGTCAGCCATTTCGGACATCACATTGCACTGTACTATGAGGAAACGGTACTAATTATGTGAAACTATTGGTAAACCGTAAACATTTGTCAGAAGGCAATAGGATAAAGACTTCCGGCTCCTCGGGCTGGTGCGAATATATCAATGTCCGTATGTGCCAAACCGTTGGTTTATGACACACCTTTACGCGTCTCTCGCTCGCGGCGCTCGCTCGAAAACTATAGCCTAACCTAAAACCAATCCATCTTGCGTTCATTATTCGATATGATGGCGACATATTTCAAATTTGCGAACGTGTCGGATAGGTGGTGAGGTTGGACTAGATTTTTACGAGCGAGCGGAGCGAGCGAGCAACGGTCACAATTTCCAAGCTATACATATACCATATATTGTCTTGCATATATTTCGTGCATGTACCTAATTTTGTCAGCCATTTCGGACATCACGTTGCACTGTACTATGAGGAAACGGTACTAATTATGTGAAACTATTGGTAAACCGTAAACATTTGTCAGCAAGCAATAGGATAAAGTCTTCTGGCTCCTCGGTTGGTGCGAATATATCAATGTCCGTATGTGCCAAACCGATGGTTTGTGACACACCTTTACGCGTCTCTCGTTCGCTGCGCTCGCACGAAAGCTATAGCCGAACCTAAAACCAATCCATCTTCCGTTCATTATTCGATATGGTGGCGACATATTTCAAATTTGCGAACGTGTCGGATCGGTTGTGAGGTTGGACTTGATTTTTTCGAGCGAGCGGAGCGAGCGAGCAACGATCACAATTTCCAACCTATACATACACCTTATATTGCCTTGCATATATGTCGCGTTATTACCTAATTTTGTCAGCCATTTCGGACATCACATTGCACTGTACTATGAGGAAATAGTACTATTTATGTGAAACTATTCATAAACTGTAAACATGTGTCGGTAGGCAATAGGATAAATACTTCCGGCTCCTCGGGCTGGTGCGAATATTTCAATGTCCGTATGTGCCAAACCGTTGGTTTATGACACACCTATACGCGTCGCTCGCTCGCTGCGCTCGCTCGAAAACTATAGCCTAACCTAAAACCAATCCATCTTGCGTTCATTATTCGATATGATGGCGACATACTTCAAATTTGCGAACGTGTCGGATCGGTTGTGGGGTTGGACTAGATATTTACGAGCGAGCGGAGCGAGCGAGCAACGGTCACAATTTCCAAGCTATACATATACCATATATTGTCTTGCATATATTTCGTGCTTGTACCTAATTTTGTCAGCCATTTCGGACATCACGTTGCACTGTACTATGAGGAAACGGTACTAATTATGTGAAACTATTGGTAAACCGTAAACATTTGTCAGAAGGCAATAGGATAAAGACTTCCGGCTCCTCGGGCGAATATTTCAATGTCCGTATGTGCCAAACCGTTGGTTTGTGACACACCTTTACGCGTCTCTCGTTCGCTGCGCTCGCACGAAAGCTATAGCCTAACCTAAAACCAATCCATCTTCCGTTCATTATTCGATATGGTGGCGACATATTTCAAATTTGCGAACGTGTCGGATCGGTTGTGAGGTTGGACTAGATTTTTTCGAGCGAGCGGAGCGAGCGAGCAACGATCACAATTTCCAACCTATACATACACCTTATATTGCCTTGCATATATGTCGTGTTATTACCTAATTTTGTCAGCCATTTCGGACATCACATTGCATTGTACTATGTGGAGATATTACTATTTATGTGAAACTATTCATAAACTGTAAACATGTGTCGGTAGGCAATAGGATAAATTCTTCCGGCTCCTCGGGCTGGTGCGAATATTTCAATGTCCGTATGTGCCAAACCGTTGGTTTATGACACACCTGTACGCGTCACTCGCTCGCTGCGCTCGCTCGAAAACTATAGCCTAACCTAAAACCAATCCATCTTCCGTTCATTATTCGATATGGTGGCGACATATTTCAAATTTGCGAACGTGTCGGATCGGTTGCGAGGTTGGACTAGATTTTTTCGAGCGAGCGGAGCGAGCGAGCAACGATCACAATTTCCAACCTATACATACACCTTATATTGCCTTCCATATATTTCGTGTTATTACCTAATTTTGTCAGCCATTTCGGACATCACGTTGCACTGTACTATGAGGAAACGATACTAATTATGTGAAACTATGGGTAAACCGTAAACATTTGTCAGAAGGCAATAGGATAAATACTTCCGGCTCCTCGGGCTGGTGCCAATATTTCAATGTCCGTATGTGCCAAACCGTTGGTTTATGACACATCTATACGCGTAACTCGCTCGCTGCGCTCGCTCGAAAACTATAGCCTAACCTAAAACCAATCCATCTTGCGTTCATTATTCGATATGATGGCGACGTATTTCAAATTTGCGAACGTGTCGGATCGGTTGTGGGGTTGGACTAGATTTTTACGAGCGAGCGGAGCGAGCGAGCAACGATCACAATTTCCAAGCTATACATATACCATATATTGTCTTGCATATATTTCGTGCTTGTACCTAATTTTGTCAGCCATTTCGGACATCACGTTGCACTGTACTATGAGGAAACGGTACTAATTATGTGAAACTATTGGTAAACCGTAAACATTTTTCAGAAGGCGATAGGATAGAGACTTCCGGCTCCTCGGGCTGTTGCGAATATTTCAATGTCCGTATGTGCCAAACCGTTGGTTTATGACTCACCTTTACGCGTCTCTCGCTCGACGCGCTCGCTCGAAAACTATAGCCTAACCTAAAACGAATCCATCTTTCGTTCATTATTCGATATGGTGGCGACATGTTTCAAATTTGCGAACGTGTGGGATCGGTTGTGAGGTTGGACTAGATTTTTACGAGCAAGCGGAGCGAGCGAGCAACGGTCACAATTTCCAACCTATACATACACCTTATATTGCCATGCATATATGTCGTGTTATTACCTAATTTTGTCAGCCATTTCGGACATCACATTGCACTGTACTATGAGGAAATAGTACTATTTATGTGAAACTATTCATAAACTGTAAACATGTGTCGGTAGGCAATAGGATAAATACTTCCGGCTCCTCGGGCTGGTGCGAATATTTCAATGTCCGTATGTGCCAAACCGTTGGTTTATGACACACTTACACGCGTCACTCGCTCGCTGCGCTCGCTCGAAAACTATAGCCTAACCTAAAACCAATCCATCTTGCGTTCATTATTCGATATGATGGCGACATATTTCAAATTTGCGAACGTGTCGGATCGGTTGTGGGGTTGGACTAGATATTTACGAGCGAGCGGAGCGAGCGAGCAACTGTCTCAATTTCCAAGCTATACATATACCATATATTGTCTTGCATATATTTCGTGCTTGTACCTAATTTTGTCAGCCATTTCGGACATCACGTTGCACTGTACTATGAGGAAACGGTACTAATTATGTGAAACTATTGGTAAACCGTAAACATTTGTCAGAAGGCAATAGGATAAAGACTTCCGGCTCCTCGGGCGAATATTTCAATGTCCGTATGTGCCAAACCGTTGGTTTGTGACACACCTTTACGCGTCTCTCGTTCGCTGCGCTCGCACGAAAGCTATAGCCTAACCTAAAACCAATCCATCTTCCGTTCATTATTCGATATGGTGGCGACATATTTCAAATTTGCGAACGTGTCCGATCGGTTGTGAGGTTGGACTAGATTTTTTCGAGCGAGCGGAGCGAGCGAGCAACGATCACAATTTCCAACCTATACATCCACCTTATATTGCCTTGCCTATATGTCGTGTTATTACCTAATTTTGTCTGCCATTTCGGACATCACATTGCACTGTACTATGAGGAAACGGTACTAATTATGTGAAACTGTTGGTAAACCGTAAACATTTGTCAGAAGGCAATAGGATAAAGACTTTCGGCTTCTCGGGCTGGTGCGAATATTTCAATGTCCGTATGTGACAAACCGTTGGTTTGTGACACACCTTTACGCGTCTCTCGCTCGCTGCGCTCGCACGAAAGCTATAGCCTAAACTAAAACCAATCCATCTTCCGTTCATTATTCGATATGGTGGCGACATATTTCAAATTTGCGAACGTGTCGGATCGGTTGTGAGGTTGGACTAGATTTTTTCGAGCGAGCGGAGCGAGCGAGCAACGATCACAATTTCCAACCTATACATACACCTTATATTGCCTTGCATATATGTCGTGTTATTACCTAATTTTGTCAGCCATTTCGGACATCACATTGCATTGTACTATGTGGAAATATTACTATTTATGTGAAACTATTCATAAACTGTAAACATGTGTCGGTAGGCAATAGGATAAATTCTTCCGGCTCCTCGGGCTGGTGCGAATATTTCAATGTCCGTATGTGCCAAACCGTTGGTTTATGACACACCTATACGCGTCACTCGCTCGCTGCGCTCGCTCGAAAACTATAGCCTAACCTAAAACCAATCCATCTTCCGTTCATTATTCGATATGGTGGCGACATATTTCAAATTTGGGAACGTGTCGGATCGGTTGTGGGGTTGGACTAGATATTTACGAGCGAGCGGAGCGAGCGAGCAACGGTCACAATTTCCAACCTATACATATACCATATATTGTCTTGCATATATTTCGTGCTTGTACCTAATTTTGTCAGCCATTTCGGACATCACGTTGCACTGTACTATGAGGAAACGGTACTAATTATGTGAAACTATTGGTAAACCATAAACATTTGTCAGAAGGCAATAGGATAAAGACTTCCGGCTCCTCGGGCGAATATTTCAATGTCCGTATGTGCCAAACCGTTGGTTTGTGACACACCTTTACGCGTCTCTCGTTCGCTGCGCTCGCACGAAAGCTATAGCCTAACCTAAAACCAATCCATCTTCCGTTCATTATTCGATATGGTGGCGACATATTTCAAATTTGCGAACGTGTCCGATCGGTTGTGAGGTTGGACTAGATTTTTTCGAGCGAGCGGAGCGAGCGAGCAACGATCACAATTTCCAACCTATACATCCACCTTATATTGCCTTGCCTATATGTCGTGTTATTACCTAATTTTGTCTGCCATTTCGGACATCACATTGCACTGTACTATGAGGAAACGGTACTAATTATGTGAAACTGTTGGTAAACCGTAAACATTTGTCAGAAGGCAATAGGATAATGACTTTCGGCTTCTCGGGCTGGTGCGAATATTTCAATGTCCGTATGTGACAAACCGTTGGTTTGTGACACACCTTTACGCGTCTCTCGCTCGCTGCGCTCGCACGAAAGCTATAGCCTAACCTAAAACCAATCCATCTTCCGTTCATTATTCGATATGGTGGCGACATATTTCAAATTTGCGAACGTGTCGGATCGGTTGTGAGGTTGGACTAGATTTTTTCGAGCGAGCGGAGCGAGCGAGCAACGATCACAATTTCCAACCTATACATACACCTTATATTGCCTTGCATATATGTCGTGTTATTACCTAATTTTGTCAGCCATTTCGGACATCACATTGCACTGTACTCTGTGGAAATAGTACTATTTATGTGAAACTATTCATAAACTGTAAACATGTGTCGGTAGGCAATAGGATAAATACTTCCGGCTCCTCGGGCTGGTGCCAATATTTCAATGTCCGTATGTGCCAAACCGTTGGTTTATGACACATCTATACGCGTAACTCGCTCGCTGCGCTCGCTCGAAAACTATAGCCTAACCTAAAACCAATCCATCTTGCGTTCATTATTCGATATGATGGCGACGTATTTCAAATTTGCGAACGTGTCGGATCGGTTGTGGGGTTGGACTAGATTTTTACGAGCGAGCGGAGCGAGCGAGCAACGATCACAATTTCCAAGCTATACATATACCATATATTGTCTTGCATATATTTCGTGCTTGTACCTAATTTTGTCAGCCATTTCGGACATCACGTTGCACTGTACTATGAGGAAACCCTACTAATTATGTGAAACTATTGGTAAACCGTAAACATTTGTCAGAAGGCAATAGGATAAAGACTTCCGGCTCCTCGGGCGAATATTTCAATGTCCGTATGTGCCAAACCGTTGGTTTGTGACACACCTTTACGCGTCTCTCGTTCGCTGCGCTCGCACGAAAGCTATAGCCTAACCTAAAACCAATCCATCTTCCGTTCATTATTCGATATGGTGGCGACATATTTCAAATTTGCGAACGTGACGGATCGGTTGTGAGGTTGGACTAGATTTTTACGAGCGAGCGGAGCGAGCGAGCAACGGTCACAATTTCCAAGCTATACATATACCATATATTGCCTTGCATAGTTTTCGTGCTAGTACCTAATTTTGTCTGCCATTTCGGACATCACATTGCACTGTACTATGAGGAAACGGTACTAATTATGTGAAACTGTTGGTAAACCGTAAACATTTGTCAGAAGGCAATAGGATAAAGACTTTCGGCTTCTCGGGCTGGTGCGAATATTTCAATGTCCGTATGTGACAAACCGTTGGTTTGTGACACACCTTTACGCGTCTCTCGCTCGCTGCGCTCGCACGAAAGCTATAGCCTAACCTAAAACCAATCCATCTTCCGTTCATTATTCGATATGGTGGGGACATATTTCAAATTTGCGAACGTGTCGGATCGGTTGCGAGGTTGGACTAGATTTTTTCGAGCGAGCGGAGCGAGCGAGCAACGATCACAATTTCCAACCTATACATACACCTTATATTGCCTTGCATATATGTCGTGTTATTACCTAATTTTGTCAGCCATTTCGGACATCACATTGCATTGTACTATGTGGAAATATTACTATTTATGTGAAACTATTCATAAACTGTAAACATGTGTCGGTAGGCAATAGGATAAATTCTTCCGGCTCCTCGGGCTGGTGCGAATATTTCAATGTCCGTATGTGCCAAACCGTTGGTTTATGACACACCTATACGTGTCACTCGCTCGCTGCGCTCGCTCGAAAACTATAGCCTAACCTAAAACCAATCCATCTTGCGTTCATTATTCGATATGATGGCAACATATTTTCAAATTTGCGAACGTGTCGAATCGGTTGTGGGGTTGGACTAGATATTTACGAGCGAGCGGAGCGAGCGAGCAACGGTCACAATTTCCAAGCTATACATATACCATATATTGTCTTGCATATATTTCGTGCTTGTACCTAATTTTGTCAGCCATTTCGGACATCACGTTGCACTGTACTATGAGGAAACGGTACTAATTATGTGAAACTATTGGTAAACCGTAAACATTTTTCAGAAGGCGATAGGATAGAGACTTCCGGCTCCTCGGGCTGGTGCGAATATTTCAATGTCCGTATGTGCCAAACCGTTGGTTTATGACACACCTTTACGCGTCTCTCGCTCGACGCGCTCGCTCGAAAACTATAGCCTAACCTAAAACGAATCCATCTTCCGTTCATTATTCGATATGGTGGCGACATGTTTCAAATTTGCGAACGTGTGGGATCGGTTGTGAGGTTGGACTAGATTTTTACGAGCGAGCGGAGCGAGCGAGCAACGGTCACAGTTTCCAAGCTATACATGTACCTTATATTGCCTTCCATATATTTCGTGTTATTACCTAATTTTGTCAGCCATTTCGGACATCACATTGCACTGTACTATGAGGAAACGGTACTAATTATGTGAAACTATTGGTAAACCGTAAACATTTGTCAGAAGGCAATAGGATAAAGACTTCCGGCTCCTCGGGCTGGTGCGAATATATCAATGTCCGTATGTGCCAAACCGATGGTTTATGACACACCTTTACGCGTCTCTCGCTCGACGCGCTCGCTCGAAAACTATAGCCTAACCTAAAACCAATCCATCTTCCGTTCATTATTCGATATGGTGGCGACATATTTCAAATTTGCGAACGTGTCGGATCGGTTGCGAGGTTGGACTAGATTTTTTCGAGCGAGCGGAGCGAGCGAGCAACGATCACAATTTCCAACCTATACATACACCTTATATTGCCTTCCATATATTTCGTGTTATTACCTAATTTTGTCAGCCATTTCGGACATCACGTTGCACTGTACTATGAGGAAATAGTACTATTTATGTGAAACTATTCATAAACTGTAAACATGTGTCGGTAGGCAATAGGATAAATACTTCCGGCTCCGCGGGCTGGTGCGAATATTTCAATGTCCGTATGAGCCAAACCGTTGGTTTATGACACACCTATACGCGTCCCACGCTCGCTGCGCTCGCTCGAAAACTATAGCCTAACCTAAAACCAATCCATCTTGCGTTCATTATTCGATATGATGGCGACATATTTCAAATTTGCGAACGTGTCGGATCGGTTGTGGGGTTGGACTAGATTTTTACGAGCGAGCGGAGCGAGCGAGCAACGGTCACAATTTCCAAGCTATACATATACCATATATTGTCTTGCATATATTTCGTGCTTGTACCTAATTTTGTCAGCCATTTCGGACATCACGTTGCACTGTACTATGAGGAAAAGGTACTAATTATGTGAAACTATTGGTAAACCGTAAACATTTGTCAGAAGGCAATAGGATAAAGACTTCCGGCTCCTCGGGCTGGTGCGAATATATCAATGTCCGTATGTGCCAAACCGATGGTTTGTGACACACCTTTACGCGTCTCTCGTTCGCTGCGCTTGCACGAAAGCTATAGCCTAACCTAAAACCAATCCATCTTCCGTTCATTATTCGATATGGTGGCGACATATTTCAAATTTGCGAACGTGTGGGATCGGTTGTGAGGTTGGACTAGATTTTTACGAGCGAGCGGAGCGAGTGAGCAACGGTCACAATTTCCAAGCTATACATATACCTTATATTGCCTTCCATATATTTCGTGTTACTACCTAATTTTGTCAGCCATTTCGGACATCACATTGCACTGTACTATGAGGAAATAGTACTATTTATGTGAAACTATTCATAAACTGTAAACATGTGTCGGTAGGCAATAGGATAAATACTTCCGGCTCCTCGGGCTGGTGCGAATATTTCAATGTCCGTATGTGCCAAACCGTTGGTTTATGACACATCTTTACGCGTCTCTCGCTCGCGGCGCTCGCTCGAAAACTATAGCCTAACCTAAAACCAATCCATCTGGCGTTCATTATTCGATATGATGGCGACATATTTCAAATTTGCGAACGTGTCGGATCGGTTGTGAGGTTGGACTAGATTTTTACGAGCGAGCGGAGCGAGCGAGCAACGGTCACAATTTCCAAGCTATACATATACCATATATTGTCTTGCATATATTTCGTGCATGTACCTAATTTTGTCAGCCATTTCGGGCATCACGTTGCACTGTACTATGAGAAAACGGTACTAATTATGTGAAACTATTGGTAAACCGTAAACATTTGTCAGAAGGCGATAGGATAAAGTCTTCCGGCTCCTCGGGCTGGTGCGAATATATCAATGTCCGTATGTGCCAAACCGATGGTTTGTGACACACCTTTACGCGTCTCTCGTTCGCTGCGCTCGCACGAAAGCTATAGCCGAACCTAAAACCAATCCATCTTCCGTTCATTATTCGATATGGTAGCGACATATTTCAAATTTGCGAACGTGTCGGATCGGTTGTGAGGTTGGACTTGATTTTTTCGAGCGAGCGGAGCGAGCGAGCAACGATCACAATTTCTAACCTATACATACACCTTATATTGCCTTGCATATATGTCGTGTTATTACCTAATTTTGTCAGCCATTTCGGACATCACATTGCACTGTACTATGAGGAAATAGTACTATTTATGTGAAACTATTCATAAACTGTAAACATGTGTCGGTAGGCAATAGGATAAATACTTCCGGCTCCGCGGGCTGGTGCGAATATTTCAATGTCCGTATGAGCCAAACCGTTGGTTTATGACACACCTATACGCGTCCCACGCTCGCTGCGCTCGCTCGAAAACTATAGCCTAACCTAAAACCAATCCATCTTGCGTTCATTATTCGATATGATGGCGACATATTTCAAATTTGCGAACGTGTCGGATCGGTTGTGGGGTTGGACTAGATTTTTACGAGCGAGCGGAGCGAGCGAGCAACGGTCACAATTTCCAAGCTATACATATACCATATATTGTCTTGCATATATTTCGTGCTTGTACCTAATTTTGTCAGCCATTTCGGACATCACGTTGCACTGTACTATGAGGAAAAGGTACTAATTATGTGAAACTATTGGTAAACCGTAAACATTTGTCAGAAGGCAATAGGATAAAGACTTCCGGCTCCTCGGGCTGGTGCGAATATATCAATGTCCGTATGTGCCAAACCGATGGTTTGTGACACACCTTTACGCGTCTCTCGTTCGCTGCGCTTGCACGAAAGCTATAGCCTAACCTAAAACCAATCCATCTTCCGTTCATTATTCGATATGGTGGCGACATATTTCAAATTTGCGAACGTGTGGGATCGGTTGTGAGGTTGGACTAGATTTTTACGAGCGAGCGGAGCGAGTGAGCAACGGTCACAATTTCCAAGCTATACATATACCTTATATTGCCTTCCATATATTTCGTGTTACTACCTAATTTTGTCAGCCATTTCGGACATCACATTGCACTGTACTATGAGGAAATAGTACTATTTATGTGAAACTATTCATAAACTGTAAACATGTGTCGGTAGGCAATAGGATAAATACTTCCGGCTCCTCGGGCTGGTGCGAATATTTCAATGTCCGTATGTGCCAAACCGTTGGTTTATGACACATCTTTACGCGTCTCTCGCTCGCGGCGCTCGCTCGAAAACTATAGCCTAACCTAAAACCAATCCATCTTGCGTTCATTATTCGATATGATGGCGACATATTTCAAATTTGCGAACGTGTCGGATCGGTTGTGAGGTTGGACTAGATTTTTACGAGCGAGCGGAGCGAGCGAGCAACGGTCACAATTTCCAGGCTATACATATACCATATATTGTCTTGCATATATTTCGTGCATGTACCTAATTTTGTCAGCCATTTCGGGCATCACGTTGCACTGTACTATGAGAAAACGGTACTAATTATGTGAAACTATTGGTAAACCGTAAACATTTGTCAGAAGGCGATAGGATAAAGTCTTCCGGCTCCTCGGGCTGGTGCGAATATATCAATGTCCGTATGTGCCAAACCGATGGTTTGTGACACACCTTTACGCGTCTCTCGTTCGCTGCGCTCGCACGAAAGCTATAGCCGAACCTAAAACCAATCCATCTTCCGTTCATTATTCGATATGGTAGCGACATATTTCAAATTTGCGAACGTGTCGGATCGGTTGTGAGGTTGGACTTGATTTTTTCGAGCGAGCGGAGCGAGCGAGCAACGATCACAATTTCCAACCTATACATGCACCTTATATTGCCTTGCATATATGTCGTGTTATTACCTAATTTTGTCAGCCATTTCGGACATCACATTGCACTGTACTATGAGGAAATAGTACTATTTATGTGAAACTATTCATAAACTGTAAACATGTGTCGGTAGGCAATAGGATAAATACTTCCGGCTCCTCGGGCTGGTGCGAATATTTCAATGTCCGTATGTGCCAAACCGTTGGTTTATGACACACCTATACGCGTCACTCGCTCGCTGCGCTCGCTCGAAAACTATAGCCTAACCTAAAACCAATCCATCTTGCGTTCATTATTCGATATGATGGCGACATATTTCAAATTTGCGAACGTGTCGGATCGGTTGTGGGGTTGGACTAGATATTTACGAGCGAGCGGAGCGAGCGAGCAACGGTCACAATTTCCAAGCTATACATATACCATATATTGTCTTGCATATATTTCGTGTTATTACCTAATTTTGTCAGCCATTTCGGACATCACATTGCACTGTACTATGAGGAAATAGTACTATTTATGTGAAACTATTCATAAACTGTGAACATGTGTCGGTAGGCAATAGGATAAAGACTTTCGGCTCCTCGGGCTGGTGCGAATATTTCAATGTCCGTATGTGCCAAACCGTTGGTTTGTGACACACCTTTACGCGGCTCTCGCTCGCTGCGCTCGCACGAAAGCTATAGCCTAACCTAAAACCATTCCATCTTCCGTTCATTATTCGATATGGTGGCGACATATTTCAAATTTGCGAACGTGTCGGATCGGTTGTGGGGTTGGACTAGATTTTTACTAGCGCGCGGAGCGAGCGAGCAACGGTCACAATTTCCAAGCTATACATATACCATATATTGTCTTGCATATATTTCGTGCTTGTACCTAATTTTGTCAGCCATTTCGGACATCACGTTGCACTGTACTATGAGGAAACGGTACTAATTATGTGAAACTATTGGTAAACCGTAAACATTTGTCAGAAGGCAATAGGATAAAGACTTCCGGCTCCTCGGGCTGGTGCGAATATATCAATGTCCGTATGTGCCAAACCGATGGTTTATGACACACCTTTACGCGTCTCTCGCTCGACGCGCTCGCTCGAAAACTATAGCCTAACCTAAAACCAATCCATCTTCCGTTCATTATTCGATATGGTGGCGACATATTTCAAATTTGCGAACGTGTCGTATCGGTTGCGAGGTTGGACTAGATTTTTTCGAGCGAGCGGATCGAGCGAGCAACGATCACAATTTCCAACATATACATACACCTTATATTGCCTTCCATATATTTCGTGTTATTACCTAATTTTGTCAGCCATTTCGGACATCACGCTGCACTGTACTATGAGGAAATAGTACTATTTATGTGAAACTATACATAAACTGTAAACATGTGTCGGTAGGCAATAGGATAAATACTTCCGGCTCCGCGGGCTGGTGCGAATATTTCAATGTCCGTATGAGCCAAACCGTTGGTTTATGACACACCTATACGCGTCCCACGCTCGCTGCGCTCGCTCGAAAACTATAGCCTAACCTAAAACCAATCCATCTTGCGTTCATTATTCGATATGATGGCGACATATTTCAAATTTGCGAACGTGTCGGATCGGTTGTGGGGTTGGACTAGATTTTTACGAGCGAGCGGAGCGAGCGAGCAACGGTCACAATTTCCAAGCTATACATATACCTTATATTGCCTTCCATATATTTCGTGTTACTACCTAATTTTGTCAGCCATTTCGGACATCACATTGCACTGTACTATGAGGAAATAGTACTATTTATGTGAAACTATTCATAAACTGTAAACATGTGTCGGTAGGCAATAGGATAAATACTTCCGGCTCCTCGGGCTGGTGCGAATATTTCAATGTCCGTATGTGCCAAACCGTTGGTTTGTGACACACATTTACGCGTCTCTCACTCGCTGCGCTCGCTCGAGAGCTATAGCCTAACCTAAAAACAATCCCTCTTGCGTTAGTCATTCGACATGAAGGCGACTTATTTCAAATTTGGGAACGTGTCGGATCGGCTGTGAGGTTGGACCAGATTTTTACGAGCGAGCGGAGCGAGCGTGCAACGGTCACAATTTCCAAGCTATACATATACCTTATATTGCCTTGCTTATATTTCGTGCTAGTACCTAATTTTGTCAGCGATTTCGGACATCACATTGCACTGTACTATGAGGAAACGGTACTAATTATGTGAAACTGTTGGTAAACTGTAAACATATGTCAGAAGGCAATAGGATAAATACTTCCGGCTCCTCGGGCTGGTGCGAATATTTCAATGTCCGTATGTGCCAAACCGTTGGTTTATGACACACCTTTACGCGTCTCTCGCTCGACGCGCTCGCACGAAAGCTATAGCCTAACCTAAAACCAATCCATCTTGCGTTCATTATTCGATATGATGGCGACATGTTTCGAATTTGCGAACGTGTGGGATCGGTTGTGAGGTTGGACCAGATTTTTACGAGCGAGCGGAGCGAGCGTGCAACGGTCACAATTTCCAAGCTATACATATACCTTATATTGCCTTGCTTATATTTCTTATTATTACCAACTTTTGTCAGCCATTTTGGACATCACATTGCACTGTTATATGTGGAAATAGTACTACTTATGTGAAACTATTCATAAACTGTAAGAATTTGTCAGTAGGCAATAGGATAAAGACTTCCGGCTCCTCGGGATGGTGCGAATGTTTCAATGTCCGTATGTGCCAAACCGTTGGTATGTAACACACATTTACGCGTCGCTCGCTCGCTGCGCTCGCTCGAAGACTATAGCCTAACCTAAAACCAATCCATCTGGCGTTCATTATTCAATATGGTGGCGACATATTTCAAATTTGCGAACGTGACGGATCGGTTGTGAGGTTGGACTAGATTTTTACGAGCGAGCGGACCGAGCGTGCAACGGTCACAATTTCCAAGCTATACATATACCTTATATTGCCTTGCTTATATTTCGTGTTATTACCTACTTTTGTCAGCCATTTCGGACATCACATTGCACTGTTATATGTGGAAATACTATTTATATGAAACTATTCATAAACTGTAAACACTTGTCAGTATGCAATAGGACAAAGACTTCCGGCTCCTCGGGTTGGTGCGAAAGTTTCAATGTCCGTATGTGACAAACCGTTGGTTTGTGACACACATTTAAGCGTCGCTCGCACGTTGCCCCTCGCTCGAAAACTATAGCCTAACCTAAAACCAATCCATCTTGCGTTCATTATTCGGTATGGTGTTGACATATTTCAAATTTGCGAACGTGACGGATCGGTTGTGAGGTTGGACTAGATTTTTACGAGCGGGCGGAGCGAGCGAGCAACGGTCACAATTTCCAAGCTATACATATACCATATATTGCCTTGCATATATTTCGTGCTTGTACCTAATTTTGTCAGCCATTTCGGACATCACATTGCACTGTACTATGAGGAAATAGTACTATTTATGTGAAACTATTCATATACTGTAAACATGTGTCGGTAGGCAATAGGATAAATACTTCCGGCTCCTCGGGCTGGTGCGAATATTTCAATGTCCGTATGTGCCAAACCGTTGGTTTATGACACACCTTTACGCGTCGCTCGCTCGAAAACTATAGCCTAACCTAAAACCAATCCATCTTCCGTCATTCTTCGATATGGTGGCGACATATTTCAAATTTGCGAACGTGACGGATCGGTTGTGAGGTTGGACTAGATTTTTGCGAGCGAGCGGAGCGAGCGAGAAACGGTCACAATTTCCAAGCTATACATATACCTTATATTGCCTTGCTTATATTTCTTATTATTACCTACTTTTGTCAGCCATTTTGGACATCACATTGCACTGTTATATGTGGAAATAGTACTATTTATGTGAAACTATTCATAAACTGTAAACATTTGTCAGTAGGCAATAGGATAAAGACTTCCCTCTCCTCGGGCTGGTGCGAATATTTCAATGTCGGTATGTGCCAAACCGTTGGTTTGTGACACACCTTTACGCGTCTCTCGCTCGCCGCGCTCGCACGAAAGCTATAGCCTAACCTAAAACCAATCGATCTTCCGTTCATTATTGGATATGGTGGCGACATATTTCAAATTTGCGAACGTGTCGGATCGCTTGTGAGCTTGGACTAGATTTTTTCGAGCGAGCGGAGCGAGCGAGCAACGATCACAATTTCCAACCTATACATACACCTTATATTGCCTTCCATATAATTCGTGTTATTACCTAATTTCGTCTGTCATTTCGGACATCACATTGCACTGTACTATGAGGAAACGGTACTAATTATGTGAAACTGTTGGTAAACCGTAAACATTTGTCAGAAGGCAATAGGATAAAGACTTTCGGCTCCTCGGGCTGGTGCGAATATTTCAATGTCCGTATGTGCCAAACCGTTGGTTTGTGACACACCTTTACGCGGCTCTCGCTCGCTGCGCTCGCACGAAAGCTATAGCCTAACCTAAAACCATTCCATCTTCCGTTCATTATTCGATATGGTGGCGACATATTTCAAATTTGCGAACGTGTCGGATCGGTTGTGGGGTTGGACTAGATTTTTACTAGCGCGCGGAGCGAGCGAGCAACGGTCACAATTTCCAAGCTATACATATACCATATATTGTCTTGCATATATTTCGTGCTTGTACCTAATTTTGTCAGCCATTTCGGACATCACGTTGCACTGTACTATGAGGAAACGGTACTAATTATGTGAAACTATTGGTAAACCGTAAACATTTGTCAGAAGGCAATAGGATAAAGACTTCCGGCTCCTCGGGCTGGTGTGAATATTTCAATGTCCGTATGTGCCAAACCGTTGGTTTGTGACACACCTTTTCGCGTCTCTCGTTCGCTGCGCTCGCACGAAAGCTATAGCCTAACCTAAAACCAATCCATCTTCCGTTCATTATTCGATATGGTGGCGACATATTTCAAATTTGCGAACGTGTGGGATCGGTTGTGAGGTTGGACTAGATTTTTACGAGCGAGCGGAGCGAGCGAGCAACGGTCACAATTTCCAAGCTATACATATACCTTATATTGCCTTCCATATATTTCGTGTTATTACCTAATTTTGTCAGTCCTTTCGGACATCACATTGCACTGTACTATGAGGAAATAGTACTATTTATGTGAAACTATTCATAAACTGTAAACATGTGTCGGTAGGCAATAGGATAAATACTTCCGGCTCCTGGGGCTGGTGCGAATATTTCAATGTCCGTATGTGCCAAACCGTTGGTTTATGACACACCTATACGCGTCTCTCGCTCGCTGCGCTCGCTCGAAAACTATAGCCTAACCTAAAACCAATCCATCTTGCGTGCATTATTCGATATGATGGCGACATATTTCAAATTTGCGAACGTGTCGGATCGGTTGTGGGGTTGGACTAGATTTTTACGAGCGAGCGGAGCGAGCGAGCAACGGTCACAATTTCCAAGCTATACATATACCATATATTGTCTTGCATATATTTCGTGCTTGTACCTAATTTTGTCAGCCATTTCGGACATCACGTTGCACTGTACTATGAGGAAACGGTACTAATTATGTGAAACTATTGGTAAACCGCAAACAGTTGTCAGAAGGCAATAGGATAAAGACATCCGGCTCCTCGGGCTGGTGCGAATATATCAATGTCCGTATGTGCCAAACCGATGGTTTATGACACACCTATACGCGTCTCTCGCTCGCTGCGCTCGCTCGAAAACTATAGCCTAACCTAAAACCAATCCATCTTGCGTGCATTATTCGATATGATGGCGACATATTTCAAATTTGCGAACGTGTCGGATCGGTTGTGGGGTTGGACTAGATTTTTACGAGCGAGCGGAGCGAGCGAGCAACGGTCACAATTTCCAAGCTATACATATACCATATATTGTCTTGCATATATTTCGTGCTTGTACCTAATTTTGTCAGCCATTTCGGACATCACGATGCACTGTACTATGAGGAAACGGTACTAATTATGTGAAACTATTGGTAAACGGTAAACATTTGTCAGAAGGCGATAGGATAAAGTCTTCCGGCTCCTCGGGCTGGTGCGAATATATCAATGTCCGTATGTGCCAAACCGATGGTTTGTGACACACCTTTACGCGTCTCTCGTTCGCTGCGCTCGCACGAAAGCTATAGCCTAACCTAAAACCAATCCATCTTCCGTTCATTATTCGATATGGTGGCGACATATTTCAAATTTGCGAACGTGTGGGATCGGTTGTGAGGTTGGACTAGATTTTTACGAGCGAGCGGAGCGAGCGAGCAACGGTCACAATTTCCAAGCTATACATATACCATATATTGTCTTGCATATATTTTGTGCTTGTACCTAATTTTGTCAGCCATTTCGGACATCACGTTGCACTGTACTATGAGGAAACGGTACTAATTATGTGAAACTATTGGTAAACCGTAAACATTTGTCAGAAGGCAATAGGATAAAGACTTCCGGCTCCTCGGGCTGGTGCGAATATATCAATGTCCGTATGTGCCAAACCGATGGTTTGTGACACACCTTTACGCGTCTCTCGTTCGCTGCGCTCGCACGAAAGCTATAGCCTAACCTAAAACCAATCCATCTTCCGTTCATTATTCGATATGGTGGCGACATATTTCAAATTTGCGAACGTGTGGGATCGGTTGTAAGGTTGGACTAGATTTTTTCGAGCGAGCGGAGCGAGCGAGCAACGATCACAATTTCCAAGCTATACATATACCATATATTGTCTTGCATATATTTCGTGCTTGTACCTAATTTTGTCAGCCATTTCGGACATCACGTTGCACTGTACTATGAGGAAACGGTACTAATTATGTGAAACTATTGGTAAACCGCAAACATTTGTCAGAAGGCAATAGGATAAATACTTCCGGCTCCTCGGGCTGGTGCGAATATTTCAATGTCCGTATGTGCCAAACCGTTGGTTTATGACACACCTATACGCGTCTCTCGTTCGCTGCGCTCGCACGAAAGCTATAGCCTAACCTAAAACCAATCCATCTTCCGTTCATTATTCGATATGGTGGCGACATATTTCAAATTTGCGAACGTGTGGGATCGGTTGTGAGGTTGGACTAGATTTTTACGAGCGAGCGGAGCGAGCGAGCAACGGTCACAATTTCCAAGCTATACATATACCTTATATTGCCTTCCATATATTTCGTGTTATTACCTAATTTTGTCAGCCCTTTCGGACATCACATTGCACTGTACTATGAGGAAATAGTACTATTTATGTGAAACTATTCATAAACTGTAAACATGTGTCGGTAGGCAATAGGATAAATACTTCCGGCTCCTCGGGCTGGTGCGAATATTTCAATGTCCGTATGTGCCAAACCGTTGGTTTATGACACACCTATACGCGTCTCTCGCTCGCTGCGCTCGCTCGAAAACTATAGCCTAACCTAAAACCAATCCATCTTCCGTTCATTATTCGATATGGTGGCGACATATTTCAAATTTGCGAACGTGTGGGATCGGTTGTGAGGTTGGACTAGATTTTTACGAGCGAGCGGAGCGCGCGAGCAACGGTCACAATTTCCAAGCTATACATATACCATATATTGTCTTGCATATATTTCGTGCTTGTACCTAATTTTGTCAGCCATTTCGGACATCACGTTGCACTGTACTATGAGGAAACGGTACTAATTATGTGAAACTATTGGTAAACCGTAAACATTTGTCAGAAGGCAATAGGATAAAGACTTCCGGCTCCTCGGGCTGGTGCGAATATATCAATGTCCGTATGTGCCAAACCGATGGTTTGTGACACACCTTTACGCGTCTCTCGTTCGCTGCGCTCGCACGAAAGCTATAGCCTAACCTAAAACCAATCCATCTTCCGTTCATTATTCGATATGGTGGCGACATATTTCAAATTTGCGAACGTGTGGGATCGGTTGTGAGGTTGGACTAGATTTTTACGAGCGAGCGGAGCGAGCGAGCAACGGTCACAATTTCCAAGCTATACATATACCATATATTGTCTTGCATATATTTCGTGCTTGTACCTAATTTTGTCAGCCATTTCGGACATCACGTTGCACTGTACTATGAGGAAACGGTACTAATTATGTGAAACTATTGGTAAACCGCAAACAGTTGTCAGAAGGCAATAGGATAAAGACATCCGGCTCCTCGGGCTGGTGCGAATATATCAATGTCCGTATGTGCCAAACCGATGGTTTGTGACACACCTTTACGCGTCTCTCGTTCGCTGCGCTCGCACGAAAGCTATAGCCTAACCTAAAACCAATCCATCTTCCGTTCATTATTCGATATGGTGGCGACATATTTCAAATTTGCGAACGTGTGGGATCGGTTGTGAGGTTGGACTAGATTTTTTCGAGCGAGCGGAGCGAGCGAGCAACGATCACAATTTCCAAGCTATACATATACCATATATTGTCTTGCATATATTTCGTGCTTGTACCTAATTTTGTCAGCCATTTCGGACATCACGTTGCACTGTACTATGAGGAAACGGTACTAATTATGTGAAACTATTGGTAAACCGCAAACATTTGTCAGAAGGCAATAGGATAAATACTTCCGGCTCCTCGGGCTGGTGCGAATATTTCAATGTCCGTATGTGCCAAACCGTTGGTTTATGACACACCTATACGCGTCTCTCGTTCGCTGCGCTCGCACGAAAGCTATAGCCTAACCTAAAACCAATCCATCTTCCGTTCATTATTCGATATGGTGGCGACATATTTCAAATTTGCGAACGTGTGGGATCGGTTGTGAGGTTGGACTAGATTTTTACGAGCGAGCGGAGCGCGCGAGCAACGGTCACAATTTCCAAGCTATACATATACCATATATTGTCTTGCATATATTTCGTGCTTGTACCTAATTTTGTCAGCCATTTCGGACATCACGTTGCACTGTACTATGAGGAAACGGTACTAATTATGTGAAACTATTGGTAAACCGCAAACAGTTGTCAGAAGGCAATAGGATAAAGACATCCGGCTCCTCGGGCTGGTGCGAATATATCAATGTCCGTATGTGCCAAACCGATGGTTTGTGACACACCTTTACGCGTCTCTCGTTCGCTGCGCTCGCACGAAAGCTATAGCCTAACCTAAAACCAATCCATCTTCCGTTCATTATTCGATATGGTGGCGACATATTTCAAATTTGCGAACGTGTGGGATCGGTTGTGAGGTTGGACTAGATTTTTACGAGCGAGCGGAGCGAGCGAGCAACGGTCACAATTTCCAAGCTATACATATACCTTATATTGCCTTCCATATATTTCGTGTTATTACCTAATTTTGTCAGCCCTTTCGGACATCACATTGCACTGTACTATGAGGAAATAGTACTATTTATGTGAAACTATTCATAAACTGTAAACATGTGTCGGTAGGCAATAGGATAAATACTTCCGGCTCCTCGGGCTGGTGCGAATATTTCAATGTCCGTATGTGCCAAACCGTTGGTTTATGACACACCTATACGCGTCTCTCGCTCGCTGCGCTCGCTCGAAAACTATAGCCTAACCTAAAACCAATCCATCTTCCGTTCATTATTCGATATGGTGGCGACATATTTCAAATTTGCGAACGTGTGGGATCGGTTGTGAGGTTGGACTAGATTTTTACGAGCGAGCGGAGCGCGCGAGCAACGGTCACAATTTCCAAGCTATACATATACCATATATTGTCTTGCATATATTTCGTGCTTGTACCTAATTTTGTCAGCCATTTCGGACATCACGTTGCACTGTACTATGAGGGAACGGTACTAATTATGTGAAACTATTGGTAAACCGCAAACAGTTGTCAGAAGGCAATAGGATAAAGACATCCGGCTCCTCGGGCTGGTGCGAATATATCAATGTCCGTATGTGCCAAACCGATGGTTTATGACACACCTATACGCGTCTCTCGCTCGCTGCGCTCGCTCGAAAACTATAGCCTAACCTAAAACCAATCCATCTTGCGTGCATTATTCGATATGATGGCGACATATTTCAAATTTGCGAACGTGTCGGATCGGTTGTGGGGTTGGACTAGATTTTTACGAGCGAGCGGAGCGAGCGAGCAACGGTCACAATTTCCAAGCTATACATATACCATATATTGTCTTGCATATATTTTGTGCTTGTACCTAATTTTGTCAGCCATTTCGGACATCACGTTGCACTGTACTATGAGGAAACGGTACTAATTATGTGAAACTATTGGTAAACCGTAAACATTTGTCAGAAGGCAATAGGATAAAGACTTCCGGCTCCTCGGGCTGGTGCGAATATATCAATGTCCGTATGTGCCAAACCGATGGTTTGTGACACACCTTTACGCGTCTCTCGTTCGCTGCGCTCGCACGAAAGCTATAGCCTAACCTAAAACCAATCCATCTTCCGTTCATTATTCGATATGGTGGCGACATATTTCAAATTTGCGAACGTGTGGGATCGGTTGTGAGGTTGGACTAGATTTTTTCGAGCGAGCGGAGCGAGCGAGCAACGGTCACAATTTCCAAGCTATACATATACCTTATATTGCCTTCCATATATTTCGTGTTATTACCTAATTTTGTCAGCCCTTTCGGACATCACATTGCACTGTACTATGAGGAAATAGTACTATTTATGTGAAACTATTCATAAACTGTAAACATGTGTCGGTAGGCAATAGGATAAATACTTCCGGCTCCTCGGGCTGGTGCGAATATTTCAATGTCCGTATGTGCCAAACCGTTGGTTTATGACACACCTATACGCGTCTCTCGCTCGCTGCGCTCGCTCGAAAACTATAGCCTAACCTAAAAGCAATCCATCTTGCGTTCATTATTCGATATGATGGCGACATATTTCAAATTTGCGAACGTGTCGGATCGGTTGTGGGGTTGGACTAGATTTTTACGAGCGAGCGGAGCGAGCGAGCAACGGTCACAATTTCCAAGCTATACATATACCATATATTGTCTTGTATATATTTCGTACTTGTACCTAATTTTGTCAGCCATTTCGGACATCACGATGCACTGTACTATGAGGAAACGGTACTAATTATGTGAGACTATTGGTAAACCGTAAACATTTGTCAGAAGGCAATAGGATAAAGACTTCCGGCTCCTCGGGCTGGTGCGAATATATCAATGTCCGTATGTGCCAAACCGATGGTTTGTGACACACCTTTACGCGTCTCTCGTTCGCTGCGCTCGCACGAAAGCTATAGCCTAACCTAAAACCAATCCATCTTCCGTTCATTATTCGATATGGTGGCGACATATTTCAAATTTGCGAACGTGTGGGATCGGTTGTGAGGTTGGACTAGATTTTTACGAGCGAGCGGAGCGAGCGAGCAACGGTCACAATTTCCAAGCTATACATATACCATATATTGTCTTGCATATATTTCGTGCTTGTACCTAATTTTGTCAGCCATTTCGGACTTCACGTTGCACTGTACTATGAGGAAACGGTACTAATTATGTGAAACTATTGGTAAACCGTAAACATTTGTCAGAAGGCAATAGGATAAAGACTTCCGGCTCCTCGGGCTGGTGCGAATATATCAATGTCCGTATGTGCCAAACCGATGGTTTGTGACACACCTTTACGCGTTTCTCGTTCGCTGCGCTCGCACGAATGCTATAGCCTAACCTAAAACCAATCCATCTTCCGTTTATTATTCGATATGGTGGCGACATATTTCAAATTTGCGAACGTGTGGGATCGGTTGTGAGGTTGGACTAGATTTTTACGAGCGAGCGGAGCGAGCAAGCAACGGTCACAATTTCCAAGCTATACATATACCTTATATTGCCTTCCATATATTTCGCGTTATTACCTAATTTTGTCAGCCATTTCGGACATCACATTGCACTGTACTATGAGGAAATAGTACTATTTATGTGAAACTATTCATAAACTGTAAACATGTGTCCGTAGGCAATAGTATAAATACTTCCGGCTCCTCGGGCTGGTGCGAATATTTCAATGTCCGTATGTGCCAAACCGTTGGTTTATGACACACCTTTACGCGTCTCTCGCTCGCGGCGATCGCTCGAAAACTATAGCCTAACCTAAAACCAATCCATCTTGCGTTCATTATTCGATATGATGGCGACATATTTCAAATTTGCGAACGTGTCGGATCGGTTGTGAGGTTGGACTAGATTTTTTCGAGCGAGCGAGCAACGATCACAATTTCCAACCTATACATACACCTTATATTGCCTTGCATATATGTCGTGTTATTACCTAATTTTGTCAGCCATTTCGGACATCACATTGCATTGTACTATGTGGAAATAGTTCTATTTATGTGAAACTATTCATAAACTGTAAACATGTGTCTGTAGGCAATAGGATAAATACTTCCGGCATCTCGGGCAGATGCGAATATTTCAATGTCCGTATGTGCCAAACCGTTGGTTTGTGACACACCTATACGCGTCTCACGCTCGCTGCGCTCGCTCGAAAACTATAGCCTAACCTAAAACCAATCCATCTTGCGTTCATTATTCGATATGATGGCGACATATTTCAAGTTTGCGAACGTGTCGGATCGGTTGTGGGGTTGGACTAGATTTTTACGAGCGAGCGGAGCGAGCGAGCAACGGTCACAATTTCCAAGCTATACATATACCTTATATTGCCTTCCATATATTTCGTGTTATTACCTAATTTTGTCAGCCCTTTCGGACATCACATTGCACTGTACTATGAGGAAATAGTACTATTTATGTGAAACTATTCATAAACTGTAAACATGTGTCGGTAGGCAATAGGATAAATACTTCCGGCTCCTCGGGCTGGTGCGAATATTTCAATGTCCGTATGTGCCAAACCGTTTATTTATGACACACCTATACGCGTCTCTCGCTCGCTGCGCTCGCTCGAAAACTACAGCCTAACCTAAAACCAATCCATCTTGCGTTCATTATTCGATATGATGGCGACATATTTCAAATTTGCGAACGTGTCGGATCGGTTGTGGGGTTGGACTAGATTTTTACGAGCGAGCGGAGCGAGCGAGCAACGGTCACAATTTCCAAGCTATACATATACCATATATTGTCTTGCATATATTTCGTGCTTGTACCTAATTTTGTCAGCCATTTCGGTCATCACGATGCACTGTACTATGAGGAAACGGTACCAATTATGTGAAACTATTGGTAAACCGTAAACATTTGTCAGAAGGCATTAGGATAAAGACTTCCGGCTCCTCGGGCTGGTGCGAATATATCAATGTCCGTATGTGCCAAACCGATGGTTTGTGACACACCATTACGCGTCTCTCGTTCGCTGCGCTCGCACGAAAGCTATAGCCTAACCTAAAACCAATCCATCTTGCGTTCATTATTCCATATGATGGCGACATATTTCAAATTTGCGAACGTGTCGGATCGGTTGTGAGGTTGGACTAGATTTTCTCGAGCGAGCGAGCAACGATCACAATTTCCAACCTATACATACACCTTATATTGCCTTGCATATATGTCGTGTTATTACCTAATTTTGTCAGCCATTTCGGACATCACATTGCATTGTACTATGTGGAAATAGTTCTATTTATGTGAAACTATTCATAAACTGTAAACATGTGTCTGTAGGCAATAGGATAAATACTTCCGGCATCTCGGGCAGATGCGAATATTTCAATGTCCGTATGTGCCAAACCGTTGGTTTGTGACACACCTATACGCGTCTCACGCTCGCTGCGCTCGCTCGAAAACTATAGCCTAACCTAAAACCAATCCATCTTGCGTTCATTATTCGATATGATGGCGACATATTCCAAATTTGCGAACGTGTCGGATCGGTTGTGGGGTTGGACTAGATTTTTACGAGCGAGCGGAGCGAGCGAGCAACGGTCACAATTTCCAAGCTATACATATACCTTATATTGCCTTCCATATATTTCGTGTTATTACCTAATTTTGTCAGCCCTTTCGGACATCACATTGCACTGTACTATGAGGAAATAGTACTATTTATGTGAAACTATTCATAAACTGTAAACATGTGTCGGTAGGCAATAGGATAAATACTTCCGGCTCCTCGGGCTGGTGCGAATATTTCAATGTCCGTATGTGCCAAACCGTTGGTTTATGACACACCTATACGCGTCTCTCGCTCGCTGCGCTCGCTCGAAAACTACAGCCTAACCTAAAACCAATCCATCTTGCGTTCATTATTCGATATGATGGCGACATATTTCAAATTTGCGAACGTGTCGGATCGGTTGTGGGGTTGGACTAGATTTTTACGAGCGAGCGGAGCGAGCGAGCAACGGTCACAATTTCCAAGCTATACATATACCATATATTGTCTTGCATATATTTCGTGCTTGTACCTAATTTTGTCAGCCATTTCGGACATCACGATGCACTGTACTATGAGGAAACGGTACTAATTATGTGAAACTATTGGTAAACCGTAAACATTTGATAGAAGGCAATAGGATAAAGACTTCCGGCTCCTCGGGCTGGTGCGAATATATCAATGTCCGTATGTGCCAAACCGATGGTTTGTGACACACCTTTACGCGTTTCTCGTTCGCTGCGCTCGCACGACAGCTATAGCCTAACCTAAAACCAATCCATCTTGCGTTCATTATTCGATATGATGGCGACATATTTCAAATTTGCGAACGTGTCTTATCGGTTGTGAGGTTGGACTAGATTTTTACGAGCGAGCGGAGCGAGCGAGCAACGGTCACAAATTCCAAGCTGTACATATACCATATATTGTCTTGCATATATTTCGTGCTTGTACCTAATATTGTCAGCCATTTCGGACATCACGTTGCACTGTACTATGAGGAAACGGTACTAATTATGTGAAACTATTGGTAAACCGTAAACATTTGTCAGAAGGCATTAGGATAAAGACTTCCGGCTCCTCGGGCTGGTGCGAATATATCAATGTCACTATGTGCCAAACCGATGGTTTGTGACACACCATTACGCGTCTCTCGTTCGCTGCGCTCGCACGAAAGCTATAGCCTAACCTAAAACCAATCCATCTTGCGTTCATTATTCGATATGATGGCGACATATTTCAAATTTGCGAACGTGTCGGATCGGTTGTGAGGTTGGACTAGATTTTTTCGAGCGAGCGAGCAACGATCACAATTTCCAACCTATACATACACCTTATATTGCCTTGCATATATGTCGTGTTATTACCTAATTTTGTCAGCCATTTCGGACATCACATTGCATTGTACTATGTGGAAATAGTTCTATTTATGTGAAACTATTCATAAACTGTAAACATGTGTCTGTAGGCAATAGGATAAATACTTCCGGCTTCTCGGGCAGATGCGAATATTTCAATGTCCGTATGTGCCAAAACCGTTGGTTAGTGACACACCTAGACGCGTCTCACGATCGCTGCGCTCGCTCGAAAACTATAGCCTAACCTAAAACCAATCCATCTTGCGTTCATTATTCGATATGATGGCGACATATTTCAAATTTGCGAACGTGTCGGATCGGTTGTGAGGTTGGACTAGATTTTTTCGAGCGAGCGAGCAGCGATCACAATTTCCAACCTATACATACACCTTATATTGCCTTGCATATATGTCGTGTTATTACCTAATTTTGTCAGCCATTTCGGACATCACATTGCATTGTACTATGTGGAAATAGTACTATTTATGTGAAACTATTCATAAACTGTAAACATGTGTCGGTAGGCAATAGGATAAATACTTCCGGCTCCTCGGGCTGATGCGAATATTTCAATGTCCGTATGTGCCAAACCGATGGTTTGTGACACACCTTTACGCGTCTCTCGTTCGCTGCGCTCGCACGAAAGCTATAGCCTAACCTAAAACCAATCCATCTTCCGTTCATTATTCGATATGGTGGCGACATATTTCAAATTTGCGAACGTATGGGATCGGTTGTGAGGTTGGACTAGATTTTTACGAGCGAGCGGAGCGAGCGAGCAACGGTCACAATTTCCAAGCTTTACATATACCTTATATTGCCTTGCATATATGTCGTGTTATTACCTAATTTTGTCAGCCATTTCGGACATCACATTGCATTGTACTATGTGGAAATAGTACTATTTATGTGAAACTATTCATAAACTGTAAACATGTGTCGGTAGGCAATAGGATAAATACTTCCGGCTTCTCGGGCTGGTGCGAATATATCAATGTCCGTATGTGCCAAACCGATGGTTTGTGACACACCTTTACGCGTCTCTCGTTCGCTGCGCTCGCACGAAAGCTATAGCCTAACCTAAAACCAATCCATCTTCCGTTCATTATTCGATATGGTGGCGACATATTTCAAATTTGCGAACGTATGGGATCGGTTGTGAGGTTGGACTAGATTTTTACGAGCGAGCGGAGCAAGCGAGCAACGGTCACAATTTCCAAGCTTTACATATACCTTATATTGCCTTGCATATATGTCGTGTTATTACCTAATTTTGTCAGCCATTTCGGACATCACATTGCACTGTACTATGAGGAAATAGTACTATTTATGTGAAACTATTCATAAACTGTAAACATGTGTCGGTAGGCAATAGGATAAATACTTCCGGCTCCTCGGGCTGGTGCGAATATTTCAATGTCCGTATGTGCCAAACCGTTGGTTTATGACACACCTTTACGCGTCTCTCGCTCGCGGCGATCGCTCGAAAACTATAGCCTAACCTAAAACCAATCCATCTTGCGTACATTATTCGATATGATGGCGACATATTTAAAATTTGCGAACGTGTCGGATCGGTTGTGAGGTTGGACTAGATTTTTAAGAGCGAGCGGAGCGAGCGAGCAACGGTCACAATTTCCAAGCTATACATATACCATATATTGTCTTGCATATATTTCGTGCTTGTACCTAATTTTGTCAGCCATTTCGGACATCACGTTGCACTGTACTATGAGGAAACGGTACTAATTATGTGAAACTATTGGTAAACCGTAAACATTTGTCAGAAGGCAATAGGATAAAGACTTCCGGCTCCTCGGGCTGGTGCGAATATTTCAACGTCCGTATGTGCCAAACCGTTGGTTTGTGACACACCTTTACGCGTCTCTCGTTCGCTGCGCTCGCACGAAAGCTATAGCCTAACCTAAAACCAATCCATCTTCCGTTCATTATTCGATATGGTGGCGACATATTTCAAATTTGCGAACGTGTCGGAACGGTTGTGAGGTTGGACTAGATTTTTTCGAGCGAGCGAGCAACGATCACAATTTCCAACCTATACATACACCTTATATTGCCTTGCATATATTTCGTGTTATTACCTAATTTTGTCAGCCATTTCGGACACTACATTGCACTGTACTATGAGGAAATAGTACTATTTATGTGAAACTATTCATAAACTGTAAACATGTGTCGGTAGGCAATAGGATAAATACTTCCGGCTCCTCGGGCTGGTGCGAATATTTCAATGTCCGTATGTGCCAAACCGTTGGTTTATGACACACCTTTACGCGTCTCTCGCTCGCGGCGCTCGCTCGAAAACTATAGCCTAAACAAAAACCAATCCATCTTGCGTTCATTATTCGATATGATGGCGACATATTTCAAATTTGCGAACGTGTCTTATCGGTTGTGAGGTTGGACTAGATTTTTACGAGCGAGCGGAGCGAGCGAGCAACGGTCACAAATTCCAAGCTGTACATATACCATATATTGTCTTGCATATATTTCGTGCTTGTACCTAATATTGTCAGCCATTTCGGACATCACGTTGCACTGTACTATGAGGAAACGGTACTAATTATGTGAAACTATTGGTAAACCGTAAACATTTGTCAGAAGGCAATAGGATAAAGACTTCCGGCTCCTCGGGCTGGTGCGAATATTTCAACGTCCGTATGTGCCAAACCGTTGGTTTGTGACACACCTTTACGCGTCTCTCGTTCGCTGCGCTCGCACGAAAGCTATAGCCTAACATAAAACCAATCCATCTTCCGTTCATTATTCGATATGGTGGCGACATATTTCAAATTTGCGAACGTGTCGGATCGGTTGTGAGGTTGGACTAGATTTTTTCGAGCGAGCGAGCAACGATCACAATTTCCAACCTATACATACACCTTATATTGCCTTGCATATATGTCGTGTTATTACCTAATTTTGTCAGCCATTTCGGACATCACATTGCATTGTACTATGTGGAAATAGTACTATTTATGTGAAACTATTCATAAACTGTAAACATGTGTCGGTAGGCAATAGGATAAATGCTTCCGGCTCCTCGGGCTGATGCGAATATTTCAATGTCCGTATGTGCCAAACCGTTGGTTTATGACACACCTATACGCGTCTCTCGCTCGCTGCGCTCGCTCGAAAAGTATAGCCTAACCTAAAACCAATCCATCTTGCGTTCATTATTCGATATGATGGCGACATATTTCAAATTTGCGAACGTGTCGGATCGGTTGCGGGGTTGGACTAGATTTTTACGAGCGAGCGGAGCGAGCGAGCAACGGTCACAATTTCCAAGCTATACATATACCATATATTGTCTTGCATATATTTCGTGCCTGTACCTAATTTTGTCAGCCATTTCGGACATCACGTTGCACTGTACTATGAGGAAACGGTACTAATTATGTGAAACTATTGGTAAACCGTAAACATTTGTCAGAAGGCATTAGGATAAAGACTTCCGGCTCCTCGGGCTGGTGCGAATATATCAATGTCCCTATGTGCCAAACCGATGGTTTGTGACACACCTTTACGCGTCTCTCGTTCGCTGCGCTCGCACGAAAGCTATAGCCTAACCTAAAACCAATCCATCTTCCGTTCATTATTCGATATGGTGGCGACATATTTCAAATTTGCGAACGTATGGGATCGGTTGTGAGGTTGGACTAGATTTTTACGAGCGAGCGGAGCGAGCGAGCAACGGTCACAATTTCCAAGCTTTACATATACCTTATATTGCCTTGCATATATGTCGTGTTATTACCTAATTTTGTCAGCCATTTCGGACATCACATTGCATTGTACTATGTGGAAATAGTACTATTTATGTGAAACTATTCATAAACTGTAATCATGTGTCGGTAGGCAATAGGATAAAGACTTCCGGCTTCTCGGGCTGGTGCGAATATATCAATGTCCGTATGTGCCAAACCGATGGTTTGTGACACACCTTTACGCGTCTCTCGTTCGCTGCGCTCGCACTAAAGCTATAGCCTAACCTAAAACCAATCCATCTTCCGTTGATTATTCGATATAGTGGCGACATATTTCAAATTTGCGAACGTGTGGGATCGGTTGTGAGGTTGGACTAGATTTTTACGAGCGAGCGGAGCGAGCAAGCAACGATCACAATTTCCAAGCTATACATATACCTTATATTGCCTTCCATATATTTCGCATTATTACCTAATTTTGTCAGCCATTTCGGACATCACATTGCACTGTACTATGAGGAAATAGTACTATTTATGTGAAACTATTCATAAACTGTAAACATGTGTCGGTAGGCAATAGGATAAATACTTCCGGCTCCTCGGGCTGGTGCGAATATTTCAATGTCCGTATGTGCCAAACCGTTGGTTTATGACACACCTTTACGCGTCTCTCGCTCGCGGCGATCGCTCGAAAACTATAGCCTAACCTAAAACCAATCCATCTTGCGTTCATTATTCGATATGATGGCGACATATTTAAAATTTGCGAACGTGTCGGATCGGTTGTGAGGTTGGACTAGATTTTTAAGAGCGAGCGGAGCGAGCGAGCAACGGTTACAATTTCCAAGCTATACATATACCATATATTGTCTTGCATATATTTCGTGCTTGTACCTAATTTTGTCAGCCATTTCGGACATCACGTTGCACTGTACTATGAGGAAACGGTACTAATTATGTGAAACTATTGGTAAACCGTAAACATTTGTCAGAAGGCAATAGGATAAAGACTTCCGGCTCCTCGGGCTGGTGCGAATATTTCAACGTCCGTATGTGCCAAACCGTTGGTTTGTGACACACCTTTACGCGTCTCTCGTTCGCTGCGCTCGCACGAAAGCTATAGCCTAACCTAAAACCAATCCATCTTCCGTTCATTATTCGATATGGTGGCGACATATTTCAAATTTGCGAACGTGTCGGAACGGTTGTGAGGTTGGACTAGATTTTTTCGAGCGAGCGAGCAACGATCACAATTTCCAACCTATACATACACCTTATATTGCCTTGCATATATTTCGTGTTATTACCTAATTTTGTCAGCCATTTCGGACACTACATTGCACTGTACTATGAGGAAATAGTACTATTTATGTGAAACTATTCATAAACTGTAAACATCTTTCGGTAGGCAATAGGATAAATACGTCCGGCTCCTCGGGCTGGTGCGAATATTTCAATGTCCGTATGTGCCAAACCGTTGGTTTATGACACACCTTTACGCGTCTCTCGCTCTCGGCGATCGCTCGAAAACTATAGCCTAACCTAAAACCAATCCATCTTGCGTTCATTATTCGATATGATGGCGACATATTGCAAATTTGCGAACGTGTCGGATCGGTTGTGAGGTTGGACTAGATTTTTACGAGCGAGCGGAGCGAGCGAGCAACGGTCACAATTTCCAAGCTATACATATACCATATATTGTCTTGCATATATTTCGTGCTTGTACCTAATTTTGTCAGCCATTTCGGACATCACGTTGCACTGTACTATGAGGAAACGGTACTAATTATGTGAAACTATTGGTAAACCGTAAACATTTGTCAGAAGGCAATAGGATAAAGACTTCCGGCTCCTCGGGCTGGTGCGAATATTTCAACGTCCGTATGTGCCAAACCGTTGGTTTCTGACACACCTTTACGCGTCTCTCGTTCGCTGCGCTCGCACGTAAGCTTTAGCCTAACCTAAAACCAATCCATCTTGCGTTCATTATTCGATATGATGGCGACATATTTCAAATTTGCGAACGTGTCGGATCGGTTGTGAGGTTGGACTAGATTTTTACGAGCGAGCGGAGCGAGCGAGCAACGATCATAATTTCCAACCTATACATACACCTTATATTGCCTTGCATATATGTCGTGTTATTACCTAATTTTGTCAGCCATTTCGGACATCACATTGCATTGTACTATGTGGAAATAGTACTATTTATGTGAAACTATTCATAAACTGTAAACATGTGTCGGTAGGCAATAGGATAAATACTTCCGGCTCCTCGGGCTGGTGCGAATATATCAATGTCCGTATGTGCCAAACCGATGGTTTGTGACACACCTTTACGCGTCTCTCGTTCGCTGCGCTCGCTCGAAAACTATAGCCTAACCTAAAACCAATCCATCTTGCGTTCATTATTCGATATGATGGCGACATATTTCAAATTTGCGAACGTGTCGGATCGGTTGTGAGGTTGGACTAGATTTTTACGAGCGAGCGGAGCGAGCTAGCAACGGTCACAATTTCCAAGCTATACATATACCATATATTGTCTTGCATATATTTCGTGCTTGTACCTAATTTTGTCAGCCATTTCGGACATCACGTTGCACTGTACTATGAGGAAACGGTACTAATTATGTGAAACTATTCATAAACTGTAAACGTGTGTCGGTAGGCAATAGGTTAAATACTTCCGGCTCCTCGGGCTGGTGCGAATATATCAATGTCCGTATGTGCCAAACCGATGGTTTGTGACACACCTTTACGCGTCTCTCGTTCGCTGCGCTCGCACGAAAGCTATAGCCTAACCTAAAACCAATCCATCTTCCGTTGATTATTCGATATAGTGGCGACATATTTCAAATTTGCGAACGTGTGGGATCGGTTGTGAGGTTGGACTAGATTTTTACGAGCGAGCGGAGCGAGCAAGCAACGGTCACAATTTCCAAGCTTTACATATACCTTATATTGCCTTGCATATATGTCGTGTTATTACCTAATTTTGTCAGCCATTTCGGACATCACATTGCATTGTACTATGTGGAAATAGTACTATTTATGTGAAACTATTCATAAACTGTAATCATGTGTCGGTAGGCAATAGGATAAAGACTTCCGGCTTCTCGGGCTGGTGCGAATATATCAATGTCCGTATGTGCCAAACCGATGGTTTGTGACACACCTTTACGCGTCTCTCGTTCGCTGCGCTCGCACGAAAGCTATAGCCTAACCTAAAACCAATCCATCTTCCGTTGATTATTCGATATAGTGGCGACATATTTCAAATTTGCGAACGTGTGGGATCGGTTGTGAGGTTGGACTAGATTTTTACGAGCGAGCGGAGCGAGCAAGCAACGGTCACAATTTCCAAGCTATACATATACCTTATATTGCCTTCCATATATTTCGCGTTATTACCTAATTTTGTCAGCCATTTCGGACATCACATTGCACTGTACTATGAGGAAATAGTACTATTTATGTGAAACTATTCATAAACTGTAAACATGTGTCGGTAGGCAATAGGATAAATACTTCCGGCTCCTCGGGCTGGTGCGAATATTTCAATGTCCGTATGTGCCAAACCGTTGGTTTATGACACACCTTTACGCGTCTCTCGCTCGCGGCGATCGCTCGAAAACTATAGCCTAACCTAAAACCAATCCATCTTGCGTTCATTATTCGATATGATGGCGACATATTTAAAATTTGCGAACGTGTCGGATCGGTTGTGAGGTTGGACTAGATTTTTAAGAGCGAGCGGAGCGAGCGAGCAACGGTTACAATTTCCAAGCTATACATATACCATATATTGTCTTGCATATATTTCGTGCTTGTACCTAATTTTGTCAGCCATTTCGGACATCACGTTGCACTGTACTATGAGGAAACGGTACTAATTATGTGAAACTATTGGTAAACCGTAAACATTTGTCAGAAGGCAATAGGATAAAGACTTCCGGCTCCTCGGGCTGGTGCGAATATTTCAACGTCCGTATGTGCCAAACCGTTGGTTTGTGACACACCCTTACGCGTCTCTCGTTCGCTGCGCTCGCACGAAAGCTTTAGCCTAACCTAAAACCAATCCATCTTCCGTTCATTAATCGATATGGTGGCTACATATTTCAAATTTGCGAACGTGTCGGATCGTTTGTGAGGTTGTACTAGATTTTTACGAGCAAGCGGAGCGATCGAGCAACGGTCACAATTTCCAAGCTAAACATATACCATATATTGTCTTGCATATATTTCGTGCTTGTACCTAATTTTGTCAGCCATTTCGGACATCACGTTGCACTGTACTATGAGGAAACGGTACTAATTATGTGAAACTATTGGTAAACCTTAAACATTTGTCAGAAGGCAATAGGATAAAGACTTCCGGCTCCTCGGGCTGGTGCGAATATATCAATGTCCGCATGTGCCAAACCGATGGTTTGTGACACACCCTTACGCATCTCTCGTTCGCTGCGCTCGCACGAAAGCTATAGCCTAACCTAAAACCAATCCATCTTCCGTTCATTATTCGATATGGTGGCGACATATTTCAAATTTGCGAACGTGTGGGATCGGTTGTGAGGTTGGACTAGATTTTTACGAGCGAGCGGAGCGAGCAAGCAACGGTCACAATTTCCAAGCTATACATATACCTTATATTGCCTTCCATATATTTCGTGTTATTACCTAATTTTGTCAGCCATTTCGGACATCACATTGTACTGTACTATGAGCAAATAGTACTATTTATGTGAAACTATTCATAAACTGTAAACCTGTGTCGGTAGGCAATAGGATAAACACTTCCGGCTCCTCGGGCTGGTGCGAATATTTCAATGTCCGTATATGCCAAACCGTTGGTTTATGACACACCTTTACGCGTCTCTCGCTCGCGGCGCTCGCTCGAAAACTATAGCCTAACCTAAAACCAATCCATCTTGCGTTCATTATTCGATATGATGGCGACATATTTCAAATTTGCGAACGTGTCGGATCGGTTGTGAGGTTGGACTAGATTTTTTCGAGCGAGCGGAGCGAGCGAGCAACGATCATAATTTCCAACCTATACATACACCTTATATTGCCTTGCATATATGTCGTGTTATTACCTAATTTTGTCAGCCATTTCGGACATCACATTGCATCGTACTATGTGGAAATAGTACTATTTATGTGAAACTATTCATAAACTGTAAACATGTGTCGGTAGGCAATAGGATAAATACTTCCGGCTCCTCGGGCTGGTGCGAACATTTCAATGTCCATATGTGCCAAACCGTTGGTTTATGACACACCTATACGCGTCTCTCGCTCGCTGCGCTCGCTTGAAAACTATAGCCTAACCTAAAACCAATCCATCTTGCGTTCATTATTCGATATGATGGCGACATATTTCAAATTTGCGAACGTGTGGGGTCGGTTGTGAGGTAGGACTAGAGTTCTTCGAGCGAGCGGAGCGAGCGAGCAGCGGTCACAATTTCCAAGCTATACATATATCTTATATTGCCTTCCATATATTTCGTGTTATTACCTAATTTTGTCAGCCATTTCGGACATCACATTGCACTGTACTATGAGGAAATAGTACTATTTATGTGAAACTATTCATAAACTGTAAACATGTGTCGGTAGGCAATAGGATAAATACTTCCGGCTCATCGGGCTGGTGCGAATACTTCAATGTCCGTATGTGCCAAACCGTTGGATTATGACACACCTATACGCGTCTCACGCTCGCTGCGCTCGCATGACAGCTATAGCCTAACCTAAAACCAATCCATCTTCCGTTCATTATTCGATATGGTGGCGACATATTTCAAATTTGCGAACGTGTGGGATCGGTTGTGAGGTTGGACTAGATTTTTACGAGCGAGCGGAGCGAGCGAGCAACGGTCACAATTTCCAAGCAATACATATACCTTATATTGCCTTCCATATATTTCGTGTTATCACCTAATTTTGTCAGCCATTTCGGACATCACATTGCACTGTACTATGAGGAAATAGTACTATTTATGTGAAACTATTCATAATCTGTAAACATGTGTCGGTAGGCAATAGGATAAATACTTCGGGCTCCTCGGGCTGGTGCGAATATTTCAATGACCGTATGTGCCAAACCGTTGGTTTATGACACACCTATACGCGTCTCTCGCTCGCTGCGCTCGCTCGAAAACTATAGCCCAACCTAAAACCAATCCATCTTGCGTTCATTATTCGATATGATGGCGACATATTTCAAATTTGCGAACGTGTGGGGTCGGTTGTGAGGTAGGACTAGAGTTTTTCGAGCGAGCGGAGCGAGCGAGCAACGGTCACAATTTCCAAGCTATACATATATCTTATATTGCCTTCCATATATTTCGTGTTATTACCTAATTTTGTCAGCCATTTCGGACATCACATTGCACTGTACTATGAGGAAATAGTACTATTTATGTGAAACTATTCATAAACTGTAAACATGTGTTGGTAGGCAATAGGATAAATACTTCCGGCTCATCGGGCTGGTGCGAATACTTCAATGTCCGTATGTGCCAAACCGTTGGATTATGACACACCTATACGCGTCTCACGCTCGCTGCGCTCGCACGACAGCTATAGCCTAACCTAAAACCAATCCATCTTCCGTTCATTATTCGATATGGTGGCGACATATTTCAAATTTGCGATCGTGTGGGATCGGTTGTGAGGTTGGACTAGATTTTTACGAGCGAGCGGAGCGAGTGAGCAACGGTCACAATTTCCAAGCAATACATATACCTTATATTGCCTTCCATATATTTCGTGTTATCACCTAATTTTGTCAGCCATTTCGGACATCACATTGCATTGTACTATGTGGAAATAGTACTATTTATGTGAAACTATTCATAAACTGTAAACATGTGTCGGTAGGCAATAGGATAAATACTTCCGGCTCCTCGGGCTGGTGCGAACATTTCAATGTCCATATGTGCCAAACCGTTGGTTTATGACACACCTATACGCGTCTCTCGCTCGCTGCGCTCGCTCGAAAACTATAGCCTAACCTAAAACCAATCCATCTTGCGTTCATTATTCGGTATGATGGCGACATATTTCAAATTTGCGAACGTGTGGGGTCGGTTGTGAGGTAGGACTAGAGTTTTTCGAGCGAGCGGAGCGAGCGAGCAACGGTCACAATTTCCAAGCTATACATATATCTTATATTGCCTTCCATATATTTCGTGTTATTACCTAATTTTGTCAGCCATTTCGGACATCACATTGCACTGTACTATGAGGAAATAGTACTATTTATGTGAAACTATTCATAATCTGTAAACATGTGTCGGTAGGCAATAGGATAAATACTTCGGGCTCCTCGGGCTGGTGCGAATATTTCAATGACCGTATGTGCCAAACCGTTGGTTTATGACACACCTATACGCGTCTCACGCTCGCTGCGCTCGCACGACAGCTATAGCCTAACCTAAAACCAATCCATCTTCCGTTCATTATTCGATATGGTGGCGACATATTTCAAATTTGCGAACGTGTGGGATCGGTTGTGAGGTTGGACTAGATTTTTACGAGCGAGCGGAGCGAGCGAGCAACGGTCACAATTTCCAAGCAATACATATACCTTATATTGCCTTCCATATATTTCGTGTTATCACCTAATTTTGTCAGCCATTTCGGACATCACATTGCACTGTACTATGAGCAAATAGTACTATTTATGTGAAACTATTCATAAACTGTAAACCTGTGTCGGTAGGCAATAGGATAAATACTTCCGGCTCCTCGGGCTGGTGCGAATATTTCAATGTCCGTATATGCCAAACCGTTGGTTTATGACACACCTTTACGCGTCTCTCGCTCGCGGCGCTCGCTCGAAAACTATAGCCTAACCTAAAACCAATCCATCTTGCGTTCATTATTCGATATGATGGCGACATATTTCAAATTTGCGAACGTGTCGGATCGGTTGTGAGGTTGGACTGGATTTTTTCGAGCGAGCGGAGCGAGCGAGCAACGATCATAATTTCCAACCTATACATACACCTTATATTGCCTTGCATATATGTCGTGTTATTACCTAATTTTGTCAGCCATTTCGGACATCACATTGCATTGTACTATGTGGAAATAGTACTATTTATGTGAAACTATTCATAAACTGTAAACATGTGTCGGTAGGCAATAGGATAAATACTTCCGGCTCCTCGGGCTGGTGCGAACATTTCAATGTCCATATGTGCCAAACCGTTGGTTTATGACACACCTATACGCGTCTCTCGCTCGCTGCGCTCGCTCGAAAACTATAGCCTAACCTAAAACCAATCCATCTTGCGTTCATTATTCGATATGATGGCGACATATTTCAAATTTGCGAACGTGTGGGGTCGGTTGTGAGGTAGGACTAGAGTTTTTCGAGCGAGCGGAGCGAGCGAGCAACGGTCACAATTTCCAAGCTATACGTATATCTTATATTGCCTTCCATATATTTCGTGTTATTACCTAATTTTGTCAGCCATTTCGGACATCACATTGCACTGTACTATGAGGAAATAGTACTATTTATGTGAAACTATTCATAAACTGTAAACATGTGTCGGTAGGCAATAGGATAAATACTTCCGGCTCATCGGGCTGGTGCGAATACTTCAATGTCCGTATGTGCCAAACCGTTGGATTATGACACACCTATACGCGTCTCACGCTCGCTGCGCTCGCACGACAGCTATAGCCTAACCTAAAACCAATCCATCTTCCGTTCATTATTCGATATGGTGGCGACATATTTCAAATTTGCGAACGTGTGGGATCGGTTGTGAGGTTGGACTAGATTTTTACGAGCGAGCGGAGCGAGTGAGCAACGGTCACAATTTCCAAGCAATACATATACCTTATATTGCCTTCCATATATTTCGTGTTATCACCTAATTTTGTCAGCCATTTCGGACATCACATTGCATTGTACTATGTGGAAATAGTACTATTTATGTGAAACTATTCATAAACTGTAAACATGTGTCGGTAGGCAATAGGATAAATACTTCCGGCTCCTCGGGCTGGTGCGAACATTTCAATGTCCATATGTGCCAAACCGTTGGTTTATGACACACCTATACGCGTCTCTCGCTCGCTGCGCTCGCTCGAAAACTATAGCCTAACCTAAAACCAATCCATCTTGCGTTCATTATTCGATATGATGGCGACATATTTCAAATTTGCGAACGTGTGGGGTCGGTTGTGAGGTAGGACTAGAGTTTTTCGAGCGAGCGGAGCGAGCGAGCAACGGTCACAATTTCCAAGCTATACATATATCTTATATTGCCTTCCATATATTTCGTGTTATTACCTAATTTTGTCAGCCATTTCGGACATCACATTGCACTGTACTATGAGGAAATAGTACTATTTATGTGAAACTATTCATAATCTGTAAACATGTGTCGGTAGGCAATAGGATAAATACTTCGGGCTCCTCGGGCTGGTGCGAATATTTCAATGACCGTATGTGCCAAACCGTTGGTTTATGACACACCTATACGCGTCTCTCGCTCGCTGCGCTCGCTCGAAAACTATAGCCTAACCTAAAACCAATCCATCTTGCGTTCATTATTCGATGTGATGGCGACATATTTCAAATTTGCGAACGTGTGGGGTCGGTTGTGAGGTAGGACTAGAGTTTTTCGAGCGAGCGGAGCGAGCGAGCAACGGTCACAATTTCCAAGCTATACATATATCTTATATTGCCTTCCATATATTTCGTGTTATTACCTAATTTTGTCAGCCATTTCGGACATCACATTGCACTGTACTATGAGGAAATAGTACTATTTATGTGAAACTATTCATAAACTGTAAACATGTGTCGGTAGGCAATAGGATAAATACTTCCGGCTCATCGGGCTGGTGCGAATATTTCAATGTCCGTATGTGCCAAACCGTTGGATTATGACACACCTATACGCGTCTCACGCTCGCTGCGCTCGCACGACAGCTATAGCCTAACCTAAAACCAATCCATCTTCCGTTCATTATTCGATATGGTGGCGACATATTTCAAATTTGCGAACGTGTGGGATCGGTTGTGAGGTTGGACTAGATTTTTACGAGCGAGCGGAGCGAGCGAGCAACGGTCACAATTTCCAAGCAATACATATACCTTATATTGCCTTCCATATATTTCGTGTTATCACCTAATTTTGTCAGCCATTTCGGACATCACATTGCACTGTACTATGAGCAAATAGTACTATTTATGTGAAACTATTCATAAACTGTAAACCTGTGTCGGTAGGCAATAGGATAAATACTTCCGGCTCCTCGGGCTGGTGCGAATATTTCAATGTCCGTATATGCCAAACCGTTGGTTTATGACACACCTTTACGCGTCTCTCGCTCGCGGCGCTCGCTCGAAAACTATAGCCTAACCTAAAACCAATCCATCTTGCGTTCATTATTCGATATGATGGCGACATATTTCAAATTTGCGAACGTGTCGGATCGGTTGTGAGGTTGGACTGGATTTTTTCGAGCGAGCGGAGCGAGCGAGCAACGATCATAATTTCCAACCTATACATACACCTTATATTGCCTTGCATATATGTCGTGTTATTACCTAATTTTGTCAGCCATTTCGGACATCACATTGCATTGTACTATGTGGAAATAGTACTATTTATGTGAAACTATTCATAAACTGTAAACATGTGTCGGTAGGCAATAGGATAAATACTTCGGGCTCCTCGGGCTGGTGCGAATATTTCAATGACCGTATGTGCCAAACCGTTGGTTTATGACACACCTATACGCGTCTCTCGCTCGCTGCGCTCGCTCGAAAACTATAGCCTAACCTAAAACCAATCCATCTTGCGTTCATTATTCGATATGATGGCGACATATTTCAAATTTGCGAACGTGTGGGGTCGGTTGTGAGGTAGGACTTGAGTTTTTCGAGCGAGCGGAGCGAGCGAGCAACGGTCACAATTTCCAAGCTATACATATATCTTATATTGCCTTCCATATATTTCGTGTTATTACCTAATTTTGTCAGCCATTTCGGACATCACATTGCACTGTACTATGAGCAAATAGTACTATTTATGTGAAACTATTCATAAACTGTAAACATGTGTCGGTAGGCAATAGGATAAATACTTCCGGCTCATCGGGCTGGTGCGAATACTTCAATGTCCGTATGTGCCAAACCGTTGGATTATGACACACCTATACGCGTCTCACGCTCGCTGCGCTCGCACGACAGCTATAGCCTAACCTAAAACCAATCCATCTTCCGTTCATTATTCGATATGGTGGCGACATATTTCAAATTTGCGAACGTGTGGGATCGGTTGTGAGGTTGGACTAGATTTTTACGAGCGAGCGGAGCGAGCGAGCAACGGTCACAATTTCCAAGCAATACATATACCTTATATTGCCTTCCATATATTTCGTGTTATCACCTAATTTTGTCAGCCATTTCGGACATCACATTGCACTGTACTATGAGGAAATAGTACTATTTATGTGAAACTATTCATAAACTGTAAACATGTGTCGGTAGGCTATAGGATAAATACTTCCGGCTCCTCGGGCTGGTGCGAATATTTCAATGTCCGTATGTGCCAAACCGTTGGTTTATGACACACCTATACGCGTCTCTCGCTCGCTGCGCTCGCTCGAAAACTATAGCCTATCCTAAAACCAATCCATCTTGCGTTCATTATTCGATATGATGGCGACACATTTCAAATTTGCGAACGTGTCGGATCGGTTGTGGGGTTGGACTAGATTTTTACGAGCGAGCGGAGCGAGCGAGCAACGGTCACAATTTCCAAGCTATACATATACCATATATTGTCTTGCATATATTTCGTGCTTGTACCTAATTTTGTCAGCCATTTCGGACATCACGTTGCACTGTACTATTAGGAAACGGTACTATTTATGTGAAACTATTCATAATCTGTAAACATGTGTCGGTAGGCAATAGGATAAATACTTCCGGCTCCTCGGGCTGGTGCGAATATTTCAATGTCCGTATGTGCCAAACCGTTGGTTTATGACACACCTATACGCGTCTCTCGCTCGCTGCGCTCGCTCGAAAACTATAGCCTAACCTAAAACCAATCCATCTTGCGTTCATTATTCGATATGATGGCGACATATTTCAAATTTGCGAACGTGTGGGGTCGGTTGTGAGGTAGGACTAGAGTTTTTCGAGCGAGCGGAGCGAGCGAGCAACGGTCACAATTTCCAAGCTATACATATATCTTATATTGCCTTCCATATATTTCGTGTTATTACCTAATTTTGTCAGCCATTTCGGACATCACATTGCACTGTACTATGAGGAAATAGTACTATTTATGTGAAACTATTCATAAACTGTAAACATGTGTCGGTAGGCTATAGGATAAATACTTCCGGCTCCTCGGGCTGGTGCGAATATTTCAATGCCCGTATGTGCCAAACCGTTGGTTTATGACACACCTATACGCGTCTCTCGCTCGCTGCGCTCGCTCGAAAACTATAGCCTAACCTAAAACCAATCCATCTTGCGTTCATTATTCGATATGATGGCGACACATTTCAAATTTGCGAACGTGTCGGATCGGTTGTGGGGTTGGACTAGATTTTTACGAGCGAGCGGAGCGAGCGAGCAACGGTCACAATTTCCAAGCTATACATATACCATATATTGTCTTGCATATATTTCGTGCTTGTACCTAATTTTGTCAGCCATTTCGGACATCACGTTGCACTGTACTATTAGGAAACGGTACTAATTATGTGAAACTATTGGTAAACCGTAAACATTTGTCAGAAGGCAATAGGATAAATACTTCCGGCTCCTCGGGCTGGTGCGAATATATCAATGTCCGTATGTGCCAAACCGATGGTTTGTGACACAGCTTTACGCGTCTCTCGTTCGCTGCGCTCGAACGAAAGCTATAGCCTAACCTAAAACCAATCCATCTTCCGTTCATTATTCGATATGGTGGCGACATATTTCAAATTTGCGAACGTGTGGGATCAGTTGGGAGGTTGGACTAGATTTTTACGAGCGAGCGGAGCGAGCGAGCAACGGTCACAATTTCCAAGCTATACATATACCTTATATTGCCTTCCATATATTTCGTGTTATTACCTAACTTTGTCAGCCATTTCGGACATCACATTGCACTGTACTATGAGGAAATAGTACTATTTCTCTGAAACTATTCATAAACTGTAAACATGTGTCGGTAGGCAATAGGATAAATACTTCCGGCTCCTCGGGCTGGTGCGAATATTTCAATGTCCGTATGTGCCAAACCGTTGGTTTGTGACACACCTTTACGCGTCTCTCGTTCGCTGCGCTCGCACGAAAGCTATAGCCTAACCCAAAACCAATCCATCTTCCGTTCATTATTCGATATGGTGGCGACATATTTCAAATTTGGGAACGTGTCGGATCGGTTGTGGGGTTGGACTAGATTTTTACGAGCGAGCGGAGCGAGCGAGCAACGGTCACAGTTTCCAAGCTATACATATACCATATATTGTCTTGCATATATTTCGTGCTTGTACCTAATTTTGTCAGCCATTTCGGACATCACGTTGCACTGTACTATGAGGAAACGGTACTAATTATGTGAAACTATTGGTAAACCGTAAACATTTGTCAGAAGGTAATAGGATAAAGACTTCCGGCTCCTCGGGCTGGTGCGAATATATCAATGTCCGTATGTGCCAAACCGATGGTTTGTGACACACATTTACGCGTCTCTCGTTCGCTGCGCTCGCACGAAAGCTATAGCCTAACCTAAAACCAATCCATCTTCCGTTCATTATTCGATATGGTGGCGACATATTTCAAATTTGCGAACGTGTCGGATCGGTTGTGGGGTTGGACTAGATTGTTACGAGCGAGCGGAGCGAGCGAGCAACGGTCACAATTTCCAAGCTATACATATACCATATATTGTCTTGCATATATTTCGTGCTTGTACCTAATTTTGTCAGCCATTTCGGACATCACGTTGCACTGTACTATGAGGAAACGGTACTAATTATGTGAAACTATTGGTAAACCGTAAACATTTGTCAGAAGGCAATAGGATAAAGACTTCCGGCTCCTCGGGCTGGTGCGGATATATCAATGTCCGTATGTGCCAAACCGATGGTTTGTGACACACCTTTACGCGTCTCTCGTTCGCTGCGCTCGCACGAATGCTATAGCCTAACCTAAAACCAATCCATCTTCCGTTCATTATTCGATATGGTGGCGATATATTTCAAATTTGCGAACGTGTGGGATCGGTTGTGAGGTTGGACTAGATTTTTACGAGCGAGCGGAGCGAGCGCGCAACGGTCACAATTTCCAAGCTATACATATACCTTATATTGCCTTCCATATATTTCGTGTTATTACCTAATTTTGTCAGCCATTTCGGACATCACATTGCACTGTACTATGAGGAAATAGTACTATTTATGTGAAACTATTCATAAACTGTAAACATGTGTCGGTAGGCAATAGGATAAATACTTCCGGCTCATCGGGCTGGTGCGAATATTTCAATGTCCGTATGTGCCAAACCGTTGGTTTATGACACACCTATACGCGTCTCTCGCTCGCTGCGCTCGCACGAAAGCTATAGCCTAACATAAAACCAATCCATCTTGCGTTCATTATTCGATATGATGGCGACACATTTCAAATTTGCGAACGTGTCGGATCGGTTGTGGGGTTGGACTAGATTTTTACGAGCGAGCGGAGCGAGCGAGCAACGGTCACAATTTCCAAGCTATACATATACCATATATTGTCTTGCATATATTTCGTGCTTGTACCTAATTTTGTCAGCCATTTCGGACATCACGTTGCACTGTACTATTAGGAAACGGTACTAATTATGTGAAACTATTGGTAAACCGTAAACATTTGTCAGAAGGCAATAGGATAAAGACTTCCGGCTCCTCGGGCTGGTGCGAATATATCAATGTCCGTATGTGCCAAACCGATGGTTTGTGACACAGCTTTACGCGTCCCTCGTTCGCTGCGCTCGAACGAAAGCTGTAGCCTAACCTAAAACCAATCCATCTTCCGTTCATTATTCGATATGGTGGCGACATATTTCAAATTTGCGAACGTGTGGGATCGGTTGTGAGGTTGGACTAGATTTTTACGAGCGAGCGGAGCGAGCGAGCGACGGTCACAATTTCCAAGCTATACATATACCTTATATTGCCTTCCATATATTTCGTGTTATTACCTAATTTTGTCAGCCATTTCGGACATCACATTGCACTGTACTATGAGCAAATAGTACTATTTCTGTGAAACTATTCATAAACTGTAAACATGTGTCGGTAGGCAATAGGATAAATACTTCCGGCTCCTCGGGCTGGTGCGAATATTTCAATGTCCGTATGTGCCAAACCGTTGGTTTATGACACACCTATACGCGTCTTTCGCTCGCTGCGCTCGCTTGAAGACTATAGCCTAACCTAAAACCAATCCATCTTGCGTTAATTATTCGATATGATGGCGACATATTTCAAATTTGCGAACGTGTCGGTTCGGTTGTGGGGTTGGACTAGATTTTTACGAGCGAGCGGAGCGAGCGAGCAACGGTCACAATTTCCAAGCTATACATATACCATATATTGTCTTGCATATATTTCGTGCTTGTACCTAATTTTGTCAGCCATTTCGGACATCACGTTGCACTGTACTATGAGGAAACGGTACTAATTATGTGAAACTATTGGAAAACCGTAAACATTTGTCAGAAGGCAATAGGATAAAGACTTCCGGCTCCTCGGGCTGGTGCGAATATATCAATGTCCGTATGTGCCAAACCGATGGTTTGTGACACACCTTTACGCGTCCCTCGTTCGCTGCGCTCGCACGAAAGCTATAGCCTAACCTAAAACCAATCCATCTTCCGTTCATTATTCGATATGGTGGCGACATATTTCAAATTTGCGAACGTGTGGGATCGGTTGTGAGGTTGGACTAGATTTTTACGAGCGAGCGGAGCGAGCGAGCAACGGTCACAATTTCCAAGCTATACATATACCATATATTGTCTTGCATATATTTCGTGCTTGTACCTAATTTTGTCAGACATTTCGGACATCACGTTGCACTGTACTATGAGGAAACGGTACTAATTATGTGAAACTATTGGTAAACCGTAAACATTTGTCAGAAGGCAATAGGATAAAGACTTCCGGCTCCTCGGGCTGGTGCGAATATATCAATGTCCGTATGTGCCAAACCGATGGTTTGTGACACACCTTTACGCGTCTCTCGTTCGCTGCGCTCGCACGAAAGCTATAGCCTAACCTAAAACCAATCCATCTTCCGTTCATTATTCGATATGGTGGCGACATATTTCAAATTTGCGAACGTGTCGGATCGGTTGTGAGGTTGGACTAGATTTTTTCGAGCGAGCGGAGCGAGCGAGCAACGATCACAATTTCCAACCTATACATACACCTTATATTGCCTTGCATATATGTCGTGTTAGTACCTAATTTTGTCAGCCATTTCGGACATCACATTGGACTGTACTATGAGGAAATAGTACTATTTATGTGAAACTATTCATAAACTGTAAACATGTGTCGGTAGGCAATAGGATAAATACTTCCGGCTCCTCGGGCTGGTGCGAATATTTCAATGTCCGTTTGTGCCAAACCGTTGGTTTATGACACACCTTTACGCGTCTCTCGCTCGCGGCGCTCGCTCGAAAACTATAGCCTAACCTAAAACCAATCCATCTTGCGTTCATTATTCGATATGATGGCGATATATTTCAAATTTGCGAACGTGTCGGATCGGTTGTGAGGTTGGACTAGATTTTTACGAGCGAGCGGAGCGAGCGAGCAACGGTCACAATTTCCAAGCTGTACATATACCTTATATTGCCTTCCATATATTTCGTGTTATTACCTAATTTTGTCAGCCATTTCGGACATCACATTGCACTGTACTATGAGGAAATAGTACTATTTCTGTGAAACTATTCATAAACTGTAAACATGTGTCGGTAGGCAATAGGATAAATACTTCCGGCTCCTCGGGCTGGTGCGAATATTTCAATGTCCGTATGTGCCAAACCGTTGGTTTATGACACACCTATACGCGTCTTTCGCTCGCTGCGCTCGCTCGAAGACTATAGCCTAACCTAAAAAAAATCCATCTTGCGTTCATTATTCAATATGATGGCGACATATTTCAATGTTGCGAACGTGTCGGATCGGTTCTGAGGTTGGACTAGATTTTTACGAGCGAGCGGAGCGAGCGAGCAACGGTCACAATTTCCAAGCTATACATATACCATATATTGTCTTGCATATATTTCGTGCTTGTACCTAATTTTGTCAGCCATTTCGGACATCACGTTGCACTGTACTATGAGGAAACGGTACTAATTATGTGAAACTATTGGTAAACCGTAAACATTTGTCAGAAGGCAATAGGATAAAGACTTCCGGCTCCTCGGGCTGGTGCGAATATATCAATGTCCGTATGTGCCAAACCGATGGTTTGTGACACACCTTTACGCGTCCCTCGTTCGCTGCGCTCGCACGAAAGCTATAGCCTAACCTAAAACCAATCCATCTTCCGCTCATTATTCGATATGGTGGCGACATATTTCAAATTTGCGAACGTGTGGGATCGGTTGTGAGGTTGGACTAGATTTTTACGAGCGAGCGGAGCGAGCGAGCTACGGTCACAATTTCCAAGCTATACATATACCATATATTGTCTTGCATATATTTCGTGCTTGTACCTAATTTTGTCAGCCATTTCGGACATCACGTTGCACTGTACTATGAGGAAACGGTACTAATTATGTGAAACTATTGGTAAACCGTAAACATTTGTCAGAAGGCAATAGGATAAAGACTTCCGGCTCCTCGGGCTGGTGCGAATATATCAATGTCCGTATGTGCCAAACCGATGGTTTGTGACACACCTTTACGCGTCTCTCGTTCGCTGCGCTCGCACGAAAGCTATAGCCTAACCTAAAACCAATCCATCTTCCGTTCATTATTCGATATGGTGGCGACATATTTCAAATTTGCGAACGTGTCGGATCGGTTGTGAGGTTGGACTAGATTTTTTCGAGCGAGCGGAGCGAGCGAGCAACGATCACAATTTCCAACCTATACATACACCTTATATTGCCTTGCATATATGTCGTGTTAGTACCTAATTTTGTCAGCCATTTCGGACATCACATTGGACTGTACTATGAGGAAATAGTACTATTTATGTGAAACTATTCATAAACTGTAAACATGTGTCGGTAGGCAATAGGATAAATACTTCCGGCTCCTCGGGCTGGTGCGAATATTTCAATGTCCGTATGTGCCAAACCGTTGGTTTATGACACACCTTTACGCGTCTCTCGCTCGCGGCGCTCGCTCGAAAACTATAGCCTAACCTAAAACCAATCCATCTTGCGTTCATTATTCGATATGATGGCGACATATTTCAAATTTGCGAACGTGTCGGATCGGTTGTGAGGTTGGACTAGATTTTTACGAGCGAGCGGAGCGAGCGAGCAACGGTCACAATTTCCAAGCTGTACATATACCTTATATTGCCTTCCATATATTTCGTGTTATTACCTAATTTTGTCAGCCATTTCGGACATCACATTGCACTGTACTATGAGGAAATAGTACTATTTCTGTGAAACTATTCATAAACTGTAAACATGTGTCGGTAGGCAATAGGATAAATACTTCCGGCTCCTCGGGCTGGTGCGAATATTTCAATGTCCGTATGTGCCAAACCGTTGGTTTATGACACACCTATACGCGTCTTTCGCTCGCTGCGCTCGCTCGAAGACTATAGCCTAACCTAAAACCAATCCATCTTGCGTTCATTATTCAATATGATGGCGACATATTTCAAAGTTGCGAACGTGTCGGATCGGTTGTGAGGTTGGACTAGATTTTTACGAGCGAGCGGAGCGAGCGAGCAACGATCACAATTTCCAAGCTATACATATACCATATATTGTCTTGCATATATTTCGTGCTTGTACCTAATTTTGTCAGCCATTTCGGACATCACGTTGTACTGTACTATGAGGAAACGGTACTAATTATGTGAAACTATTGGTAAACCGTAAACATTTGTCAGAAGGCAATAGGATAAAGACTTCCGGCTCCTCGGGCTGGTGCGAATAAATCAATGTCCGTATGTGCCAAACCGTTGGTTTGTGACACACCTTTACGCGTCCCTCGTTCGCTGCGCTCGCACGAAAGCTATAGCCTAACCTAAAACCAATCCATCTTCCGTTCATTATTCGATATGGTGGCGACATATTTCAAATTTGCGAACGTGTCGGATCGGTTGTGAGGTTGGACTAGATTTTTACGAGCGAGCGGAGCGAGCGAGCGACGGTCACAATTTCCAAGCTATACATATACCTTATATTGCCTTCCATATATTTCGTGTTATTACCTAATTTTGTCAGCCATTTCGGACATCACATTGCACTGTACTATGAGCAAATAGTACTATTTATGTGAAACTATTCATAAACTGTAAACATGTGTCGGTAGGCAATAGGATAAATACTTCCGGCTCCTCGGGCTGGTGCGAATATTTCAATGTCCGTATGTGCCAAACCGTTGGTTTATGACACACCTATACGCGTCTTTCGCTCGCTGCGCTCGCTTGAAGACTATAGCCTAACCTAAAACCAATCCATCTTGCGTTAATTATTCGATATGATGGCGACATATTTCAAATTTGCGAACGTGTCGGTTCGGTTGTGGGGTTGGACTAGATTTTTACGAGCGAGCGGAGCGAGCGAGCAACGGTCACAATTTCCAAGCTATACATATACCATATATTGTCTTGCATATATTTCGTGCTTGTACCTAATTTTGTCAGCCATTTCGGACATCACGTTGCACTGTACTATGAGGAAACGGTACTAATTATGTGAAACTATTGGAAAACCGTAAACATTTGTCAGAAGGCAATAGGATAAAGACTTCCGGCTCCTCGGGCTGGTGCGAATATATCAATGTCCGTATGTGCCAAACCGATGGTTTGTGACACACCTTTACGCGTCCCTCGTTCGCTGCGCTCGCACGAAAGCTATAGCCTAACCTAAAACCAATCCATCTTCCGTTCATTATTCGATATGGTGGCGACATATTTCAAATTTGCGAACGTGTGGGATCGGTTGTGAGGTTGGACTAGATTTTTACGAGCGAGCGGAGCGAGCGAGCAACGGTCACAATTTCCAAGCTATACATATACCATATATTGTCTTGCATATATTTCGTGCTTGTACCTAATTTTGTCAGACATTTCGGACATCACGTTGCACTGTACTATGAGGAAACGGTACTAATTATGTGAAACTATTCATAAACTGTAAACATGTGTCGGTAGGCAATAGGATAAATACTTCCGGCTCCTCGGGCTGGTGCGAATATTTCAATGTCCGTATGTGCCAAACCGTTGGTTTATGACACACCTTTACGCGTCTCTCGCTCGCGGCGCTCGCTCGAAAACTATAGCCTAACCTAAAACCAATCCATCTTGCGTTCATTATTCGATATGATGGCGACATATTTCAAATTTGCGAACGTGTCGGATCGGTTGTGAGGTTGGACTAGATTTTTACGAGCGAGCGGAGCGAGGGAGCAACGGTCACAATTTCCAAGCTGTACATATACCTTATATTGCCTTCCATATATTTCGTGTTATTACCTAATTTTGTCAGCCATTTCGGACATCACATTGCACTGTACTATGAGGAAATAGTACTATTTCTGTGAAACTATTCATAAACTGTAAACATGTGTCGGTAGGCAATAGGATAAATACTTCCGGCTCCTCGGGCTGGTGCGAATATTTCAATGTCCGTATGTGCCAAACCGTTGGTTTATGACACACCTATACGCGTCTTTCGCTCGCTGCGCTCGCTCGAAGACTATAGCCTAACCTAAAACCAATCCATCTTGCGTTCATTATTCAATATGATGGCGACATATTTCAAAGTTGCGAACGTGTCGGATCGGTTGTGAGGTTGGACTAGATTTTTTCGAGCGAGCGGAGCCAGCGAGCAACGATCACAATTTCCAACCTATACGTACACCTTATATTGCCTTGCATATATGTCGTGTTATTACCTAATTTTGTCAGCCATTTCGGACATCACATTGCATTGTACTATGTGGAAATAGTACTATTTATGTGAAACTATTCATAAACAGTAAACATGTGTCGGTAGGCAATAGGATAAATACTTCCGGCTCCTCGGGCTGGTGCGAATATTTCAATGTCCGTATGTGCCAAACCGTTGGTTTATGACACACCTATACGCGTCTCTCGCTCGCTGCGCTCGCTCGAAAACTATAGCCTAACCTAAAACCAATCCCTCTTGCGTTCATTATTCAATATGATGGCGACATATTTCAAATTTGCGAACGTGTCGGATCGGTTGTGAGGTTGGACTAGATTTTTACGAGCGAGCGGAGCGAGCGAGCAACGGTCACAATTTCCAAGCTATACATATACCATATATTGTCTTGCATATATTTCGTGCTTGTACCTAATTTTGTCAGCCATTTCGGACATCACGTTGCACTGTACTATGAGGAAACGGTACTAATTATGTGCAACTATTGGTAAACCGTAAACATTTGTCAGAAGGCAATAGGATAAAGACTTCCGGCTCCTCGGGCTGGTTCGAATATATCAATGTCCGTATGTGCCAAACCGATGGTTTGTGACACACCTTTACGCGTCTCTCGTTCGCTGCGCTCGCACGAAAGCTATAGCCTAACCTAAAACCAATCCATCTTCCGTTCATTATTCGATATGGTGGCGACATATTTCAAATTTGCGAACGTGTCGGATCGGTTGTGAGGTTGGACTAGATTTTTTCGAGCGAGCGGAGCGAGCGAGCAACGATCACAATTTCCAACCTATACATACACCTTATATTGCCTTGCATATATGTCGTGTTAGTACCTAATTTTGTCAGCCATTTCGGACATCACATTGGACTGTACTATGAGGAAATAGTACTATTTATGTGAAACTATTCATAAACTGTAAACATGTGTCGGTAGGCAATAGGATAAATACTTCCGGCTCCTCGGGCTGGTGCGAATATTTCAATGTCCGTATGTGCCAAACCGTTGGTTTATGACACACCTTTACGCGTCTCTCGCTCGCGGCGCTCGCTCGAAAACTATAGCCTAACCTAAAACCAATCCATCTTGCGTTCATTATTCGATATGATGGCGACATATTTCAAATTTGCGAACGTGTCGGATCGGTTGTGAGGTTGGACTAGATTTTTACGAGCGAGCGGAGCGAGCGAGCAACGGTCACAATTTCCAAGCTGTACATATACCTTATATTGCCTTCCATATATTTCGTGTTATTACCTAATTTTGTCAGCCATTTCGGACATCACATTGCACTGTACTATGAGGAAATAGTACTATTTCTGTGAAACTATTCATAAACTGTAAACATGTGTCGGTAGGCAATAGGATAAATACTTCCGGCTCCTCGGGCTGGTGCGAATATTTCAATGTCCGTATGTGCCAAACCGTTGGTTTATGACACACCTATACGCGTCTTTCGCTCGCTGCGCTCGCTCGAAGACTATAGCCTAACCTAAAACCAATCCATCTTGCGTTCATTATTCAATATGATGGCGACATATTTCAAAGTTGCGAACGTGTCGGATCGGTTGTGAGGTTGGACTAGATTTTTACGAGCGAGCGGAGCGAGCGAGCAACGATCACAATTTCCAAGCTATACATATACCATATATTGTCTTGCATATATTTCGTGCTTGTACCTAATTTTGTCAGCCATTTCGGACATCACGTTGTACTGTACTATGAGGAAACGGTACTAATTATGTGAAACTATTGGTAAACCGTAAACATTTGTCAGAAGGCAATAGGATAAAGACTTCCGGCTCCTCGGGCTGGTGCGAATAAATCAATGTCCGTATGTGCCAAACCGTTGGTTTGTGACACACGTTTACGCGTCCCTCGTTCGCTGCGCTCGCACGAAAGTTATAGCCTAACCTAAAACCAATCCATCTTCCGTTCATTATTCGATATGGTGGCGACATATTTCAAATTTGCGAACGTGTCGGATCGGTTGTGAGGTTGGACTAGATTTTTTCGAGCGAGCGGAGCCAGCGAGCAACGATCACAATTTCCAACCTATACGTACACCTTATATTGCCTTGCATATATGTCGTGTTATTACCTAATTTTGTCAGCCATTTCGGACATCACATTGCATTGTACTATGTGGAAATAGTACTATTTATGTGAAACTATTCATAAACAGTAAACATGTGTCGGTAGGCAATAGGATAAATACTTCCGGCTCCTCGGGCTGGTGCGAATATTTCAATGTCCGTATGTGCCAAACCGTTGGTTTATGACACACCTATACGCGTCTCTCGCTCGCTGCGCTCGCTCGAAAACTATAGCCTAACCTAAAACCAATCCCTCTTGCGTTCATTATTCCATATGATGGCGACATATTTCAAATTTGCGAACGTGTCGGATCGGTTGTGAGGTTGGACTAGATTTTTACGAGCGAGCGGAGCGAGCGAGCAACGGTCACAATTTCCAAGCTATACATATACCATATATTGTCTTGCATATATTTCGTGCTTGTACCTAATTTTGTCAGCCATTTCGGACATCACGTTGCACTGTACTATGAGGAAACGGTACTAATTATGTGAAACTATTGGTAAACCGTAAACATTTGTCAGAAGGCAATAGTATAAAGACTTCCGGCTCCTCGGGCTGGTGCGAATATATCAATGTCCGTATGTGCCAAACCGATGGTTTGTGACACACCTTTACGCGTCTCTCGTTCGCTGCGCTCGCACGAAAGCTATAGCCTAACCTAAAACCAATCCATCTTCCGTTCATTATTCGATATGGTGGCGACATATTTCAAATTTGCGAACGTGTCGGATCGGTTGTGAGGTTGGACTAGATTTTTTCGAGCGAGCGGAGCGAGCGAGCAACGATCACAATTTCCAACCTATACATACACCTTATATTGCCTTGCATATATGTCGTGTTAGTACCTAATTTTGTCAGCCATTTCGGACATCACATTGGACTGTACTATGAGGAAATAGTACTATTTATGTGAAACTATTCATAAACTGTAAACATGTGTCGGTAGGCAATAGGATAAATACTTCCGGCTCCTCGGGCTGGTGCGAATATTTCAATGTCCGTTTGTGCCAAACCGTTGGTTTATGACACACCTTTACGCGTCTCTCGCTCGCGGCGCTCGCTCGAAAACTATAGCCTAACCTAAAACCAATCCATCTTGCGTTCATTATTCGATATGATGGCGACATATTTCAAATTTGCGAACGTGTCGGATCGGTTGTGAGGTTGGACTAGATTTTTACGAGCGAGCGGAGCGAGCGAGCAACGGTCACAATTTCCAAGCTGTACATATACCTTATATTGCCTTCCATATATTTCGTGTTATTACCTAATTTTGTCAGCCATTTCGGACATCACATTGCACTGTACTATGAGGAAATAGTACTATTTCTGTGAAACTATTCATAAACTGTAAACATGTGTCGGTAGGCAATAGGATAAATACTTCCGGCTCCTCGGGCTGGTGCGAATATTTCAATGTCCGTATGTGCCAAACCGTTGGTTTATGACACACCTATACGCGTCTTTCGCTCGCTGCGCTCGCTCGAAGACTATAGCCTAACCTAAAACCAATCCATCTTGCGTTCATTATTCAATATGATGGCGACATATTTCAAAGTTGCGAACGTGTCGGATCGGTTGTGAGGTTGGACTAGATTTTTACGAGCGAGCGGAGCGAGCGAGCAACGGTCACAATTTCCAAGCAATACTTATACCATATATTGTCTTGCATATATTTCGTGCTTGTACCTAATTTTGTCAGCCATTTCGGACATCACGTTGCACTGTACTATGAGGAAACGGTACTAATTATGTGAAACTATTGGTAAACCGTAAACATTTGTCAGAAGGCAATAGGATAAAGACTTCCGGCTCCTCGGGCTGGTGCGAATATATCAATGTCCGTATGTGCCAAACCGATGGTTTGTGACACACCTTTACGCGTCCCTCGTTCGCTGCGCTCGCACGAAAGCTATAGCCTAACCTAAAACCAATCCATCTTCCGTTCATTATTCGATATGGTGGCAACATATTTCAAATTTGCGAACGTGTGGGATCGGTTGTGAGGTTGGACTAGATTTTTACGATCGAGCGGAGCGAGCGAGCAACGGTCACAATTTCCAACCTAAACATACACCTTATATTGCCTTGCATATATGTCGTGTTATTACCTAATTTTGTCAGCCATTTCGGACATCACATTGCATTGTACTATGTGGAAATAGTACTATTTATGTGAAACTATTCATAAACTGTAAACATTTGTCAGTAGGCAATAGGATAAAGACTTCCGGCTCCCCGGGCTGGTGCGAATGTTTCAATGTCCGTATGTGCCAAACCGTTGGTATATGACACTCATTTACGCGTCGCTCGCTCGCTGCGCTCGCTCGAAAACTATAGCCTAACCTAAAACCAATCAATCTTCAGTCATTCTTCGATATGGTGGCGACATATTTCAAATTTGCGAACGTGACCGATCGGTTGTGATGTTGGACTAGATTTTTGCGAGCGAGCGGAGCGAGCGAGAAACGGTCACAATTTCCAAGCTATACATATACCATATATTGCCTTGCATAGTATTCGTGCTAGTACCTAATTTTGTCTGCCATTTCGGACATCACATTGCACTGTACTATGAGGAAACGGTACTAATTATGTGAAACAGTTGGTAAACCGTAAACATTTGTCAGAAGGCAATAGGATAAAGACTTCCGGCTCCTCGGGCTGGTGCGAATATTTCAATGTCCGTATGTGCCAAACCGTTGGTTTGTGACACACCTTTACGCGTCCCTCGTTCGCTGCGCTCGCACGAAAGCTATAGCCTAACCTAAAACCAATCCATCTTCCGTTCATTATTCGATATGGTGGCGACATATTTCAAATTTGCGAACGTGTCGGATCGGTGGTGAGGTTGGACTAGATTTTTTCGAGCGAGCGGAGCCAGCGAGCAACGATCACAATTTCCAACCTATACATACACCTTATATTGCCTTGCATATATGTCGTGTTATTACCTAATTTTGTCAGCCATTTCGGACATAACATTGCATTGTACTATGTGGAAATAGTACTATTTATGTGAAACTATTCATAAACTGTAAACATGTGTCGGTAGGCAATAGGATAAATACTTCCGGCTCCTCGGGCTGGTGCGAATATTTCAATGTCCGTATGTGCCAAACCGTTGGTTTATGACACACCTATACGCGTCTCTCGCTCGCTGCGCTCGCTCGAAAACTATAGCCTAACCTAAAACCAATCCATCTTGCGTTCATTATTCAATATGATGGCGACATATTTCAAATTTGCGAACGTGTCGGATCGGTTGTGAGGTTGGACTAGATTTTTACGAGCGAGCGGAGCGAGCGAGCAACGGTCACAATTTCCAAGCTATACATATACCTTATATTGCCTTCCATATATTTCGTGTTATTACCTAATTTTGTCAGCCATTTCGGACATCACATTGCACTGTACTATGAGGAAATAGTACTATTTATGTGAAACTATTCATAAACTGTAAACATGTGTCGGTAGGCAATAGGATAAATACTTCCGGCTCCTCGGGCTGGTGCGAATATTTCAATGTCCGTATGTGCCAAACCGTTGGTTTATGACACACCTTTACGCGTCTCTCGCTCGCGGCGGTCGCTCGAAGACTATAGCCTAACCTAAAACCAATCCATCTTGCGTTCATTATTCGATATGATGGCGACATATTTCAAATTTGCGAACGTGTCGGATCGGTTGTGAGGTTGGACTAGATTTTTACGAGCGAGTGGAGCGAGCGAGCAACGGTCACAATTTCCAAGCTGTACATATACCATATATTGTCTTGCATAGATTGCGTGCTTGTACCTAATTTTGTCAGCCATTTCGGACATCACGTTGCACTGTACTATGAGGAAACGGTACTAATTATGTGAAACTATTGGTAAACCGTAAACATTTGTCAGAGGGCAATAGGATAAAGACTTCCGGCTCCTCGGGCTGGTGCGAATATATCAATGTCCGTATGTGCCAAACCGATGGTTTGTGACACACCTTTACGCGTCCCTCGTTCGCTGCGCTCGCACGAAAGCTATAGCCTAACCTAAAACCAATCCATCTTCCGTTCATTATTCGATATGGTGGCGACATATTTCAAATTTGCGAACGTGTGGGATCGGTTGTGAGGTTGGACTAGATTTTTACGAGCGAGCGGAGCGAGCGAGCAACGGTCACAATTTCCAAGCTATACATATACCATATATTGTCTTGCATATATTTCGTGCTTGTACCTAATTTTGTCAGCCATTTCGGACATCACATTGCACTGTACTATGAGGAAATAGTACTATTTATGTGAAACTGTTCATAAACTGTAAACATGTGTCGGTAGGCAATAGGATAAATACTTCCGGCTCCTCGGGCTGGTGCGAATATTTCAATGTCCGTATGTGCCAAACCGTTGGTTTGTGACACACCTTCACGCGTCTCTCGGTCGCTGCGCTCGCACAAAAGCTATAGCCTAACCTAAAACCAATCCATCTTCCGTTCATTATTCGATATGGTGGCGACATATTTCAAATTTGCGAACGTGTCGGATCGGTTGTGAGGTTGGACTAGATTTTTTCGAGCGAGCGGAGCCAGCGAGCAACGATCACAATTTCCAACCTATACATACACCTTATATTGCCTTGCATATATGTCGTGTTATTTCCTAATTTTGTCAGCCATTTCGGACATCACATTGCATTGTACTATGTGGAAATAGTACTATTTACGTGAAACTATTCATAAACTGTAAACATGTGTCGGTAGGCAATAGGATAAATACTTCCGGCTCCTCGGGCTGGTGCGAATATTTCAATGTCCGTATGTGCCAAACCTTTGGTTTATGACACACCTTTACGCGTCTCTCGCTCGCGGCGGTCGCTCGAAAACTATAGCCTAACCTAAAACCAATCCATCTTGCGTTCATTATTCGATATGGTGGCGACATATTTCAAATTTGCGAACGTGACGGAGCGGTTGTGAGGTTGGACTAGATTTTTACGAGCGAGCGGAGCGAGCGAGCAACGGTCACAATTTCCAAGCTATACATATACCATATATTGTCGTGCATATATTTCGTGCTTGTACCTAATTTTGTCAGCCATTTCGGACATCACGTTGCACTGTACTATGAGGAAACAGTACTAATTATGTGAAACTATTGGTAAACCGTAAACATTTGTCAGAAGGCAATAGGATAAAGACTTCCGGCTCCTCGGGCTGGTGCGAATATATCAATATCCGTATGTGCCAAACCGATGGTTTGTGACACACCTTTACGCGTCCCTCGTTCGCTGCGCTCGCACGAAAGCTATTGCCTAACCTAAAACCAATCCATCTTCCGTTCATTATTCGATATGGTGGCGACATATTTCAAATTTGCGAACGTGTGGGATCGGTTGTGAGGTTGGACTAGATTTTTACGAGCGAGCGGAGCGAGCGAGCAACGGTCACAATTTCCAAGCTATACATATACCTTATATTGCCTTCCATATATTTCGTGTTATTACCTAATTTTGTCAGCCATTTCGGACATCAGATTGGACTGTACTATGAGGAAATAGTACTATTTATGTGAAACTATTCATAAACTGTAAACATGTGTCGGTAGGCAATGGGATAAATACTTCCGGCTCCTCGGGCTGGTGCGAATATTTCAATGTCCGTATGTGCCAAACCGTTGGTATATGACACACCTTTACGCGTCTCTCGCTCGCGGCGCTCGCTCGAAAACTATAGCCTAACCTAAAACCAATCCATCTTGCGTTCATTATTCGATATGATAGCGACATATTTCAAATTTGCGAACGTGTCGGATCGGTTGTGAGGTTGGACTAGATTTTTACGAGCGAGCGGAGCGAGCGAGCAACGGTCACAATTTCCAAGCTGTACATATACCATATATTGTCTTGCATATATTTCGTGCTTGTACCTAATTTTGTCAGCCATTTCGGACATCACGTTGCACTGTACTATGAGGAAACGGTACTAATTATGTGAAACTATTGGTAAACCGTAAACATTTGTCAGAGGGCAATAGGATAAAGACTTCCGGCTCCTCGGGCTGGTGCGAATATATCAATGTCCGTATGTGCCAAACCGATGGTTTGTGACACACCTTTACGCGTCCCTCGTTCGCTGCGCTCGCACGAAAGCTATAGCCTAACCTAAAACCAATCCATCTTCCGTTCATTATTCGATATGGTGGCGACATATTTCAAATTTGCGAACGTGTGGGATCGGTTGTGAGGTTGGACTAGATTTTTACGAGCGAGCGGAGCGAGCGAGCAACGGTCACAATTTCCAAGCTATACATATACCTTATATTGCCTTCCATATATTTCGTGTTATTACCTAATTTTGTCAGCCATTTCGGACATCACATTGCACTGTACTATGAGGAAATAGTACTATTTATGTGAAACTATTCATAAACTGTAAACATGTGTCGGTAGGCAATAGGATAAATACTTCCGGCTCCTCGGGCTGGTGCGAATATTTCAATGTCCGTATGTGCCAAACCGTTGGTTTATGACACACCTTTTCGCGTCTCTCGCTCGCGGCGGTCGCTCGAAAACTATAGCGTAACCTAAAACCAATCCATCTCGCGTTCATTATTCGATATGGTGGCGACATATTTCAAATTTGCGAACGTGACGGAGCGGTTGTGAGGTTGGACTAGATTTTTACGAGCGAGCGGAGCGAGCGAGCAACGGTCACAATTTCCAAGCTATACATATACCATATATTGTCTTGCATAGTTTTCGCGCTAGTACCTAATTTTGTCTGCCATTTCGGACATCACGTTGCACTGTACTATGAGGAAACGGTACTAATTATGTGAAACTGTTGGTAAACCGTAAACATTTGTCAGAAGGCAATAGGATAAAGACTTCCGGCTCCTCGGGCTGGTGCGAATATTTCAATGTCCGTATGTGCCAAACCGTTGGTTTATGACACACCTTTACGCGTCTCTCGCTCGCGGCGCTCGCTCGAAAACTATAGCCTAACCTAAAACCAATCCATCTTGCGTTCATTATTCGATATGATGGCGACATATTTCAAATTTGCGAACGTGTCGGATCGGTTGTGAGGTTGGAGTAGATTTTTACGAGCGAGCGGAGCGAGCGAGCAACGGTCATAATTTCCAAGCTGTACATATACCATATATTGTCTTGCATATATTTCGTGCTTGTACCTAATTTTGTCAGCCATTTCGGACATCACGTTGCACTGTACTATGAGGAAACGGTACTAATTATGTGAAACTATTGGTAAACCGTAAACATTTGTCAGAAGGCAATAGGATAAAGACGTCCGGCTCCTCGGGCTGGTGCGAATATTTCAATGTCCGTATGTGCCAAACCGTTGGTTTATGACACACCTATACGCGTCTCTCGCTCGCTGCGCTCGCTCCAAAACTATAGCCTAACCTAAAACCAATCCATCTTGCGTTCATTATTCGATATGATGGCGACATATTTCAAATTTGTGAACGTGTCGGATCGGTTGTGAGGTTGGACTAGATTTTTACGAGCGAGCGGAGCGAGCGAGCAACGGTCACAATTTCCAAGCTGTACATATACCATATATTGTCTTGCATATATTTCGTGTTATCACCTAATTTTGTCAGCCATTTCGGACATCACATTGCACTGTACTATGAGGAAATAGTACTATTTATGTGAAACTATTCATAAACTGTAAACATGTGTCGGTAGGCTATAGGATAAATACTTCCGGCTCCTCGGGCTGGTGCGAATATTTCAATGTCCGTATGTGCCAAACCGTTGGTTTATGACACACCTATACGCGTCTCTCGCTCGCTGCGCTCGCTCGAAAACTATAGCCTAACCCAAAACCAATCCATCTTCCGTTCATTATTCGATATGGTGGCGACATATTTCAAATTTGCGAACGTGTGGGATCGGTTGTGAGGTTGGACTAGATTTTTACGAGCGAGCGGAGCGAGCGAGCAACGGTCACAATTTCCAAGCTATACATATACCTTATATTGCCTTCCATATATTTCGTGTTATTACCTAATTTTGTCAGCCATTTCGGACATCACATTGGACTGTACTATGAGGAAATAGTACTATTTATGTGAAACTATTCATAAACTGTAAACATGTGTCGGTAGGCAATAGGATAAATACTTCCGGCTCCTCGGGCTGGTGCGAATATTTCAATGTCCGTATGTGCCAAACCGTTGGTTTATGACACACCTTTACGCGTCTCTCGCTCGCGGCGCTCGCTCGAAAACTATAGCCTAACCTAAAACCAATCCATCTTGCGTTCATTATTCGATATGATGGCGACATATTTCAAATTTGCGAACGTGTCGGATCGGTTGTGAGGTTGGACTAGATTTTTACGAGCGAGCGGAGCGAGCGAGCAACGGTCACAATTTCCAAGCTGTACATATACCATATATTGTCTTGCATATATTTCGTGCTTGTACCTAATTTTGTCAGCCATTTCGGACATCACGTTGCACTGTACTATGAGGAAACGGTACTAATTATGTGAAACTATTGGTAAACCGTAAACATTTGTCAGAGGGCAATAGGATAAAGACTTCCGGCTCCTCGGGCTGGTGCGAATATATCAATGTCCGTATGTGCCAAACCGATGGTTTGTGACACACCTTTACGCGTCCCTCGTTCGCTGCGCTCGCACGAAAGCTATAGCCTAACCTAAAACCAATCCATCTTCCGTTCATTATTCGATATGGTGGCGACATATTTCAAATTTGCGAACGTGTGGGATCGGTTGTGAGGTTGGACTAGATTTTTACGAGCGAGCGGAGCGAGCGAGCAACGGTCACAATTTCCAAGCTATACATATACCTTATATTGTCTTCCATATATTTCGTGTTATTACCTAATTTTGTCAGCCATTTCGGACATCACATTGCACTGTACTATGAGGAAATAGTACTATTTATGTGAAACTATTCATAAACTGTAAACATGTGTCGGTAGGCAATAGGATAAATACTTCCGGCTCCTCGGGCTGGTGCGAATATTTCAATGTCCGTATGTGCCAAACCGTTGGTTTATGACACACCTTTTCGCGTCTCTCGCTCGCGGCGGTCGCTCGAAAACTATAGCGTAACCTGAAACCAATCCATCTTGCGTTCATTATTCGATATGGTGGCGACATATTTCAAATTTGCGAACGTGACGGAGCGGTTGTGAGGTTGGACTAGATTTTTACGAGCGAGCGGAGCGAGCGAGCAACGGTCACAATTTCCAAGCTATACATATACCATATATTGTCTTGCATAGTTTTCGCGCTAGTACCTAATTTTGTCTGCCATTTCGGACATCACGTTGCACTGTACTATGAGGAAACGGTACTAATTATGTGAAACTGTTGGTAAACCGTAAACATTTGTCAGAAGGCAATAGGATAAAGACTTCCGGCTCCTCGGGCTGGTGCGAATATTTCAATGTCCGTATGTGCCAAACCGTTGGTTTATGACACACCTTTACGCGTCTCTCGCTCGCGGCGCTCGCTCGAAAACTATAGCCTAACCTAAAACCAATCCATCTTGCGTTCATTATTCGATATGATGGCGACATATTTCAAATTTGCGAACGTGTCGGATCGGTTGTGAGGTTGGAGTAGATTTTTACGAGCGAGCGGACCGAGCGAGCAACGGTCACAATTTCCAAGCTGTACATATACCATATATTGTCTTGCATATATTTCGTGCTTGTACCTAATTTTGTCAGCCATTTCGGACATCACGTTGCACTGTACTATGAGGAAACGGTACTAATTATGTGAAACTATTGGTAAACCGTAAACATTTGTCAGAAGGCAATAGGATAAAGACGTCCGGCTCCTCGGGCTGGTGCGAATATTTCAATGTCCGTATGTGCCAAACCGTTGGTTTATGACACACCTATACGCGTCTCTCGCTCGCTGCGCTCGCTCCAAAACTATAGCCTAACCTAAAACCAATCCATCTTGCGTTCATTATTCGATATGATGGCGACATATTTCAAATTTGTGAACGTGTCGGATCGGTTGTGAGGTTGGACTAGATTTTTACGAGCGAGCGGAGCGAGCGAGCAACGGTCACAATTTCCAAGCTGTACATATACCATATATTGTCTTGCATATATTTCGTGTTATCACCTAATTTTGTCAGCCATTTCGGACATCACATTGCACTGTACTATGAGGAAATAGTACTATTTATGTGAAACTATTCATAAACTGTAAACATGTGTCGGTAGGCTATAGGATAAATACTTCCGGCTCCTCGGGCTGGTGCGAATATTTCAATGTCCGTATGTGCCAAACCGTTGGTTTATGACACACCTATACGCGTCTCTCGCTCGCTGCGCTCGCTCGAAAACTATAGCCTAACCTAAAACCAATCCATCTTGCGTTCATTATTCGATATGGTGGCGACATATTTCAAATTTGCGAACGTGACGGAGCGGTTGTGAGGTTGGACTAGATTTTTACGAGCGAGCGGAGCGAGCGAGCAACGGTCACAATTTCCAAGCTATACATATACCATATATTGTCTTGCATAGTTTTCGCGCTAGTACCTAATTTTGTCTGCCATTTCGGACATCACGTTGCACTGTACTATGAGGAAACGGTACTAATTATGTGAAACTGTTGGTAAACCATAAACATTTGTCAGAAGGCAATAGGATAAAGACTTCCGGCTCCTCGGGCTGGTGCGAATATTTCAATGTCCGTATGTGCCAAACCGTTGGTTTATGACACACCTTTACGCGTCTCTCGCTCGCGGCGCTCGCTCGAAAACTATAGCCTAACCTAAAACCAATCCATCTTGCGTTCATTATTCGATATGATGGCGACATATTTCAAATTTGCGAACGTGTCGGATCGGTTGTGAGGTTGGAGTAGATTTTTACGAGCGAGCGGAGCGAGCGAGCAACGGTCACAATTTCCAAGCTGTACATATACCATATATTGTCTTGCATATATTTCGTGCTTGTACCTAATTTTGTCAGCCATTTCGGACATCACGTTGCACTGTACTATGAGGAAACGGTACTAATTATGTGAAACTATTGGTAAACCGTAAACATTTGTCAGAAGGCAATAGGATAAAGACGTCCGGCTCCTCGGGCTGGTGCGAATATTTCAATGTCCGTATGTGCCAAACCGTTGGTTTATGACACACCTATACGCGTCTCTCGCTCGCTGCGCTCGCTCCAAAACTATAGCCTAACCTAAAACCAATCCATCTTGCGTTCATTATTCGATATGATGGCGACATATTTCAAATTTGTGAACGTGTCGGATCGGTTGTGAGGTTGGACTAGATTTTTACGAGCGAGCGGAGCGAGCGAGCAACGGTCACAATTTCCAAGCTGTACATATACCATATATTGTCTTGCATATATTTCGTGTTATCACCTAATTTTGTCAGCCATTTCGGACATCACATTGCACTGTACTATGAGGAAATAGTACTATTTATGTGAAACTATTCATAAACTGTAAACATGTGTCGGTAGGCTATAGGATAAATACTTCCGGCTCCTCGGGCTGGTGCGAATATTTCAATGTCCGTATGTGCCAAACCGTTGGTTTATGACACACCTATACGCGTCTCTCGCTCGCTGCGCTCGCTCGAAAACTATAGCCTAACCCAAAACCAATCCATCTTCCGTTCATTATTCGATATGGTGGCGACATATTTCAAATTTGCGAACGTGTGGGATCGGTTGTGAGGTTGGACTAGATTTTTACGAGCGAGCGGAGCGAGCGAGCAACGGTCACAATTTCCAAGCTATACATATACCTTATATTGCCTTCCATATATTTCGTGTTATTACCTAATTTTGTCAGCCATTTCGGACATCACATTGGACTGTACTATGAGGAAATAGTACTATTTATGTGAAACTATTCATAAACTGTAAACATGTGTCGGTAGGCAATAGGATAAATACTTCCGGCTCCTCGGGCTGGTGCGAATATTTCAATGTCCGTATGTGCCAAACCGTTGGTTTATGACACACCTTTACGCGTCTCTCGCTCGCGGCGCTCGCTCGAAAACTATAGCCTAACCTAAAACCAATCCATCTTGCGTTCATTATTCGATATGATGGCGACATATTTCAAATTTGCGAACGTGTCGGATCGGTTGTGAGGTTGGACTAGATTTTTACGAGCGAGCGGAGCGAGCGAGCAACGGTCACAATTTCCAAGCTGTACATATACCATATATTGTCTTGCATATATTTCGTGCTTGTACCTAATTTTGTCAGCCATTTCGGACATCACGTTGCACTGTACTATGAGGAAACGGTACTAATTATGTGAAACTATTGGTAAACCGTAAACATTTGTCAGAGGGCAATAGGATAAAGACTTCCGGCTCCTCGGGCTGGTGCGAATATATCAATGTCCGTATGTGCCAAACCGATGGTTTGTGACACACCTTTACGCGTCCCTCGTTCGCTGCGCTCGCACGAAAGCTATAGCCTAACCTAAAACCAATCCATCTTCCGTTCATTATTCGATATGGTGGCGACATATTTCAAATTTGCGAACGTGTGGGATCGGTTGTGAGGTTGGACTAGATTTTTACGAGCGAGCGGAGCGAGCGAGCAACGGTCACAATTTCCAAGCTATACATATACCTTATATTGCCTTCCATATATTTCGTGTTATTACCTAATTTTGTCAGCCATTTCGGACATCACATTGCACTGTACTATGAGGAAATAGTACTATTTATGTGAAACTATTCATAAACTGTAAACATGTGTCGGTAGGCAATAGGATAAATACTTCCGGCTCCTCGGGCTGGTGCGAATATTTCAATGTCCGTATGTGCCAAACCGTTGGTTTATGACACACCTTTTCGCGTCTCTCGCTCGCGGCGGTCGCTCGAAAACTATAGCGTAACCTGAAACCAATCCATCTTGCGTTCATTATTCGATATGGTGGCGACATATTTCAAATTTGCGAACGTGACGGAGCGGTTGTGAGGGTGGACTAGATTTTTACGAGCGAGCGGAGCGAGCGAGCAACGGTCACAATTTCCAAGCTATACATATACCATATATTGTCTTGCATAGTTTTCGCGCTAGTACCTAATTTTGTCTGCCATTTCGGACATCACGTTGCACTGTACTATGAGGAAACGGTACTAATTATGTGAAACTGTTGGTAAACCGTAAACATTTGTCAGAAGGCAATAGGATAAAGACTTCCGGCTCCTCGGGCTGGTGCGAATATTTCAATGTCCGTATGTGCCAAACCGTTGGTTTATGACACACCTTTACGCGTCTCTCGCTCGCGGCGCTCGCTCGAAAACTATAGCCTAACCTAAAACCAATCCATCTTGCGTTCATTATTCGATATGATGGCGACATATTTCAAATTTGCGAACGTGTCGGATCGGTTGTGAGGTTGGAGTAGATTTTACGAGCGAGCGGAGCGAGCGAGCAACGGTCACAATTTCCAAGCTGTACATATACCATATATTGTCTTGCATATATTTCGTGCTTGTACCTAATTTTGTCAGCCATTTCGGACATCACGTTGCACTGTACTATGAGGAAACGGTACTAATTATGTGAAACTATTGGTAAACCGTAAACATTTGTCAGAAGGCAATAGGATAAAGACGTCCGGCTCCTCGGGCTGGTGCGAATATTTCAATGTCCGTATGTGCCAAACCGTTGGTTTATGACACACCTATACGCGTCTCTCGCTCGCTGCGCTCGCTCCAAAACTATAGCCTAACCTAAAACCAATCCATCTTGCGTTCATTATTCGATATGATGGCGACATATTTCAAATTTGTGAACGTGTCGGATCGGTTGTGAGGTTGGACTAGATTTTTACGAGCGAGCGGAGCGAGCGAGCAACGGTCACAATTTCCAAGCTGTACATATACCATATATTGTCTTGCATATATTTCGTGTTATCACCTAATTTTGTCAGCCATTTCGGACATCACATTGCACTGTACTATGAGGAAATAGTACTATTTATGTGAAACTATTCATAAACTGTAAACATGTGTCGGTAGGCTATAGGATAAATACTTCCGGCTCCTCGGGCTGGTGCGAATATTTCAATGTCCGTATGTGCCAAACCGTTGGTTTATGACACACCTATACGCGTCTCTCGCTCGCTGCGCTCGCTCGAAAACTATAGCCTAACCTAAAACCAATCCATCTTGCGTTCATTATTCGATATGATGGCGACACATTTCAAATTTGCGAACGTGTCGGATCGGTTGTGGGGTTGGACTAGATTTTTACGAGCGAGCGGAGCGAGCGAGCAACGGTCACAATTTCCAAGCTATACATATACCATATATTGTCTTGCATATATTTCGTGCTTGTACCTAATTTTGTCAGCCATTTCGGACATCACGTTGCACTGTACTATTAGGAAACGGTACTAATTATGTGAAACTATTGGTAAACCGTAAACATTTGTCAGAAGGCAATAGGATAAAGACTTCCGGCTCCTCGGGCTGATGCGAATATATCAATGTCCGTATGTGCCAAACCGATGGTTTGTGACACAGCTTTACGCGTCCCTCGTTCGCTGCGCTCGAACGAAAGCTGTAGCCTAACCTAAAACCAATCCATCTTCCGTTCATTATTCAATATGATGGCGACATATTTCAAATTTGCGAACGTGTCGGATCGGTTGTGAGGTTGGACTAGATTTTTACGAGCGAGCGGAGCGAGCGAGCAACGGTCACAATTTCCAAGCTGTACATATACCATATATTGTCTTGCATATATTTCGTGTTATCACCTAATTTTGTCAGCCATTTCGGACATCACATTGCACTGTACTATGAGGAAATAGTACTATTTATGTGAAACTATTCATAAACTGTAAACATGTGTCGGTAGGCTATAGGATAAATACTTCCGGCTCCTCGGGCTGGTGCGAATATTTCAATGTCCGTATGTGCCAAACCGTTGGTTTATGACACACCTATACGCGTCTCTCGCTCGCTGCGCTCGCTCGAAAACTATAGCCTAACCTAAAACCAATCCATCTTGCGTTCATTATTCGATATGATGGCGACACATTTCAAATTTGCGAACGTGTCGGATCGGTTGTGGGGTTGGACTAGATTTTTACGAGCGAGCGGAGCGAGCGAGCAACGGTCACAATTTCCAAGCTATACATATACCATATATTGTCTTGCATATATTTCGTGCTTGTACCTAATTTTGTCAGCCATTTCGGACATCACGTTGCACTGTACTATTAGGAAACGGTACTAATTATGTGAAACTATTGGTAAACCGTAAACATTTGTCAGAAGGCAATAGGATAAAGACTTCCGGCTCCTCGGGCTGATGCGAATATATCAATGTCCGTATGTGCCAAACCGATGGTTTGTGACACAGCTTTACGCGTCCCTCGTTCGCTGCGCTCGAACGAAAGCTGTAGCCTAACCTAAAACCAATCCATCTTCCGTTCATTATTCAATATGATGGCGACATATTTCAAATTTGCGAACGTGTCGGATCGGTTGTGAGGTTGGACTAGATTTTTACGAGCGAGCGGAGCGAGCGAGCAACGGTCACAATTTCCAAGCTATACATATACCATATATTGTCTTGCATATATTTCGTGCTTGTACCTAATTTTGTCAGCCATTTCGGACATCACGTTGCACTGTACTATGAGGAAACGGTACTAATTATGTGAAACTATTGGTAAACCGTAAACATTTGTCAGAAGGCAATAGGATAAAGACTTCCGGCTCCTCGGGCTGGTGCGAATATATCAATGTCCGTATGTGCCAAACCGATGGTTTGTGACACACCTTTACGCGTCCCTCGTTCGCTGCGCTCGCACGAAAGCTATAGCCTAACCTAAAACCAATCCATCTTCCGTTCATTATTCGATATGGTGGCGACATATTTCAAATTTGCGAACGTGTGGGATCGGTTGTGATGTTGGACTAGATTTTTACGAGCGAGCGGAGCGAGCGAGCAACGGTCACAATTTCCAAGCTATACATATACCATATATTGTCTTGCATATATTTCGTGCTTGTACCTAATTTTGTCAGCCATTTCGGACATCACGTTGCACTGTACTATGAGGAAACGGTACTAATTATGTGAAACTATTGGTAAACCGTAAACATTTGTCAGAAGGCAATAGGATAAAGACTTCCGGCTCCTCGGGCTGGTGCGAATATATCAATGTCCGTATGCGCCAAACCGATGGTTTGTGACACACCTTTACGCGTCTCTCGTTCGCTGCGCTCGCACGAAAGCTATAGCCTAACCTAAAACCAATCCATCTTCCGTTCATTATTCGATATGGTGGCGACATATTTCAAATTTGCGAACGTGTCGGATCGGTTGTGAGGTTGGACTAGATTTTTTCGAGCGAGCGGAGCGAGCGAGCAACGATCACAATTTCCAACCTATACATACACCTTATACTGCCTTGCATATATGTCGTGTTAGTACCTAATTTTGTCAGCCATTTCGGACATCACATTGGACTGTACTATGAGGCAATAGTACTATTTATGTGAAACTATTCATAAACTGTAAACATGTGTCGGTAGGCAATAGGATAAATACTTCCGGCTCCTCGGGCTGGTGCGAATATTTCAATGTCCGTATGTGCCAAACCGTTGGTTTATGACACACCTTTACGCGTCTCTCGCTCGCGGCGCTCGCTCGAAAACTATAGCCTAACCTAAAACCAATCCATCTTGCGTTCATTATTCGATATGATGGCGACATATTTCAAATTTGCGAACGTGTCGGATCGGTTGTGAGGTTGGACTAGATTTTTACGAGCGAGCGGAGCGAGCGAGCAACGGTCACAATTTCCAAGCTGTACATATACCTTATATTGCCTTCCATATATTTCGTGTTATTACCTAATTTTGTCAGCCATTTCGGACATCACATTGCACTGTACTATGAGGAAATAGTACTATTTCTGTGAAACTATTCATAAACTGTAAACATGTGTCGGTAGGCAATAGGATAAATACTTCCGGCTCCTCCGGCTGGTGCGAATATTTCAATGTCCGTATGTGCCAAACCGTTGGTTTATGACACACCTATACGCGTCTTTCGCTCGCTGCGCTCGCTCGAAGACTATAGCCTAACCTAAAACCAATCCATCTTGCGTTCATTATTCAATATGATGGCGACATATTTCAAAGTTGCGAACGTGTCGGATCGGTTGTGAGGTTGGACTAGATTTTTACGAGCGAGCGGAGCGAGCGAGCAACGGTCACAATTTCCAAGCTATACATATACCATATATTGTCTTGCATATATTTCGTGCTTGTACCTAATTTTGTCAGCCATTTCGGACATCACGTTGCACTGTACTATGAGGAAACGGTACTAATTATGTGAAACTATTGGTAAACCGTAAACATTTGTCAGAAGGCAATAGGATAAAGACTTCCGGCTCCTCGGGCTGGTGCGAATATATCAATGTCCGTATGTGCCAAACCGATGGTTTGTGACACACCTTTACGCGTCCCTCGTTCGCTGCGCTCGCACGAAAGCTATAGCCTAACCTAAAACCAATCCATCTTCCGTTCATTATTCGATATGGTGGCGACATATTTCAAATTTGCGAACGTGTGGGATCGGTTGTGAGGTTGGACTAGATTTTTACGAGCGAGCGGAGCGAGCGAGCAACGGTCACAATTTCCAAGCTATACATATACCTTATATTGCCTTCCATATATTTCGTGTTATTACCTAATTTTGTCAGCCATTTCGGACATCACATTGGACTGTACTATGAGGAAATAGTACTATTTATGTGAAACTATTCATAAACTGTAAACATGTGTCGGTAGGCAATAGGATAAAGACTTCCGGCTCCCCGGGCTGGTGCGAATGTTTCAATGTCCGTATGTGCCAAACCGTTGGTATATGACACTCATTTACGCGTCGCTCGCTCGCTGCGCTCGCTCGAAAACTATAGCCTAACCTAAAACCAATCAATCTTCAGTCATTCTTCGATATGGTGGCGACATATTTCAAATTTGCGAACGTGACCGATCGGTTGTGATGTTGGACTAGATTTTTGCGAGCGAGCGGAGCGAGCGAGAAACGGTCACAATTTCCAAGCTATACATATACCATATATTGCCTTGCATAGTATTCGTGCTAGTACCTAATTTTGTCTGCCATTTCGGACATCACATTGCACTGTACTATGAGGAAACGGTACTAATTATGTGAAACAGTTGGTAAACCGTAAACATTTGTCAGAAGGCAATAGGATAAAGACTTCCGGCTCCTCGGGCTGGTGCGAATATTTCAATGTCCGTATGTGCCAAACCGTTGGTTTGTGACACACCTTTACGCGTCCCTCGTTCGCTGCGCTCGCACGAAAGCTATAGCCTAACCTAAAACCAATCCATCTTCCGTTCATTATTCGATATGGTGGCGACATATTTCAAATTTGCGAACGTGTCGGATCGGTTGTGAGGTTGGACTAGATTTTTTCGAGCGAGCGGAGCCAGCGAGCAACGATCACAATTTCCAACCTATACATACACCTTATATTGCCTTGCATATATGTCGTGTTATTACCTAATTTTGTCAGCCATTTCGGACATAACATTGCATTGTACTATGTGGAAATAGTACTATTTATGTGAAACTATTCATAAACTGTAAACATGTGTCGGTAGGCAATAGGATAAATACTCCCGGCTCCTCGGGCTGGTGCGAATATTTCAATGTCCGTATGTGCCAAACCGTTGGTTTATGACACACCTATACGCGTCTCTCGCTCGCTGCGCTCGCTCGAAAACTATAGCCTAACCTAAAACCAATCCATCTTGCGTTCATTATTCAATATGATGGCGACATATTTCAAATTTGCGAACGTGTCGGATCGGTTGTGAGGTTGGACTAGATTTTTACGAGCGAGCGGAGCGAGCGAGCAACGGTCACAATTTCCAAGCTATACATATACCATATATTGTCTTGCATATATTTCGTGCTTGTACCTAATTTTGTCAGCCATTTCGGACATCACGTTGCACTGTACTATGAGGAAACGGTACTAATTATGTGAAACTATTGGTAAACCGTAAACATTTGTCAGAAGGCAATAGGATAAAGACTTCCGGCTCCTCGGGCTGGTGCGAATATATCAATGTCCGTATGTGCCAAACCGATGGTTTGTGACACACCTTTACGCGTCCCTCGTTCGCTGCGCTCGCACGAAAGCTATAGCCTAACCTAAAACCAATCCATCTTCCGTTCATTATTCGATATGGTGGCGACATATTTCAAATTTGCGAACGTGTGGGATCGGTTGTGAGGTTGGACTAGATTTTTACGAGCGAGCGGAGCGAGCGAGCAACGGTCACAATTTCCAAGCTATACATATACCTTATATTGCCTTCCATATATTTCGTGTTATTACCTAATTTTGTCAGCCATTTCGGACATCACATTGGACTGTACTATGAGGAAATAGTACTATTTATGTGAAACTATTCATAAACTGTAAACATGTGTCGGTAGGCAATAGGATAAATACTTCCGGCTCCTCGGGCTGGTGCGAATATTTCAATGTCCGTATGTGCCAAACCGTTGGTTTATGACACACCTTTACGCGTCTCTCGCTCGCGGCGCTCGCTCGAAAACTATAGCCTAACCTAAAACCAATCCATCTTGCGTTCATTATTCGATATGATGGCGACATATTTCAAATTTGCGAACGTGTCGGATCGGTTGTGAGGTTGGACTAGATTTTTACGAGCGAGCGGAGCGAGCGAGCAACGGTCACAATTTCCAAGCTGTACATATACCATATATTGTCTTGCATATATTTCGTGCTTGTACCTAATTTTGTCAGCCATTTCGGACATCACGTTGCACTGTACTATGAGGAAACGGTACTAATTATGTGAAACTATTGGTAAACCGTAAACATTTGTCAGAGGGCAATAGGATAAAGACTTCCGGCTCCTCGGGCTGGTGCGAATATATCAATGTCCGTATGTGCCAAACCGATGGTTTGTGACACACCTTTACGCGTCCCTCGTTCGCTGCGCTCGCACGAAAGCTATAGCCTAACCTAAAACCAATCCATCTTCCGTTCATTATTCGATATGGTGGCGACATATTTCAAATTTGCGAACGTGTGGGATCGGTTGTGAGGTTGGACTAGATTTTTACGAGCGAGCGGAGCGAGCAAGCAACGGTCACAATTTCCAAGCTATACATATACCATATATTGTCTTGCATATATTTCGTGCTTGTACCTAATTTTGTCAGCCATTTCGGACATCACATTGCACTGTACTATGAGGAAATAGTACTATTTATGTGAAACTGTTCATAAACTGTAAACATGTGTCGGTAGGCAATAGGATAAATACTTCCGGCTCCTCGGGCTGGTGCGAATATTTCAATGTCCGTATGTGCCAAACCGTTGGTTTGTGACACACCTTCACGCGTCTCTCGTTCGCTGCGCTCGCACGAAAGCTATAGCCTAACCTAAAACCAATCCATCTTCCGTTCATTATTCGATATGGTGGCGACATATTTCAAATTTGCGAACGTGTCGGATCGGTTGTGAGGTTGGACTAGATTTTTTCGAGCGAGCGGAGCGAGCGAGCAACGATCACAATTTCCAACCTATACATACACCTTATATTGCCTTGCATATATGTCGTGTTATTACCTAATTTTGTCAGCCATTTCGGACATCACATTGCATTGTACTATGTGGAAATAGTACTACTTATGTGAAACTATTCATAAACTGTAAACATGTGTCGGTAGGCAATAGGATAAATACTTCCGGCTCCTCGGGCTGGTGCGAATATTTCAATGTCCGTATGTGCCAAACCGTTGGTTTATGACACACCTATACGAGTCTCTCGCTCGCTGCGCTCGCTCGAAAACTATAGCCTAACCTAAAACCAATCCATCTTGCGTTCATTATTCAATATGATGGCGACATATTTCAAATTTGCCAACGTGACGGAGCGGTTGTGAGGTTGGACTAGATTTTTACGAGCGAGCGGAGCGAGCGAGCAACGGTCACAATTTCCAAGCTATACATATACCATATATTGTCGTGCATATATTTCGTGCTTGTACCTAATTTTGTCAGCCATTTCGGACATCACGTTGCACTGTACTATGAGGAAACAGTACTAATTATGTGAAACTATTGGTAAACCGTAAACATTTGTCAGAAGGCAATAGGATAAAGACTTCCGGCTCCTCGGGCTGGTGCGAATATATCAATGTCCGTATGTGCCAAACCGATGGTTTGTGACACACCTTTACGCGTCCCTCGTTCGCTGCGCTCGCACGAAAGCTATAGCCTAACCTAAAACCAATCCATCTTCCGTTCATTATTCGATATGGTGGCGACATATTTCAAATTTGCGAACGTGTGGGATCGGTTGTGAGGTTGGACTAGATTTTTACGAGCGAGCGGAGCGAGCGAGCAACGGTCACAATTTCCAAGCTATACATATACCTTATATTGCCTTCCATATATTTCGTGTTATTACCTAATTTTGTCAGCCATTTCGGACATCACATTGGACTGTACTATGAGGAAATAGTACTATTTATGTGAAACTATTCATAAACTGTAAACATGTGTCGGTAGGCAATAGGATAAATACTTCCGGCTCCTCGGGCTGGTGCGAATATTTCAATGTCCGTATGTGCCAAACCGTTAGTTTATGACACACCTTTACGCGTCTCTCGCTCGCGGCGGTCGCTCGAAAACTATAGCCTAACCTAAAACCAATCCATCTTGCGTTCATTATTCGATATGGTGGCGACATATTTCAAATTTGCGAACGTGACGGGGCGGTTGTGAGGTTGGACTAGATTTTTACGAGCGAGCGGAGCGAGCGAGCAACGGTCACAATTTCCAAGCTATACATATACCATATATTGTCTTGCATAGTTTTCGCGCTAGTACCTAATTTTGTCTGCCATTTCGGACATCACGTTGCACTGTACTATGAGGAAACGGTACTAATTATGTGAAACTGTTGGTAAACCGTAAACATTTGTCAGAAGGCAATAGGATAAAGACGTCCGGCTCCTCGGGCTGGTGCGAATATTTCAATGTCCGTATGTGCCAAACCGTTGGTTTGTGACACACCTTCACGCGTCTCTCGTTCGCTGCGCTCGCACGAAAGCTATAGCCTAACCTAAAACCAATCCATCTTCCTTTCATTATTCGATATGGTGGCGACATATTTCAAATTTGCGAACGTGTCGGATCGGTTGTGAGGTTGGACTAGATTTTTTCGAGCGAGCGGAGCGAGCGAGCAACGACCACAATTTCCAACCTATACATACACCTTATATTGCCTTGCATATATGTCGTGTTATTACCTAATTTTGTCAGCCATTTCGGACATCACATTGCATTGTACTATGTGGAAATAGTACTATTTATGTGAAACTATTCATAAACTGTAAACATTTGTCAGTAGGCAATAGGATAAAGACTTCCGGCTCCCCGGGCTGGTGCGAATGTTTCAATGTCCGTATGTGCCAAACCGTTGGTATATGACACTCATTTACGCGTCGCTCGCTCGCTGCGCTCGCTCGAAGACTATAGCCTAACCTAAAACCAATCCATCTTGCGTTCATTATTCGATATGGTGGCGACATATTTCAAATTTGCGAACGTGACGGATCGGTTGTGAGGTTGGACTAGATTTTTACGAGCGAGCGGAGCGAGCGAGCAACGGTCACAATTTCCAAGCTATACATATACCATATATTGTCTTGCATATATTTCGTGCTTGTACCTAATTTTGTCAGCCTTTTCGGACATCACGTTGCACTGTACTATGAGGAAACGGTACTAATTATGTGAAACTATTGGTAAACCGTAAACATTTGTCAGAAGGCAAGAGGATAAAGACTTCCGGCTCCTCGGGCTGGTGCGAATATTTCAATGTCCGTATGTGCCAAACCGTTGGTTTGTGACACACCTTTACGCGTCTCTCGCTCGCTGCACTCGCACGAAAGCTATAGCCTAACGTAAACCAATCCATCTTCCGTTCATTATTCGATATGGTGGCGACATGTTTCGAATTTGCGAACGTGTGGGATCGGTTGTGAGGTTGGACCAGATTTTTACGAGCGAGCGGAGCGATCGTGCAACGGTCACAATTTCCAAGCTATACATATACCATATATTGCCTTGCATAGTTTTCGTGCTAGTACCTAATTTTGTCTGCCATTTCGGACATCACATTGCACTGTACTATGAGGAAACGGTACTAATTATGTGAAACTATTGGTAAACCGTAAACATTTGTCAGAAGGCAATAGGATAAAGACGTCCGGCTCCTCGGGCTGGTGCGAATATTTCAATGTCCGTATGTGCCAAACCGTTGGTTTGTGACACACCTTTACGCGTCTCTCTTTCGCTGCGCTCGCACGAAAGCTACAGCCTAACCTAAAACCAATCCATCTTCCGTTCATTATTCGATATGGTGGCGACATATTTCAAATTTGCGAACGTGTCGGATCGGTTGTGAGGTTGGACTAGATTTTTACGAGCGAGCGGAGCGAGCTAGCAACGGCCACAATTTCCAAGCTATACAAATACCATATATTGCCTGGCATATATTTCGTGTTATTACCTAATTTTGTCAGCCATTTCGGACATCACATTGCACTGCACTATGTGGAAGTAGTACTATTTATGTGAAACTATTCATAAACTGTAAACATGTGTCGGTAGGCAATAGGATAAATACTTCCGGCTCCTCGGGCTGGTGCGAATATTTCGATGTCCGTATGTGCCAAACCGTTGGTTTGAGACACACATTTACGCGTCGCTCGCTCGCTGCGCTCGCTCGAAAACTATAGCCTAACCTAAAACCAATCCATCTTCCGTCATTCTTCGATATGGTGGCGACATATTTCAAATTTGCGAACGTGACGGATCGGTTGTCAGGTTGGACTAGATTTGTGCGAGCGAGCGGAGCGAGCGAGCAACGGTCACAATTTCCAAGCTATACATATACCATATATTGTCTTGCATATATTTCGTGCTTGTACCTAATTTTGTCAGCCATTTCGGACATCACGTTGCACTGTACTATGAGGAAACGGTACTAATTATGTGAAACTATTGGTAAACCGTAAACATTTGTCTGAAGGCAATACGATAAAGACGTCCGGCTCCTCGGGCTGGTGCGAATATTTCAATGTCCGTATGTGCCAAACCGTTGGTTTATGACACACCTATACGCGTCTCTCGCTCGCTGCGCTCGCTCGAAAACTATAGCCTAACCTAAAACCAATCCATCTTGCGTTCATTATTCGATATGATGGCGACATATTTCAAATTTGCGAACGTGTCGGATCGGTTGTGGGGTTGGACTAGATTTTTACGAGCGAGCGGAGCGAGCGAGCAACGGTCACGATTTCCAAGCTATACTTATACCATATATTGCCTGGCATATATTTCGTGTTATTACCTAATTTTGTCAGCCATTTCGGACATCACATTGGACTGCACTATGTGGAAGTAGTACTATTTATGTGAAACTATTCATAAACTGTAAACATGTGTCGGTAGGCAATAGGATAAATACTTCCGGCTCCTCGGGCTGGTGCGAATATTTCAATGTCCGTATGTGCCAAACCGTTGGTTTGAGACACACATTTACGCGTCGCTCGCTCGCTGCGCTCGCTCGAAAACTATAGCCTAACCTAAAACCAATCCATCTTCCGTTCATTATTCGATATGATGGCGACATATTTCAAATTTGCGAACGTGTCGGATCGGTTGTGAGGTTGGACTAGATTTTTACGAGCGAGCGGAGCGAGCGAGCAACGGTCACAATTTCCAAGCTATACATATACCATATATTGTCTTGCATATATTTCGTGCTTGTACCTAATTTTGTCAGCCATTTCGGACATCACATTGCACTGCACTATGTGGAAGTAGTACTATTTATGTGAAACTATTCATAAACTGTAAACATGTGTCGGTAGGCAATAGGATAAATACTTCCGGCTCCTCGGGCTGGTGCGAATATTTCAATGTCCGTATGTGCCAAACCGTTGGTTTATGACACACCTTTACGCGTCTCTCGCTCGCGGCGCTCGCTCGAAAGCTATAGCCTAACCTAAAACCAATCCATCTTCCGTTCATTATTCGATATGATGGCGACATATTTCAAATTTGCGAACGTGTCGGATCGGTTGTGAGGTTGGACTAGATTTTTACGAGCGAGCGGAGCGAGCGAGCAACGGTCACAATTTCCAAGCTATACATATACCATATATTGCCTTGCATAGTTTTCGTGCTTGTACCTAATTTTGTCTGCCATTTCGGACATCACGTAGCACTGTACTATGAGGAAACGGTACTAATTATGTGAAACAGTTGGTAAACCGTAAACATTTGTCAGAAGGCAATAGGATAAAGACTTTCGTCTCCTCGGGCTGGTGCGAATATTTCAATGTCCGTATGTGCCAAACCGTTGGTTTGTGACACACCTTTACGCGTCTCTCGTTCGCTGCGCTCGCACGAAAGCTATAGCCTAACCTAAAACCAATCCATCTTCCGTTCATTATTCGATATGGTGGCGACATATTTCAAATTTGCGAACGTGTGGGATCGGTTGTGAGGTTGGACTAGATTTTTACGAGCGAGCGGAGCGAGCGAGCAACGGTCACAATTTCCAAGCTATACATATACCATATATTGCCTTGCATAGTTTTCGTGCTAGTACCTAATTTTGTCTGCCATTTCGGACATCACATTGCACTGAACTATGAGGAAACGGTACTAATTATGTGAAACTGTTGGTAAACCGTAAACATTTGTCAGAAGGCAATAGGATAAAGACTTTCGGCTCCTCGAGCTGGTGCGAATATTTCAATGTCCGTATGTGCCAAACCGTTGGTTTGTGACACACCTTTACGCGTCTCTCGCTCGCTGCGCTCGCACGAAAGCTATAGTCTAACCTAAAACCAATCCATCTTCCGTTCATTATTCGATATGGTGGCGACATATTTCAAATTTGCGAACGCGTTGGATCGGTTGTGAGGTTGGACTAGAATTTTGCGAGCGAGCGGAGCGAGCGAGCAACGGTCACAATTTCCAAGCTATACATATACCATATATTGCCTGGCATATATTTCGTGTTATTACCTAATTTTGTCTGCCATTTCGGACATAACATTGCACTGAACTATGAGGAAACGGTACTAATTATGTGAAACTGTTGGTAAACCGTAAACATTTGTCAGAAGGCAATAGGATAAAGACTTTCGGTCCTCGAGCTGGTGCGAATATTTCAATGTCCGTATGTGCCAAACCGTTGGTTTGTGACACACCTTTACGCGTCTCTCGTTCGCTGCGCTCGCACGAAAGCTATAGCCTAACCTAAAACCAATCCATCTTCCGTTCATTATTCGATATGGTGACGACATATTTCAAATTTGCGAACGTGACGGATCGGTTGTGAGGTTGGACTAGATTTTTACGAGCGAGCGGAGCGAGCGAGCAACGGTCACAATTTCCAAGCTATACATATACCATATATTGTCTTGCATATATTTCGTGCTTGTACCTAATTTTGTCAGCCATTTCGGACATCACGTTGCACTGTACTATGAGGAAACGGTACTAATTATGTGAAACTGTTGGTAAACCGTAAACATTTGTCAGAAGGCAATAGGATAAAGACTTTCGGCTCCTCGGGCTGGTGCGAATATTTCAATGTCCGTATGTGCCAAACCTTTGGTTTATGACACACCTATACGCGTCTCTCGCTCGCGGCGTTCGCTCGAAAGCTATAGCCTAACATAAAACCAATCCATCTTCCGTTCATTATTCGATATGGTGGCGACATATTTCAAATTTGCGAACGTGTGGGATAGGTTGTGAGGTTGGATTAGATTTTTTCGAGCGAGCGGAGCGAGCGAGCAACGGTCACAATTTCCAAGCTATACATGTACCATATATTGTCTTGCATATATTTCGTGTTTGTACCTAATTTTGTCAGCCATTTCGGACATCACGTTGCACTGTACTATGAGGAAACGGTACTAATTATGTGAAACTATTGGTAAACCGTAAACATTTGTCAGAAGGCAATAGGATAAAGACTTACGGCTCCTCGGGCTGGTGCGAATATATCAATGTCCGTATGTGCCAAACCGATGGTTTGTGACACACCTTTACGCGTCTCTCGTTCGCTGCGCTCGCACGAAAGCTATAGCCTAACCTAAAACCAATCCATCTTGCGTTCATTATTCGATATGATGGCGACATATTTCAAATTTGCGAACGTGACGGATCGGTTGTGGGGTTGGACTAGATTTTTACGAGCGAGCGGAGCGAGCGAGCAACGGTCACAATTTCCAAGCTATACATATACCATATATTGTCTTGCATATATTTCGTGCTTGTACCTAATTTTGTCAGCCATTTCGGACATCACGTTGCACTGTACTATGAGGAAACGGTACTAATTATGTGAAACTATTGGTAGACCGTAAACATTTGTCAGAAGGCAATAGGATAAAGACTTCCGGCTCCTCGGGCTGGTGCGAATATATCAATGTCCGTATGTGCCAAACCGATGGTTTGTGACACACCTTTACGCGTCTCTCGTTCGCTGCGCTCGCACGAAAGCTATAGCCTAACCTAAAACCAATCCATCTTCCGTTCATTATTCGATATGGTGGCGACATATTTCAAATTTGCGAACGTGTGGGATCGGTTGTGAGGTTGGACTAGATTTTTACGAGCGAGCGGAGCGAGCGATCAACGGTCACAATTTCCAAGCTATACATATACCTTATATTGCCTTCCATATATTTCGTGTTATTACCTAATTTTGCCAGCCATTTCGGACATCACATTGCACTGTACTATGAGGAAATAGTACTATTTATGTGAAACTATTCATAAACTGCAAACATGTGTCGGTAGGCAATAGGATAAATACTTCCGGCTCCTCGGGCTGGTGCGAATATTTCAATGTCCGTATGTGCCAAACCGTTGGTTTATGACACACCTTTACGCGTGTCTCGCTCGCGGCGCTCGCTCGAAAACTATAGCCTAACCTAAAACCAATCCATCTTGCGTTCATTATTCGATATGATGGCGACATATTTCAAATTTGCGAACGTGTCGGATCTGTTGTGGGGTTGGACTAGATTTTTACGAGCGAGAGGAGCGAGCGAACAACGGTCACAATTTCCAAGCTATAGATATACCATATATTGTCTTGCATATATTTCGTGCTTGTACCTAATTTTGTCAGCCATTTCGGACATCACGTTGCACTGTACTATGAGGAAACGGTACTAATTATGTGGAACTATTGGTAAACCGTAAACATTTGTCAGAAGGCAATAGGATAAAGACTTCCGGCTCCTCGGGCTGGTGCGAATATTTCAATGTCCGTATGTGCCAAACCGTTGGTTTATGACACACATTTGCGCGTCGCTCGCTCGCTGCGCTCGCTCGAAAACTATAGCCTAACCTAAAACCAATCCATCTTCCGTCATTCTTCGATATGGTGGCGACATATTTCAAATTTGCGAACGTGACGCATCGGTTGTGAGTTTGGACTAGATTTTTGCGAGCGAGCGGTGCGAGCGAGAAACGGTCACAATTTCCAAGCTATACATATACCATATATTGCCCTGCATAGTATTCGTGCTAGTTCCTAATTTTGTCTGCCATTTCGGACATCACATTGCACTGTACTATGAGGAAACGGTACTAATTATGTGAAACTGTTGGTAAACCGTAAACATTTGTCAGAAGGCAATAGGATAAAGACTTTCGTCTCCTCGGGCTGGTGCGAATATTTCAATGTCCGTATGTGCCAAACCCTTGGTTTGTGACACACATTTACGCGTCTCTCGCTCGCTGCGCTAGCACGAAAGCTATAGCCTAACATAAACCAATCCATCTTCCGTTCATTATTCGATATGGTGGCGACATGTTTCGAATTTGCGAACGTGTGGGATCGGTTGTGAGGTTGGACTAGATTTTTACGAGCGAGCGGAGCGGGCGAGCAACGGTCACAATTTCCAAGCTATACATATACCTTATATTGCCTTCCATATATTTCGTGTTATTACCTAATTTTGTCAGCCATTTCGGACATCACATTGCATTGTACTATGTGGAAATAGTACTATTTATGTGAAACTATTCATAAACTGTAAACATGTGTCGGTAGGCAATAGGATAAAGACTTCGGGCTCCTCGGGCTGGTGCGAATATATCAATGTCCGTATGTGCCAAACCGTTGGTTTATGACACACCTATACGCGTCTCTCGATCGCTGCGCTCGCTCGAAAACTATAGCGTAACCTAAAACCAATCCATTCTCCGTTCATTATTCGATATGGTGGCGACATATTTCAAATTTGCGAACGTGTGGGATCGGTTGTGAGGTTGGACTAGATTTTTACGAGCTAGCGGAGCGAGCGAGCGACGGTCACAATTTCCAAGCTATACATATACCGTATATTGCCTTCCATATATTTCGTATTATTACCTAATTTTGTCAGCCATTTCGGACATCACATTGCACTGTACTATGAGGAAATAGTACTATTTATGTGAAACTATTCATAAACTGTAAACATGTGTCGGTAGGCAATAGGATAAATACTTCCGGCTCCTCGGGCTGGTGCGAATATTTCAATGTCCGTATGTGCCAAATCGTTGGTTTATGACACACCTATACGCGTCTCTCACTCGCTGCGCTCGCTCGAAAACTATAGCCTAACCTAAAACCAATCCATCTTGCGTTCATTATTCGATATGATGGCGACATATTTCAAATTTGCGAACGTGTGGGATCGGTTGTGAGGTTGGACTAGATTTTTACGAGCTAGCGGAGCGAGCGAGCGACGGTCACAATTTCCAAGCTATACATATACCTTATATTGCCTTCCATATATTTCGTGTTATTACCTAATTTTGTCAGCAATTTCGGACATCACATTGCACTGTACTATGAGGAAATAGTACTATTTATGTGAAACTATTCATAAACTGTAAACATGTGTCGGTAGGCAATAGGATAAATACTTCCAGCTCCTCGGGCTGGTGCGAATATTTCAATGTCCGTATGTGCCAAACCGTTGGTTTATGACACACCTATACGCGTCTCTCGCTCGCTGCGCTCGCTCGAAAACTATAGCCTAACCTAAAACCAATCCATCTTGCGTTCATTATTCGATATGATGGCGACATATTTCAAATTTGCGAACGTGTCGGATCGGTTGTGGGGTTGGACTAGATTTTTACGAGCGAGCGCAGCGAGCGAGCAACGGTCACAATTTCCAAGCTATACATATACCTTATATTGCCTTCCATATATTTCGTGTTATTACCTAATTTTGTCAGCCATTTCGGACATCACATTGCACTGTACTATGAGGAAATAGTACTATTTATGTGAAACTATTCATAAACTGTAAACATGTGTCGGTAGGCAATACGATAAATACTTCCGGCTCCTCGGGCTGGTCCGAATATTTCAATGTCCGTATGTGCCAAACCGTTGGTTTATGACACACATTTACGCGTCGCTCGCTCGCTGCGCTCGCTCGAAAACTATAGCCTAACCTAAAACCAATCCATCTTCCGTCATTCTTCGATATGGTGGCGACATATTTCAAATTTGCGAACGTGACGGATCGGTTGTGAGGTTGGACTAGATTTTTGCGAGCGAGCGGTGCGAGCGAGAAACGGTCACAATTTCCAAGCTATACATATACCATATATTGCCTTGCATATATTTCGTGCTTGTACCTAATTTTGTCAGCCATTTCGGAGATCACGTTGCACTGTACAATGAGGAAACGGTACTAATTATGTGAAACTATTGGTAAACCGTAAACATTTGTCAGAAGGCAATAGGATTAAGACTTCCGGTTCCTCGGGCTGGTGCGAATATATCAATGTCCGTATGTGACAAACCGATGGTTTGTGACACACCTTTACGCGTCTCTCGTTCGCTGCGCACGCACGAAAGCTATAGCCTAACCTAAAACCAATCCATCTTCCGTTCATTATTCGATATGGTGGCGACATATTTCAAATTTGCAAACGTGTCGGATCGGTTGTGGGGTTGGACTAGATTTTTACGAGCGAGCGGAGCGAGCGAGCAACGGTCACCATTTCCAAGCTATACATATACCATATATTGTCTTGCATATATTTCGTGCTTGTACCTAATTTTGTCAGCCATTTCGGACATCACGTTGCACTGTACTATGAGGAAACGGTACTAATTATGTGAAACTATTGGTAAACCGTAAACATTTGTCAGAAGGCAATAGGATAAAGACATCTGGCTCCTCGGGCTGGTGCGAATATATCAATGTCCGTATGTGCCAAACCGATGGTTTGTGACACACCTTTGCGCGTCTCTCGTTCGCTGCGCTCGCACGAAAGCTATAGCCTAACCTAAAACCAATCCATCTTCCGTTCATTATTCGATATGGTGGCGACATATTTCAAATTTGCGAACGTGTGGGTTCGGTTGTGATGTTGGACTAGATTTTTACGAGCGAGCGGAGCGAGCGAGCAACGGTTACAATTTCCAAGCTATACATATACCTTATATTGCCTTCCATATATTTCGTGTTATTACCTAATTTTGTCAGCAATTTCGGACATCACATTGCACTGTACTATGATGAAATAGTACTATTTATGTGAAACTATTCATAAACTGTAAACATGTGTCGGTAGGCAATAGGATAAATACTTCCAGCTCCTCGGGCTGGTGCGAATATTTCAATGTCCGTATGTGCCAAACCGATGGTTTGTGACACACCTTTACGCGTCTCTCGTTCGCTGCGCTCGCACGAAAGCTATAGCCTAACCTAAAACCAATCCATCTTCCGTTCATTATTCGATATGGTGGCGACATATTTCAAATTTGCGAACGTGTGGGATCGGTTGTGAGGTTGGACTAGATTTTTACGAGCGAGCGGAGCGAGCGATCAACGGTCACAATTTCCAAGCTATACATATACCTTATATTGCCTTCCATATATTTCGTGTTATTACCTAATTTTGCCAGCCATTTCGGACATCACATTGCACTGTACTATGAGGAAATAGTACTATTTATGTGAAACTATTCATAAACTGCAAACATGTGTCGGTAGGCAATAGGATAAATACTTCCGGCTCCTCGGGCTGGTGCGAATATTTCAATGTCCGTATGTGCCAAACCGTTGGTTTATGACACACCTTTACGCGTGTCTCGCTCGCGGCGCTCGCTCGAAAACTATAGCCTAACCTAAAACCAATCCATCTTGCGTTCATTATTCGATATGATGGCGACATATTTCAAATTTGCGAACGTGTCGGATCGGTTGTGGGGTTGGACTAGATTTTTACGAGCGAGCGGAGGGAGCGAGCAACGGTCACAATTTCCAAGCTATACATATACCTTATATTGCCTTCCATATATTTCGTGTTATTACCTAATTTTGTCAGCCATTTCGGACATCACATTGCACTGTACTATGCGGAAATAGTACTATTTATGTGAAACTATTCATAAATTGAAAACATGTGTCGGTAGGCAATAGGATAAATACTTCCGGCTCCTCGGGCTGGTGCGAATATTTCAATGTCCGTATGTGCCAAACCGTTGGTTTATGACACACCTATACGCGTCTCTCGCTCGCTGCGCTCGCTCGAAAACTATAGCCTAACCTAAAACCAATCCATCTTGCGTTCATTATTCGATATGATGGCGACATATTTCAAATTTGCGAACGTGTCGGATCTGTTGTGGGGTTGGACTAGATTTTTACGAGCGAGAGGAGCGAGCGAACAACGGTCACAATTTCCAAGCTATAGATATACCATATATTGTCTTGCATATATTTCGTGCTTGTACCTAATTTTGTCAGCCATTTCGGACATCACGTTGCACTGTACTATGAGGAAACGGTACTAATTATGTGGAACTATTGGTAAACCGTAAACATTTGTCAGAAGGCAATAGGATAAAGACTTCCGGCTCCTCGGGCTGGTGCGAATATTTCAATGTCCGTATGTGCCAAACCGTTGGTTTATGACACACATTTGCGCGTCGCTCGCTCGCTGCGCTCGCTCGAAAACTATAGCCTAACCTAAAACCAATCCATCTTCCGTCATTCTTCGATATGGTGGCGACATATTTCAAATTTGCGAACGTGACGCATCGGTTGTGAGGTTGGACTAGATTTTTGCGAGCGAGCGGTGCGAGCGAGAAACGGTCACAATTTCCAAGCTATACATATACCATATATTGCCCTGCATAGTATTCGTGCTAGTTCCTAATTTTGTCTGCCATTTCGGACATCACATTGCACTGTACTATGAGGAAACGGTACTAATTATGTGAAACTGTTGGTAAACCGTAAACATTTGTCAGAAGGCAATAGGATAAAGACTTTCGTCTCCTCGGGCTGGTGCGAATATTTCAATGTCCGTATGTGCCAAACCGTTGGTTTGTGACACACATTTACGCGTCTCTCGCTCGCTGCGCTAGCACGAAAGCTATAGCCTAACATAAACCAATCCATCTTCCGTTCATTATTCGATATGGTGGCGACATGTTTCGAATTTGCGAACGTGTGGGATCGGTTGTGAGGTTGGACTAGATTTTTACGAGCGAGCGGAGCAGGCGAGCAACGGTCACAATTTCCAAGCTATACATATACCTTATATTGCCTTCCATATATTTCGTGTTATTACCTAATTTTGTCAGCCATTTCGGACATCACATTGCATTGTACTATGTGGAAATAGTACTATTTATGTGAAACTATTCATAAACTGTAAACATGTGTCGGTAGGCAATAGGATAAAGACTTCGGGCTCCTCGGGCTGGTGCGAATATATCAATGTCCGTATGTGCCAAACCGTTGGTTTATGACACACCTATACGCGTCTCTCGATCGCTGCGCTCGCTCGAAAACTATAGCGTAACCTAAAACCAATCCATTCTCCGTTCATTATTCGATATGGTGGCGACATATTTCAAATTTGCGAACGTGTGGGATCGGTTGTGAGGTTGGACTAGATTTTTACGAGCGAGCGCAGCGAGCGAGCAACGGTCACAATTTCCAAGCTATACATATACCTTATATTGCCTTCCATATATTTCGTGTTATTACCTAATTTTGTCAGCCATTTCGGACATCACATTGCACTGTACTATGAGGAAATAGTACTATTTATGTGAAACTATTCATAAACTGTAAACATGTGTCGGTAGGCAATACGATAAATACTTCCGGCTCCTCGGGCTGGTCCGAATATTTCAATGTCCGTATGTGCCAAACCGTTGGTTTATGACACACATTTACGCGTCGCTCGCTCGCTGCGCTCGCTCGAAAACTATAGCCTAACCTAAAACCAATCCATCTTCCGTCATTCTTCGATATGGTGGCGACATATTTCAAATTTGCGAACGTGACGGATCGGTTGTGAGGTTGGACTAGATTTTTGCGAGCGAGCGGTGCGAGCGAGAAACGGTCACAATTTCCAAGCTATACATATACCATATATTGCCTTGCATATATTTCGTGCTTGTACCTAATTTTGTCAGCCATTTCGGACATCACGTTGCACTGTACAATGAGGAAACGGTACTAATTATGTGAAACTATTGGTAAACCGTAAACATTTGTCAGAAGGCAATAGGATTAAGACTTCCGGTTCCTCGGGCTGGTGCGAATATATCAATGTCCGTATGTGACAAACCGATGGTTTGTGACACACCTTTACGCGTCTCTCGTTCGCTGCGCACGCACGAAAGCTATAGCCTAACCTAAAACCAATCCATCTTCCGTTCATTATTCGATATGGTGGCGACATATTTCAAATTTGCAAACGTGTCGGATCGGTTGTGGGGTTGGACTAGATTTTTACGAGCGAGCGGAGCGAGCGAGCAACGGTCACCATTTCCAAGCTATACATATACCATATATTGTCTTGCATATATTTCGTGCTTGTACCTAATTTTGTCAGCCATTTCGGACATCACGTTGCACTGTACTATGAGGAAACGGTACTAATTATGTGAAACTATTGGTAAACCGTAAACATTTGTCAGAAGGCAATAGGATAAAGACATCTGGCTCCTCGGGCTGGTGCGAATATATCAATGTCCGTATGTGCCAAACCGATGGTTTGTGACACACCTTTGCGCGTCTCTCGTTCGCTGCGCTCGCACGAAAGCTATAGCCTAACCTAAAACCAATCCATCTTCCGTTCATTATTCGATATGGTGGCGACATATTTCAAATTTGCGAACGTGTGGGTTCGGTTGTGATGTTGGACTAGATTTTTACGAGCGAGCGGAGCGAGCGAGCAACGGTTACAATTTCCAAGCTATACATATACCTTATATTGCCTTCCATATATTTCGTGCTTGTACCTAATTTTGTCAGCCATTTCGGACATCACGTTGCACTGTACTATGAGGAAACGGTACTAATTATGTGGAACTATTGGTAAACCGTAAACATTTGTCAGAAGGCAATAGGATAAAGACTTCCGGCTCCTCGGGCTGGTGCGAATATTTCAATGTCCGTATGTGCCAAACCGTTGGTTTATGACACACATTTGCGCGTCGCTCGCTCGCTGCGCTCGCTCGAAAACTATAGCCTAACCTAAAACCAATCCATCTTCCGTCATTCTTCGATATGGTGGCGACATATTTCAAATTTGCGAACGTGACGCATCGGTTGTGAGGTTGGACTAGATTTTTGCGAGCGAGCGGTGCAAGCGAGAAACGGTCACAATTTCCAAGCTATACATATACCATATATTGCCCTGCATAGTATTCGTGCTAGTTCCTAATTTTGTCTGCCATTTCGGACATCACATTGCACTGTACTATGAGGAAACGGTACTAATTATGTGAAACTGTTGGTAAACCGTAAACATTTGTCAGAAGGCAATAGGATAAAGACTTTCGTCTCCTCGGGCTGGTGCGAATATTTCAATGTCCGTATGTGCCAAACCGTTGGTTTGTGACACACATTTACGCGTCTCTCGCTCGCTGCGCTAGCACGAAAGCTATAGCCTAACATAAACCAATCCATCTTCCGTTCATTATTCGATATGGTGGCGACATGTTTCGAATTTGCGAACGTGTGGGATCGGTTGTGAGGTTGGACTAGATTTTTACGAGCGAGCGGAGCAGGCGAGCAACGGTCACAATTTCCAAGCTATACATATACCTTATATTGCCTTCCATATATTTCGTGTTATTACCTAATTTTGTCAGCCATTTCGGACATCACATTGCATTGTACTATGTGGAAATAGTACTATTTATGTGAAACTATTCATAAACTGTAAACATGTGTCGGTAGGCAATAGGATAAAGACTTCGGGCTCCTCGGGCTGGTGCGAATATATCAATGTCCGTATGTGCCAAACCGTTGGTTTATGACACACCTATACGCGTCTCTCGATCGCTGCGCTCGCTCGAAAACTATAGCGTAACCTAAAACCAATCCATTCTCCGTTCATTATTCGATATGGTGGCGACATATTTCAAATTTGCGAACGTGTGGGATCGGTTGTGAGGTTGGACTAGATTTTTACGAGCTAGCGGAGCGAGCGAGCGACGGTCACAATTTCCAAGCTATACATATACCGTATATTGCCTTCCATATATTTCGTATTATTACCTAATTTTGTCAGCCATTTCGGACATCACGTTGCACTGTACTATGAGGAAATAGTACTAATTATGTGAAACTATTGGTAAACCGTAAACATTTGTCAGAAGGCAATAGGATAAAGACTTCCGGCTCCTCGGGCTGGTGCGAATATATCAATGTCCGTATGTGCCAAACTGATGGTTTGTGACACACCTTTACGTGTCTCTCTTTCGCTGCGCTCGCACGAAAGCTATAGCGTAACCTAAAACCAATCCATCTTCCGTTCATTATTCGATATGGTGGCGACATATTTCAAATTTGCGAACGTGTGGGATCGGTTGTGAGGTTGGACTAGATTTTTATGAGCTAGCGGAGCGAGCGAGCGACGGTCACAATTTCCAAGCTATACATATACCTTATATTGCCTTCCATATATTTCGTGTTATTACCTAATTTTGTCAGCCATTTCGGACATCACATTGCACTGTACTATGAGGAAATAGTACTATTTATGTGAAACTATTCATAAACTGTAAACATGTGTCGGTAGGCAATAGGATAAATACTTCCGGCTCCTCGGGCTGGTGCGAATATTTCAATGTCCGTATGTGCCAAATCGTTGGTTTATGACACACCTATACGCGTCTCTCACTCGCTGCGCTCGCTCGAAAACTATAGCCTAACCTAAAACCAATCCATCTTGCGTTCATTATTCGATATGATGGCGACATATTTCAAATTTGCGAACGTGTGGGATCGGTTGTGAGGTTGGACTAGATTTTTACGAGCTAGCGGAGCGAGCGAGCGACGGTCACAATTTCCAAGCTATACATATACCTTATATTGCCTTCCATATATTTCGTGTTATTACCTAATTTTGTCAGCAATTTCGGACATCACATTGCACTGTACTATGAGGAAATAGTACTATTTATGTGAAACTATTCATAAACTGTAAACATGTGTCGGTAGGCAATAGGATAAATACTTCCAGCTCCTCGGGCTGGTGCGAATATTTCAATGTCCGTATGTGCCAAACCGTTGGTTTATGACACACCTATACGCGTCTCTCGCTCGCTGCGCTCGCTCGAAAACTATAGCCTAACCTAAAACCAATCCATCTTGCGTTCATTATTCGATATGATGGCGACATATTTCAAATTTGCGAACGTGTCGGATCGGTTGTGGGGTTGGACTAGATTTTTACGAGCGAGCGCAGCGAGCGAGCAACGGTCACAATTTCCAAGCTATACATATACCTTATATTGCCTTCCATATATTTCGTGTTATTACCTAATTTTGTCAGCCATTTCGGACATCACATTGCACTGTACTATGAGGAAATAGTACTATTTATGTGAAACTATTCATAAACTGTAAACATGTGTCGGTAGGCAATACGATAAATACTTCCGGCTCCTCGGGCTGGTCCGAATATTTCAATGTCCGTATGTGCCAAACCGTTGGTTTATGACACACATTTACGCGTCGCTCGCTCGCTGCGCTCGCTCGAAAACTATAGCCTAACCTAAAACCAATCCATCTTCCGTCATTCTTCGATATGGTGGCGACATATTTCAAATTTGCGAACGTGACGGATCGGTTGTGAGGTTGGACTAGATTTTTGCGAGCGAGCGGTGCGAGCGAGAAACGGTCACAATTTCCAAGCTATACATATACCATATATTGCCTTGCATATATTTCGTGCTTGTACCTAATTTTGTCAGCCATTTCGGACATCACGTTGCACTGTACAATGAGGAAACGGTACTAATTATGTGAAACTATTGGTAAACCGTAAACATTTGTCAGAAGGCAATAGGATTAAGACTTCCGGTTCCTCGGGCTGGTGCGAATATATCAATGTCCGTATGTGACAAACCGATGGTTTGTGACACACCTTTACGCGTCTCTCGTTCGCTGCGCACGCACGAAAGCTATAGCCTAACCTAAAACCAATCCATCTTCCGTTCATTATTCGATATGGTGGCGACATATTTCAAATTTGCAAACGTGTCGGATCGGTTGTGGGGTTGGACTAGATTTTTACGAGCGAGCGGAGCGAGCGAGCAACGGTCACCATTTCCAAGCTATACATATACCATATATTGTCTTGCATATATTTCGTGCTTGTACCTAATTTTGTCAGCCATTTCGGACATCACGTTGCACTGTACTATGAGGAAACGGTACTAATTATGTGAAACTATTGGTAAACCGTAAACATTTGTCAGAAGGCAATAGGATAAAGACATCTGGCTCCTCGGGCTGGTGCGAATATATCAATGTCCGTATGTGCCAAACCGATGGTTTGTGACACACCTTTGCGCGTCTCTCGTTCGCTGCGCTCGCACGAAAGCTATAGCCTAACCTAAAACCAATCCATCTTCCGTTCATTATTCGATATGGTGGCGACATATTTCAAATTTGCGAACGTGTGGGTTCGGTTGTGATGTTGGACTAGATTTTTACGAGCGAGCGGAGCGAGCGAGCAACGGTTACAATTTCCAAGCTATACATATACCTTATATTGCCTTCCATATATTTCGTGTTATTACCTAATTTTGTCAGCAATTTCGGACATCACATTGCACTGTACTATGATGAAATAGTACTATTTATGTGAAACTATTCATAAACTGTAAACATGTGTCGGTAGGCAATAGGATAAATACTTCCAGCTCCTCGGGCTGGTGCGAATATTTCAATGTCCGTATGTGCCAAACCGTTGGTTTATGACACACCTATACGCGTCTCTCGCTCGCTGCGCTCGCTCGAAAACTATAGCCTAACCTAAAACCAATCCATCTTGCGTTCATTATTCGATATGATGGCGACATATTTCAAATTTGCGAACGTGTCGGATCGGTTGTGGGGTTGGACTAGATTTTTACGAGCGAGCGCAGCGAGCGAGCAGCGGTCACAATTTCCAAGCTATACATATAACTTATATTGCCTTCCATATATTTCGTGCTTGTACCTAATTTTGTCAGCCATTTCGGACATCACGTTGCACTGTACTATGAGGATACGGTACTAATTATGTGAAACTATTGGTTAACCGTAAACATTTGTCAGAAGGCAATAGGATAAAGACTTCCGGCTCCTCGGGCTGGTGCAATATATATCAATGTCCGTATGTGCCAAACCGATGGTTTGTGACACACCTTTACGCGTCTCTCGTACGCTGCGCTCGCACGAAAGCTATAGCCTAACCTAAAACCAATCCATCTTCCGTTCATTATTCGATATGGTGGCGACATATTTCAAATTTGCGAACGTGTGGGATCGGTTGTGATGTTGGACTAGATTTTTACGAGCTGCGGAGCGAGCGAGCAACGGTCACAATTTCCAAGCTATACATATAACTTATATTGCCTTCCATATATTTCGTGTTATTACCTAATTTTGTCAGCCATTTCGGACATCACATTGCACTGTACTATGAGGAAATAGTACTATTTATGTGAAACTATTCATAAACTGTAAACATGTGTCGGTAGGCAATAGGATAAATACTTCCGGCTCCTCGGGCTGGTGCGAATATTTCAATGTCCGTATGTGCCAAACCGTTGGTTTATCACACCTTTACGCGTCTCTCGCTCGCGGCGCTCGCTCGAAAACTATAGCCTAACCTAAAACCAATCCATCTTGCGTTCATTATTCGATATGATGGCGACATATTTCAAATTTGCGAACGTGTCGGATCGGTTGTGAGGTTGGACTAGATTTTTACGAGCGAGCGGAGCGAGCGAGCAACGGTAACAATTTCCAAGCTATACATATACCATATATTGTCTTGCATATATTTCGTGCTTGTACCTAATTTTGTCAGCAATTTCGGACATCACGTTGCACTGTACTATGAGGAAACGGTACTAATTATGTGAAACTATTGGTAAACCGTAAACATTTGTCAGAACGCAATAGGATTAAGACTTCCGGCTCCTCGGGCTGGTGCGAATATATCAATGTCCGTATGTGCCAAACCGATGGTTTGTGACACACCTTTACGCGTCTCTCGTTCGCTGCGCACGCACGAAAGCTATAGCCTAACCTAAAACCAATCCATCTTCCGTTCATTATTCGATATGGTGGCGACATATTTCAAATTTGCGAACGTGTCGGATCGGTTGTGGGGTTGGACTAGATTTTTACGAGCGAGCGCAGCGAGCGAGCAACGGTTACAATTTCCAAGCTATACATATACCATATATTGTCTTGCATATATTTCGTGCTTGTACCTAATTTTGTCAGCCATTTCGGACATCACATTGCACTGTACTATGAGGAAATAGTACTATTTTTGTGAAACTATTCATAAACTGTAAACATGTGTCGGTAGGCAATAGGATAAATACTTCCGGCTCCTCGGGCTGGTGCGAATATTTCAATGTCCGTATGTGCCAAAACGTTGGTTTATCACACCTTTACGCGTCTCTCGCTCGCGGCGCTCGCTCGAAAACTATAGCCTAACCTAAATCCAATCCATCTTGCGTTCATTATTCGATATGATGGCGACATATTTCAAATTTGCGAACGTGTCGGATCGGTTGTGAGGTTGGACTAGATTTTTACGAGCGAGCGGAGCGAGCGAGCAACGGTAACAATTTCCAAGCTATACATATACCATATATTGTCTTGCATATATTTCGTGCTTGTACCTAATTTTGTCAGCAATTTCGGACATCACGTTGCACTGTACTATGAGGAAACGGTACTAATTATGTGAAACTATTGGTAAACCGTAAACATTTGTCAGAACGCAATAGGATTAAGACTTCCGGCTCCTCGGGCTGTTGCGAATATATCAATGTCCGTATGTGCCAAACCGATGGTTTGTGACACACCTTTACGCGTCTCTCGTTCGCTGCGCACGCACGAAAGCTATAGCCTAACCTAAAACCAATCCATCTTCCGTTCATTATTCGATATGGTGGCGACATATTTCAAATTTGCGAACGTGTGGGATCGGTTGTGAGGTTGGACTAGATTTTTACGAGCGAGCGGAGCGAGCGAGCAACGGTCACAATTTTCAAGCTATACATGTACCTTATATTGCCTTCCATATATTTCGTGTTATTACCTAATTTTGTCAGCCATTTCGGACATCACGTTGCACTGTACTATGAGGAAACGGTACTAATTATGTGAAACTATTGGTAAACCGTAAACATTTGTCAGAAGGCAATAGGATAAAGACTTCCGGCTCCTCGGGCTGGTGCAATATATATCAATGTCCGTATGTGCCAAACCGATGGTTTGTGACACACCTTTACGCGTCTCTCGTTCGCTGCGCTCGCAGGAAAGCTATAGCCTAACCTAAAACCAATCCATCTTCCGTTCATTATTCGATATGGTGGCGACATGTTTCGAATTTGCGAACGTGTGGGATCGGTTGTGAGGTTGGACCAGGTTTTTACGAGCGAGCGGACCGAGCGTGCCGCGGTCACAATTTCCAAGCTATACATATACCTTATATTGCCTTGCTTATATTTCTTGTTATTACCTACCTTTGTCAGCCATTTCGGACATCACATTGCACTGTACTATGAGGAAATAGTACTATTTATATGAAACTATTCATAAACTGTAAACATGTGTCGGTAGGCAATAGGATAAATACTTCCGGCTCCTCGGGCTGGTGCGAATATTTCAATGTCCGTATGTGCCAAACCGTTGGTTTATCACACCTTTACGCGTCTCTCGCTCGAGGCGCTCGCTCGAAAACTATAGCCTAACCTAAAACCAATCCACCTTGCGTTCATTATTCGATATGATGGCGACATATTTCAAATTTGCGAACGTGTCGGATCGGTTGTGAGGTTGGACTAGATTTTTACGAGCGAGCGGAGCGAGCGAGCAACGGTCACAATTTCCAAGCTATACATATACCATATATTGTCTTGCATATATTTCGTGCTTGTACCTAATTTTGTCAGCCATTTCGGACATCACATTGCACTGTACTATGAGGAAATAGTACTATTTAAGTGAAACTATTCATAAACTGTAAACATTTGTCAGAAGGCATTAGGATAAAGACTTCCGGCACCTCGGGCTGGTGCGAATATATCAATGTCCGTATGTGCCAAACCGATGGTTTGTGACACACCTTTACGCGTCTCTCGTTCGCCGCGCACGCACGAAAGCTATAGCCTAACCTAAAACCAATCCATCTTCCGTTCATTATTCGATATGGTGGCGACATATTTCAAATTTGCGAACGTGTGGGATCGGTTGTGAGGTTGGACTAGATTTTTACGAGCGAGCGGAGCGAGCGAGCAACGGTCACAATTTCCAAGCTATACATATACCTTATATTGCCTTGCTTATATTTCTTGTTATTACCTAATTTTGTCAGCCATTTCGGACATCACGTTGCACTGTACTATGAGGAAACGGTACTAATTATGTGAAACTATTGGTAAACCGTAAACATTTGTCAGAAGGCAATAGGATAAAGACTTCCGGCTCCTCGGGCTGGTGCAATATATATCAATGTCCGTATGTGCCAAACCGATGGTTTGTGACACACCTTTACGCGTCTCTCGTTCGCTGCGCTCGCAGGAAAGCTATAGCCTAACCTAAAACCAATCCATCTTCCGTTCATTATTCGATATGGTGGCGACATGTTTCGAATTTGCGAACGTGTGGGATCGGTTGTGAGGTTGGACCAGGTTTTTACGAGCGAGCGGACCGAGCGTGCCGCGGTCACAATTTCCAAGCTATACATATACCTTATATTGCCTTGCTTATATTTCTTGTTATTACCTACCTTTGTCAGCCATTTCGGACATCACATTGCACTGTACTATGAGGAAATAGTACTATTTATATGAAACTATTCATAAACTGTAAACATGTGTCGGTAGGCAATAGGATAAATACTTCCGGCTCCTCGGGCTGGTGCGAATATTTCAATGTCCGTATGTGCCAAACCGTTGGTTTATCACACCTTTATGCGTCTCTCGCTCGAGGCGCTCGCTCGAAAACTATAGCCTAACCTAAAACCAATCCATCTTGCGTTCATTATTCGATATGATGGCGACATATTTCAAATTTGCGAACGTGTCGGATCGGTTGTGAGGTTGGACTAGATTTTTACGAGCGAGCGGAGCGAGCGAGCAACGGTCACAATTTCCAAGCTATACATATACCATATATTGTCTTGCATATATTTCGTGCTTGTACCTAATTTTGTCAGCCATTTCGGACATCACATTGCACTGTACTATGAGGAAATAGTACTATTTAAGTGAAACTATTCATAAACTGTAAACATTTGTCAGAAGGCATTAGGATAAAGACTTCCGGCACCTCGGGCTGGTGCGAATATATCAATGTCCGTATGTGCCAAACCGATGGTTTGTGACACACCTTTACGCGTCTCTCGTTCGCCGCGCACGCACGAAAGCTATAGCCTAACCTAAAACCAATCCATCTTCCGTTCATTATTCGATATGGTGGCGACATATTTCAAATTTGCGAACGTGTGGGATCGGTTGTGAGGTTGGACTAGATTTTTACGAGCGAGCGGAGCGAGCGAGCAACGGTCACAATTTCCAAGCTATACATATACCTTATATTGCCTTGCTTATATTTCTTGTTATTACCTAATTTTGTCAGCCATTTCGGACATCACGTTGCACTGTACTATGAGGAAACGGTACTAATTATGTGAAACTATTGGTAAACCGTAAACATTTGTCAGAAGGCAATAGGATAAAGACTTCCGGCTCCTCGGGCTGGTGCAATATATATCAATGTCCGTATGTGCCAAACCGATGGTTTGTGACACACCTTTACGCGTCTCTCGTTCGCTGCGCTCGCAGGAAAGCTATAGCCTAACCTAAAACCAATCCATCTTCCGTTCATTATTCGATATGGTGGCGACATGTTTCGAATTTGCGAACGTGTGGGATCGGTTGTGAGGTTGGACCAGGTTTTTACGAGCGAGCGGACCGAGCGTGCCGCGGTCACAATTTCCAAGCTATACATATACCTTATATTGCCTTGCTTATATTTCTTGTTATTACCTACCTTTGTCAGCCATTTCGGACATCACATTGCACTGTACTATGAGGAAATAGTACTATTTATATGAAACTATTCATAAACTGTAAACATGTGTCGGTAGGCAATAGGATAAATACTTCCGGCTCCTCGGGCTGGTGCGAATATTTCAATGTCCGTATGTGCCAAACCGTTGGTTTATCACACCTTTACGCGTCTCTCGCTCGAGGCGCTCGCTCGAAAACTATAGCCTAACCTAAAACCAATCCATCTTGCGTTCATTATTCGATATGATGGCGACATATTTCAAATTTGCGAACGTGTCGGATCGGTTGTGAGGTTGGACTAGATTTTTACGAGCGAGCGGAGCGAGCGAGCAACGGTCACAATTTCCAAGCTATTCATATACCATATATTGTCTTGCATATATTTCGTGCTTGTACCTAATTTTGTCAGCCATTTCGGACATCACATTGCACTGTACTATGAGGAAATAGTACTATTTAAGTGAAACTATTCATAAACTGTAAACATTTGTCAGAAGGCATTAGGATAAAGACTTCCGGCACCTCGGGCTGGTGCGAATATATCAATGTCCGTATGTGCCAAACCGATGGTTTGTGACACACCTTTACGCGTCTCTCGTTCGCCGCGCACGCACGAAAGCTATAGCCTAACCTAAAACCAATCCATCTTCCGTTCATTATTCGATATGGTGGCGACATATTTCAAATTTGCGAACGTGTGGGATCGGTTGTGAGGTTGGACTAGATTTTTACGAGCGAGCGGAGCGAGCGAGCAACGGTCACAATTTCCAAGCTATACATATACCTTATATTGCCTTCCATATATTTCGTGTTATTACCTAATTTTGTCAGCCATTTCGGACAACACATTGCACTGTACTATGAGGAAATAGTACTATTTATGTGAAACTATTCATAAACTGTAAACATGTGTCGGTAGGCAAAAGGATAAATACTTCCGGTTCCTCGGGCTGGTGCGAATATTTCAATGTCCGTATGTGCCAAACCGTTGGTTTATGACACACCTATACGCGTCTCTCGCTCGCTGCGCTCGCTCGAAAACTATAGCCTAACCTAAAACCAATCCATCTTGCGTTCATTATTCGATATGATGGCGACATATTTCAAATTTGCGAACGTGTGGGATCGGTTGTGAGGTTGGACTAGATTTTTACGAGCGAGCGGAGCGAGCGAGCAACGGTCACAATTTCCAAGCTATACATATACCTTATATTGCCTTCCATATATTTCGTGTTATTACCTAATTTTGTCAGCCATTTCGGACAACACATTGCACTGTACTATGAGGAAATAGTACTATTTATGTGAAACTATTCATAAACTGTAAACATGTGTCGGTAGGCAAAAGGATAAATACTTCCGGTTCCTCGGGCTGGTGCGAATATTTCAATGTCCGTATGTGCCAAACCGTTGGTTTATGACACACCTATACGCGTCTCTCGCTCGCTGCGCTCGCTCGAAAACTATAGCCTAACCTAAAACCAATCCATCTTGCGTTCATTATTCGATATGATGGCGACATATTTCAAATTTGCGAACGTGTGGGATCGGTTGTGAGGTTGGACTAGATTTTTACGAGCGAGCGGAGCGAGCGAGCAACGGTCACAATTTCCAAGCTATACATATACCTTATATTGCCTTCCATATATTTCGTGTTATTACCTAATTTTGTCAGCCATTTCGGACATCACATTGGACTGTACTATGAGGAAATAGTACTATTTATGTGAAACTATTCATAAACTGTAAACATGTGTCGGTAGGCAATAGGATAAATACTTCCGGCTCCTCGGGCTGGTGCGAATATTTCAATGTCCGTATGTGCCAAACCGTTGGTTTATGACACACATTTACGCGTCTCTCGCTCGCGGCGCTCGCTCGAAAACTATAGCCTAACCTAAAACCAATCCATCTTGCGTTCATTATTCGACATGATGGCGACATATTTCAAATTTGCGAACGTGTCGGATCGGTTGTGGGGTTGGACTAGATTTTTACGAGCGAGCGGAGCGAGCGAGCACCGGTCACAATTTCCAAGCTATACATATACCATATATTGTCTTGCATATATTTCGTGCTTGTACCTAATTTTGTCAGCCATTTCGGACATCACGTTGCACTGTACTATGAGGAAACGGTACTAATTATGTGAAACTATTGGTAAACCGTAAACATTTGTCAGAAGGCAATAGGATAAAGACTTCCGGCTCCTCGGGCTGGTGCGAATATATCAATGTCCGTATGTGCCAAACCGATGGTTTGTGACACACCTTTACGCGTCTCTCGTTCGCTGCGCTCGCACGAAAGCTATAGCCTAACCTAAAACCAATCCATCTTCCGTTCATTATTCGATATGGTGGCGACATGTTTCGAATTTGCGAACGTGTGGGATCGGTTGTGAGGTTGGACCAGGTTTTTACGAGCGAGCGGAGCGAGCGTGCCGCGGTCACAATTTCCAAGCTATACATATACCTTATATTGCCTTGCTTATATTTCTTGTTATTACCTACTTTTGTCAGCCATTTTGGACATCACATTGCACTGTACTATGAGGAAATAGTACTATTTATGTGAAACTATTCATAAACTGTAAACATGTGTCGGTAGGCAATAGGATAAATACTTCCGGCTCCTGGGGCTGGTGCGAATATTTCAATGTCCGTATGTGCCAAACCGTTGGTTTATCACACCTTTACGCGTCTCTCGCTCGCGGCGCTCGCTCGAAAACTATAGCCTAACCTAAAACCAATCCATCTTGCGTTCATTATTCGATATGATGGCGACATATTTCAAATTTGCGAACGTGTCGGATCGGTTGTGAGGTTGGAATAGATTTTTACGAGCGAGCGGAGCGTGCGAGCAACGGTCACAATTTCCAAGCTATACATATACCATATATTGTCTTGCATATATTTCGTGCTTGTACCTAATTTTGTCAGCCATTTCGGACATCACGTTGCACTGTACTATGAGGAAACGGTACTAATTATGTGAAACTATTGGTAAACCGTGAACATTTGTCAGAAGGCAATAGGATAAAGACTTCCGGCTCCTCGGGCTGGTGCGAATATATCAATGTCCGTATGTGCCAAACCGATGGTTTGTGACACACCTTTACGCGTCTCTCGTTCGCTGCGCACGCACGAAAGCTATAGCCTAACCTAAAACCAATCCAAATTCCGTTCATTATTCGATATGGTGGCGACATATCTCAAATTTGCGAACGTGTGGGATCGGTTGTGAGGTTGGACTAGATTTTTACGAGCGAGCGGAGCGAGCGAGCAACGGTCACAATTTCCAAGCTATACATATACCATATATTGCCTTCCATATATTTCGTGTTATTACCTAATTTTGTCAGCCATTTCGGACATCACATTGCACTGTACTATGAGGAAATAGTACTATTTAAGTGAAACTATTCATAAACTGTAAACATGTGTCGGTAGGCAATAGGATAAATACTTCCGGCTCCTCCGGCTGGTGCGAATATTTCAATGTCCGTATGTGCCAAACCGTTGGTTTATGACACACATTTACTTGTCTCTCGCTCGCGGCGCTCGCTCGAAAACTATAGCCTAACCTAAAACCAATCCATCTTGCGTTCATTATTCGATATGATGGCGACATATTTCAAATTTGCGAACGTGTCGGATCGGTTGTGAGGTTGGACTAGATTTTTACGAGCGAGCGGAGCGAGCGAGCAACGGTCACAATTTCCAAGCTATACATATACCATATATTGTCTTGCATATATTTCGTGCTTGTACCTAATTTTGTCAGCCATTTCGGACATCACGTTGCACTGTACTATGCGGAAACGGTACTAATTATGGGAAACTATTGGTAAACCGTAAACATTTGTCATAAGGCAATAGGATAAAGACTTTCGGCTCCTCGGGCTGGTGCGAATATTTCAATGTCCGTATGTGCCAAACCGTTGGTTTGTGACACACCTTTACGCGTCTCTCGTTCGCTGCGCTCGCACGAAAGCTATAGCCTAACCTAAAACCAATCCATCTTCCGTTCATTATTCGATATGGTGGCGACATATTTCAAATTTGCGAACGTGTGGGATCGGTTGTGAGGTTGGACTAGATTTTTACGAGCGAGCGGAGCGAGCGAGCAACGGTCACAATTTCCAAGCTATACATATACCTTATATTGCCTTCCATATATTTCGTGTTATTACCTAATTTTGTCAGCCATTTCGGACAACACATTGCACTGTACTATGAGGAAATAGTACTATTTATGTGAAACTATTCATAAACTGTAAACATGTGTCGGTAGGCAAAAGGATAAATACTTCCGGTTCCTCGGGCTGGTGCGAATATTTCAATGTCCGTATGTGCCAAACCGTTGGTTTATGACACACCTATACGCGTCTCTCGCTCGCTGCGCTCGCTCGAAAACTATAGCCTAACCTAAAACCAATCCATCTTGCGTTCATTATTCGATATGATGGCGACATATTTCAAATTTGCGAACGTGTGGGATCGGTTGTGAGGTTGGACTAGATTTTTACGAGCGAGCGGAGCGAGCGAGCAACGGTCACAATTTCCAAGCTATACATATACCTTATATTGCCTTCCATATATTTCGTGTTATTACCTAATTTTGTCAGCCATTTCGGACATCACATTGCACTGTACTATGAGGAAATAGTACTATTTAAGTGAAACTATTCATAAACTGAAAACATGTGTCGGTAGGCAATAGGATAAATACTTCCGGCTCCTCGGGCTGGTGCGAATATTTCAATGTCCGTATGTGCCAAACCGTTGGTTTATGACACACATTTACGCGTCTCTCGCTCGCGGCGCTCGCTCGAAAACTATAGCCTAACCTAAAACCAATCCATCTTGCGTTCATTATTCGACATGATGGCGACATATTTCAAATTTGCGAACGTGTCGGATCGGTTGTGGGGTTGGACTAGATTTTTACGAGCGAGCGGAGCGAGCGAGCAACGGTCACAATTTCCAAGCTATACATATACCATATATTGTCTTGCATATATTTCGTGCTTGTACCTAATTTTGTCAGCCATTTCGGACATCACGTTGCACTGTACTATGAGGAAACGGTACTAATTATGTGAAACTATTGGTAAACCGTAAACATTTGTCAGAAGGCAATAGGATAAAGACTTCCTGCTCCTCGGGCTGGTGCGAATATATCAATGTCCGTATGTGCCAAACCGATGGTTTGTGACACACCTTTACGCGTCTCTCGTTCGCTGCGCTCGCACGAAAGCTATAGCCTAACCTAAAACCAATCCATCTTCCGTTCATTATTCGATATGGTGGCGACATGTTTCGAATTTGCGAACGTGTGGGATCGGTTGTGAGGTTGGACCAGGTTTTTACGAGCGAGCGGAGCGAGCGTGCCGCGGTCACAATTTCCAAGCTATACATATACCTTATATTGCCTTCCATATATTTCGTGTTATTACCTAATTTTGTCAGCCATTTCGGACATCACATTGCACTGTACTATGAGGAAATAGTACTATTTATGTGAAACTATTCATAAACGGTAAACATGTGTCGGTAGGCAATAGGGTAAATACTTCCGGTTCCTCGGGCTGGTGCGAATATTTCAATGTCCGTATGTGCCAAACCGTTGGTTTATGACACACCTATACGCGTCTCTCGCTCGCTGCGCTCGCTCGAAAACTATAGCCTAACCTAAAACCAATACATCTTGCGTTCATTATTCCATATGATGGCGACATATTTCAAATTTGCGAACGTGTGGGATCGGTTGTGTTGTTGGACTAGATTTTTACGAGCGAGCGGAGCGAGCGAGCAACGGTCACAATTTCCAAGCTATACATATACCATATATTGTCTTGCATATATTTCGTGCTTGTACCTAATTTTGTCAGCCATTTCGGACATCACATTGCACTGTACTATGAGGAAATAGTACTATTTATGTGAAACTATTCATAAACTGTAAACATGTGTCGGTAGGCAATAGGATAAATACTTCCGGCTCCTCGGGCTGGTGCGAATATTTCAATGTCCGTATGTGCCAAACCGTTGGTTTATCACACCTTTACGCGTCTCTCGCTCGCGGCGCTCGCTCGAAAACTATAGCCTAACCTAAAACCAATCCATCTTGCGTTCATTATTCGATATGATGGCGACATATTTCAAATTTGCGAACGTGTCGGATCGGTTGTGAGGTTGGACTAGATTTTTACGAGCGAGCGGAGCGAGCGAGCAACGGTCACAATTTCCAAGCTATACATATACCTTATATTGCCTTCCATATATTTCGTGTTATTACCTAATTTTGTCAGCCATTTCGGACATCACATTGCACTGTACTATGAGGAAATAGTACTATTTAAGTGAAACTATTCATAAACTGAAAACATGTGTCGGTAGGCAATAGGATAAATACTTCCGGCTCCTCGGGCTGGTGCGAATATTTCAATGTCCGTATGTGCCAAACCGTTGGTTTATGACACACATTTACGCGTCTCTCGCTCGCGGCGCTCGCTCGAAAACTATAGCCTAACCTAAAACCAATCCATCTTGCGTTCATTATTCGACATGATGGCGACATATTTCAAATTTGCGAACGTGTCGGATCGGTTGTGGGGTTGGACTAGATTTTTACGAGCGAGCGGAGCGAGCGAGCAACGGTCACAATTTCCAAGCTATACATATACCATATATTGTCTTGCATATATTTCGTGCTTGTACCTAATTTTGTCAGCCATTTCGGACATCACGTTGCACTGTACTATGAGGAAACGGTACTAATTATGGAAACTATTGGTAAACCGTAAACATTTGTCAGAAGGCAATAGGATAAAGACTTCCGGCTCCTCGGGCTGGTGCGAATATATCAATGTCCGTATGTGCCAAACCGATGGTTTGTGACACACCTTTACGCGTCTCTCGTTCGCTGCGCTCGCACGAAAGCTATAGCCTAACCTAAAACCAATCCATCTTCCGTTCATTATTCGATATGGTGGCGACATGTTTCGAATTTGCGAACGTGTGGGATCGGTTGTGAGGTTGGACCAGGTTTTTACGAGCGAGCGGAGCGAGCGTGCCGCGGTCACAATTTCCAAGCTATACATATACCTTATATTGCCTTGCTTATATTTCTTGTTATTACCTACTTTTGTCAGCCATTTTGGACATCACATTGCACTGTACTATGAGGAAATAGTACTATTTATGTGAAACTATTCATAAACTGTAAACATGTGTCGGTAGGCAATAGGATAAATACTTCCGGCTCCTGGGGCTGGTGCGAATATTTCAATGTCCGTATGTGCCAAACCGTTGGTTTATCACACCTTTACGCGTCTCTCGCTCGCGGCGCTCGCTCGAAAACTATAGCCTAACCTAAAACCAATCCATCTTGCGTTCATTATTCGATATGATGGCGACATATTTCAAATTTGCGAACGTGTCGGATCGGTTGTGAGGTTGGAATAGATTTTTACGAGCGAGCGGAGCGAGCGAGCAACGGTCACAATTTCCAAGCTATACATATACCATGTATTGTCTTGCATATATTTCGTGCTTGTACCTAATTTTGTCAGCCATTTCGGACATCACGTTGCACTGTACTATGAGGAAACGGTACTAATTATGTGAAACTATTGGTAAACCGTAAACATTTGTCAGAAGGCAATAGGATAAAGACTTCCGGCTCCTCGGGCTGGTGCGAATATATCAATGTCCGTATGTGCCAAACCGATGGTTTGTGACACACCTTTACGCGTCTCTCGTTCGCTGCGCACGCACGAAAGCTATAGCCTAACCTAAAACCAATCCAAATTCCGTTCATTATTCGATATGGTGGCGACACATCTCAAATTTGCGAACGTGTGGGATCGGTTGTGAGGTTGGACTAGATTTTTACGAGCGAGCGGAGCGAGCGAGCAACGGTCACAATTTCCAAGCTATACATATACCATATATTGTCTTGCATATATTTCGTGCTTGTACCTAATTTTGTCAGCCATTTCGGACATCACGTTGCACTGTACTATGAGGAAACGGTACTAATTATGTGAAACTATTGGTAAACCGTAAACATTTGTCAGAAGGCAATAGGATAAAGACTTCCGGCTCCTCGGGCTGGTGCGAATATATCAATGTCCGTATGTGCCAAACCGATGGTTTGTGACACACCTTTACGCGTCTCTCGTTCGCTGCGCTCGCTCGAAAACTATAGCCTAACCTAAAACCAATCCATCTTGCGTTCATTATTCGATATGATGGCGACATATTTCAAATTTGCGAACGTGTCGGATCGGTTGTGGGGTTGGACTAGATTTTTACGAGCGAGCGGAGCGAGCGAGCAACGGTCACAATTTCCAAGCTATACATATACCATATATTGTCTTGCATATATTTCGTGCTTGTACCTAATTTTGTCAGCCATTTCGGACATCACATTGCACTGTACTATGAGGAAATAGTACTATTTATGTGAAACTATTCATAAACTGTAAACATGTGTCGGTAGGCAATAGGATAAATACTTCCGGCTCCTCGGGCTGGTGCGAATATTTCAATGTCCGTATGTGCCAAACCGTTGGTTTATCACACCTTTACGCGTCTCTCGCTCGCGGCGCTCGCTCGAAAACTATAGCCTAACCTAAAACCAATCCATCTTGCGTTCATTATTCGATATGATGGCGACATATTTCAAATTTGCGAACGTGTCGGATCGGTTGTGAGGTTGGACTAGATTTTTACGAGCGAGCGGAGCGAGCGAGCAACGGTCACAATTTCCAAGCTATACATATACCTTATATTGCCTTCCATATATTTCGTGTTATTATCTAATTTTGTCAGCCATTTCGGACATCACATTGCACTGTACTATGAGGAAATAGTACTATTTAAGTGAAACTATTCATAAACTGAAAACATGTGTCGGTAGGCAATAGGATAAATACTTCCGGCTCCTCGGGCTGGTGCGAATATTTCAATGTCCGTATGTGCCAAACCGTTGGTTTATGACACACATTTACGCGTCTCTCGCTCGCGGCGCTCGCTCGAAAACTATAGCCTAACCTAAAACCAATCCATCTTGCGTTCATTATTCGACATGATGGCGACATATTTCAAATTTGCGAACGTGTCGGATCGGTTGTGGGGTTGGACTAGATTTTTACGAGCGAGCGGAGCGAGCGAGCAACGGTCACAATTTCCAAGCTATACATATACCATATATTGTCTTGCATATATTTCGTGCTTGTACCTAATTTTGTCAGCCATTTCGGACATCACGTTGCACTGTACTATGAGGAAACGGTACTAATTATGGAAACTATTGGTAAACCGTAAACATTTGTCAGAAGGCAATAGGATAAAGACTTCCGGCTCCTCGGGCTGGTGCGAATATATCAATGTCCGTATGTGCCAAACCGATGGTTTGTGACACACCTTTACGCGTCTCTCGTTCGCTGCGCTCGCACGAAAGCTATAGCCTAACCTAAAACCAATCCATCTTCCGTTCATTATTCGATATGGTGGCGACATGTTTCGAATTTGCGAACGTGTGGGATCGGTTGTGAGGTTGGACCAGGTTTTTACGAGCGAGCGGAGCGAGCGTGCCGCGGTCACAATTTCCAAGCTATACATATACCTTATATTGCCTTGCTTATATTTCTTGTTATTACCTACTTTTGTCAGCCATTTTGGACATCACATTGCACTGTACTATGAGGAAATAGTACTATTTATGTGAAACTATTCATAAACTGTAAACATGTGTCGGTAGGCAATAGGATAAATACTTCCGGCTCCTGGGGCTGGTGCGAATATTTCAATGTCCGTATGTGCCAAACCGTTGGTTTATCACACCTTTACGCGTCTCTCGCTCGCGGCGCTCGCTCGAAAACTATAGCCTAACCTAAAACCAATCCATCTTGCGTTCATTATTCGATATGATGGCGACATATTTCAAATTTGCAAACGTGTCGGATCGGTTGTGAGGTTGGAATAGATTTTTACGAGCGAGCGGAGCGAGCGAGCAACGGTCACAATTTCCAAGCTATACATATACCATGTATTGTCTTGCATATATTTCGTGCTTGTACCTAATTTTGTCAGCCATTTCGGACATCACGTTGCACTGTACTATGAGGAAACGGTACTAATTATGTGAAACTATTGGTAAACCGTAAACATTTGTCAGAAGGCAATAGGATAAAGACTTCCGGCTCCTCGGGCTGGTGCGAATATATCAATGTCCGTATGTGCCAAACCGATGGTTTGTGACACACCTTTACGCGTCTCTCGTTCGCTGCGCACGCACGAAAGCTATAGCCTAACCTAAAACCAATCCAAATTCCGTTCATTATTCGATATGGTGGCGACATATCTCAAATTTGCGAACGTGTGGGATCGGTTGTGAGGTTGGACTAGATTTTTACGAGCGAGCGGAGCGAGCGAGCAACGGTCACAATTTCCAAGCTATACATATACCATATATTGTCTTGCATATATTTCGTGCTTGTACCTAATTTTGTCAGCCATTTCGGACATCACGTTGCACTGTACTATGAGGAAACGGTACTAATTATGTGAAACTATTGGTAAACCGTAAACATTTGTCAGAAGGCAATAGGATAAAGACTTCCGGCTCCTCGGGCTGGTGCGAATATATCAATGTCCGTATGTGCCAAACCGATGGATTGTGACACACCTTTACGCGTCTCTCGTTCGCTGCGCTCGCTCGAAAACTATAGCCTAACCTAAAACCAATCCATCTTGCGTTCATTATTCGATATGATGGCGACATATTTCAAATTTGCGAACGTGTCGGATCGGTTGTGGGGTTGGACTAGATTTTTACGAGCGAGCGGAGCGAGCGAGCAACGGTCACAATTTCCAAGCTATACATATACCATATATTGTCTTGCATATATTTCGTGCTTGTACCTAATTTTGTCAGCCATTTCGGACATCACATTGCACTGTACTATGAGGAAATAGTACTATTTAAGTGAAACTACTCATAAACTGTAAACATGTGTCGGTAGGCAATAGGATAAATATTTCCGGCTCCTCGGGCTGGTGCGAATATTTCAATGTCCGTATGTGCCAAACCGTTGGTTTATGACACACATTTACGCGTCTCTCGCTCGCGGCGCTCGCTCGAAAACTATAGCCTAACCTAAAACCAATCCATCTTGCGTTCATTATTCGACATGATGGCGACATATTTCAAATTTGCGAACGTGTCGGATCGGTTGTGGGGTTGGACTAGATTTTTACGAGCGAGCGGTGCGAGCGAGCAACGGTCACAATTTCCAAGCTATACATAGACCATATATTGTCTTGCATATATTTCGTGCTTGTACCTAATTTTGTCAGCCATTTCGGACATCACGTTGCACTGTACTATGAGGAAACGGTACTAATTATGTGAAACTATTGGTAAACCGTAAACATTTGTCAGAAGGCAATAGGATAAAGACTTCCGGCTCCTCGGGCTGGTGCGAATACATCAATGTCCGTATGTGCCAAACCGATGGTTTGTGACACACCTTTACGCGTCTCTCGTTCGCTGCGCTCGCACGAAAGCTATAGCCTAACCTAAAACCAATCCATCTTCCGTTCATTATTCGATATGGTGGCGACATGTTTCGAATTTGCGAACGTGCGGGATCGGTTGTGAGGTTGGACCAGGTTTTTACGAGCGAGCGGAGCGAGCGTGCCGCGGTCACAATTTCCAAGCTATACATATACCTTATATTGCCTTGCTTATATTTCTTGTTATTACCTACTTTTGTCAGCCATTTTGGACATCACATTGCTCTGTACTATGAGGAAATAGTACTATTTATGTGAAACTATTCATAAACTGTAAACATGTGTCGGTAGGCAATAGGATAAATACTTCCGGCTCCTCGGGCTGGTGCGAATATTTCAATGTCCGTATGTGCCAAACCGTTGGTTTATCACACCTTTACGCGTCTCTCGCTCGCGGCGCTCGCTCGAAAACTATAGCCTAACCTAAAACCAATCCATCTTGCGTTCATTATTCGATATGATGGCGACATATTTCAAATTTGCGAACGTGTCGGATCGGTTGTGAGGTTGGAATAGATTTTTACGAGCGAGCGGAGCGAGCGAGCAACGGTCACAATTTCCAAGCTATACATATACCATATATTGTCTTGCATATATTTCGTGCTTGTACCTAATTTTGTCAGCCATTTCGGACATCACGTTGCACTGTACTATGAGGAAACGGTACTAATTATGTGAAACTATTGGTAAACCGTAAACATTTGTCAGAAGGCAATAGGATAAAGACTTCCGGCTCCTCGGGCTGGTGCGAATATATCAATGTCCGTATGTGCCAAACCGATGGTTTGTGACACACCTTTACGCGTCTCTCGTTCGCTGCGCTCGCACGAAAGCCATAGCCTAACCTAAAACCAATCCATCTTCCGTTCATTATTCGATATGGTGGCGACATATTTCAAATTTGCGAACGTGTGGGATCGGTTGTGATGTTGGACTAGATTTTTACGAGCGAGCGGAGCGAGCGAGCAACGGTCACAATTTCCAAGCTATTCATATACCATATATTGTCTTGCATATATTTCGTGCTTGTACCTAATTTTGTCAGCCATTTCGGACATCACATTGCACTGTACTATGAGGAAATAGTACTATTTATGTGAAACTATTCATAAACTGTAAACATGTGTCGGTAGGCAATAGGATAAATACTTCCGGTTCCTCGGGCTGGTGCGAATATTTCAATGTCCGTATGTGCCAAACCGTTGGTTTATGACACACCTATACGCGTCTCTCGCTCGCTGCGCTCGCTCGAAAACTATAGCCTAACCTAAAACCAATCCATCTTGCGTTCATTATTCGATATGATAGCGACATATTTCAAATTTGCGAACGTGTGGGATCGGTTGTGAGGTTGGACTAGATTTTTACGAGCGAGCGGAGCGAGCGATCAACGGTCACAATTTCCAAGCTATACATATACCTTATATTGCCTTCCATATATTTCGTGTTATTACCTAATTTTGTCAGCCATTTCGGACATCACATTGCACTGTACTATGAAGAAATAGTACTATTTAAGTGAAACTATTCATAAACTGTAAACATGTGTCGGTAGGCAATAGGATAAATACTTCCGGCTCCTCGGGCTGGTGCGAATATTTCAATGTCCGTATGTGCCAAACCGTTGGTTTATGACACACATTTACGCGTCTCTCGCTCGCTGCGCTCGCTCGAAAACTATAGCCTAACCTAAAACCAATCCATCTTGCGTTCATTATTCGATATCATGGCGACATATTTCAAATTTGCGAACGTGTCGGATCGGTTGTGGGGTTGGACTAGATTTTTACGAGCGAGCGGAGCGAGCGAGCAACGGTCACAATTTCCAAGCTATACATATACCATATATTGTCTTGCATATATTTCGTGCTTGTACCTAATTTTGTCAGCCATTTCGGACATCACATTGCACTGTACTATGAGGAAATAGTACTATTTATGTGAAACTATTCATAAACTGTAAACATGTGTCGGTAGGCAATAGGATAAATACTTCCGGTTCCTCGGGCTGGTGCGAATATTTCAATGTCCGTATGTGCCAAACCGTTGGTTTATGACACACCTATACGCGTCTCTCGCTCGCTACGCTCGCTCGAAAACTATAGCCTAACCTAAAACCAATCCATCTTGCGTTCATTATTCGATATGATGGCGACATTTTTCAAATTTGCGAACGTGTCGGATCGGTTGTGGGGTTGGACTAGATTTTTACGAGCGAGCGGAGCGAGCGAGCAACGGTCACAATTTCCAAGCTATACATATACCATATATTGTCTTGCATATATTTCGTGCTTGTACCTAATTCTGTCAGGCATTTCGGACATCACATTGCACTGTACTATGAGGAAATAGTACTATTTATGTGAAACTATTCATAAACTGTAAACATGCGTCGGTAGGCAATAGGATAAATACTTCCGGCTCCTCGGGCAGGTGCGAATATTTCAATGTCCGTATGTGCCAAACCGTTGGTTTATCACACCTTTACGCGTCTCTCGCTCGCGGCGCTCGCTCGAAAACTATAGCCTAACCTAAAACCAATCCATCTTGCGTTCATTATTCGATATGATGGCGACATATTTCAAATTTGCGAACGTGTCGGATCGGTTGTGAGGTTGGACTAGATTTTTACGAGCGAGCGGAGCGAGCGAGCAACGGTCACAATTTCCAAGCTATACATATACCATATATTGTCTTGCATATATTTCGTGCTTGTACCTAATTTTGTCAGCCATTTCGGACATCACGTTGCACTGTACTATGAGGAAACGGTACTAATTATGTGAAACTATTGGTAAACCGTAAACATTTGTCAGAAGGCAATAGGATACAGACTTCCGGCTCCTCGGGCTGGTGCGAATATATCAATGTCCGTATGTGCCAAACCGATGGTTTGTGACACACCTTTACGCGTCTCTCGTTCGCTGCGCTCGCACGAAAGCTATATCCTAACCTAAAACCAATCCATCTTGCGTTCATTATTCGATATGATGGCGACATATTTCAAATTTGCGAACGTGTCGGATCGGTTGTGAGGTTGGACTAGATTTTTACGAGCGAGCGGAGGGAGCGAGCAACGGTCACAATTTCCAAGCTATACATATACCTTATATTGCCTTCCATATATTTCGTGTTATTACCTAATTTTGTCAGCCATTTCGGACATCACATTGCACTGTACTATGAGGAAATAGTACTATTTCTGTGAAACTATTCATAAACTGTAAACATGTGTCGGTAGGCAATAGGATAAATACTTCCGGTTCCTCGGGCTGGTGCGAATATTTCAATGTCCGTATGTGCCAAACCGTTGGTTTATGACACACCTATACGCGTCTCTCGCTCGCTGCGCTCGCTCGAAAACTATAGCCTAACCTAAAACCAATCCATCTTGCGTTCATTATTCGACATGATGGCGACATATTTCAAATTTGCGAACGTGTCGGATCGGTTGTGGGGTTGGACTAGATTTTTACAAGCGAGCGGAGCGTGCGAGCAACGGTCACAATTTCCAAGCTATACATATACCATATATTGTCTTGCATATATTTCGTGCTTGTACCTAATTTTGTCAGCCATTTCGGACATCACGTTGCACTGTACTAAGAGGAAACGGTACTAATTATGTGAAACTATTGGTAAACCGTAAACATTTGTCAGAAGGCGATAGGATAAAGACTTCCGGCTCCTCGGGCTGGTGCGAATATATCAATGTCCGTATGTGCCAAACCGATGGTTTGTGACACACATTTACGCGTCTCTCGTTCGCTGCGCTTGCACGAAAGCTATAGCCTAACCTAAGACCAATCCATCTTCCGTTCATTATTCGATATGGTGGCGACATGTTTCGAATTTGCGAACGTGTGGGATCGGTTGTGAGGTTGGACCAGGTTTTCACGAGCGAGCGGAGCGAGCGTGCCGCCGTCACAATTTCCAAGCTATACATATACCTTATATTGCCTTGCTTATATTTCTTGTTATTACCTACTTTTGTCAGCCATTTTGGACATCACATTGCACTGTAATATGAGGAAATAGTACTATTTATGTGAAACTATTCATAAACTGTAAATATGTGTCAGTAGGCAATAGGATAAATACTTCCGGCTCCTCGGGCTGGTGCGAATATTTCAATGTCCGTATGTGCCAAACCGTTGGTTTATCACACCTTTACGCGTCTCTCGCTCGCGGCGCTCGCTCGAAAACTATAGCCTAACCTAAAACCAATCCATCTTGCGTTCATTATTCGATATGATGGCGACATATTTCAAATTTGCGAACGTGTCGGATCGGTTGTGAGGTTGGACTAGATTTTACGAGCGAGCGGAGCGAGCGAGCAACGGTCACAATTTCCAAGCTATACATATACCATATATTGTCTTGCATATATTTCGTGCTTGTACCTAATTTTGTCAGCCATTTCGGACATCACGTTGCACTGTACTATGAGGAAACGGTACTAATTATGTGAAACTATTGGTAAACCGTAAACATTTGTCAGAAGGCAATAGGATACAGACTTCCGGCTCCTCGGGCTGGTGCGAATATATCAATGTCCGTATGTGCCAAACCGATGGTTTGTGACACACCTTTACGCGTCTCTCGTTCGCTGCGCTCGCACGAAAGCTATAGCCTAACCTAAAACCAATCCATCTTGCGTTCATTATTCGATATGATGGCGACATATTTCAAATTTGCGAACGTGTCGGATCGGTTGTGAGGTTGGACTAGATTTTTACGAGCGAGCGGAGCGAGCGAGCAACGGTCACAATTTCCAAGCTATACATATACCATATATTGTCTTGCATATATTTCGTGCTTGTACCTAATTTTGTCAGCCATTTCGGACATCACGTTGCACTGTACTATGAGGAAACGGTACTAATTATGTGAAACTATTGGTAAACCGTAAACATTTGTCAGAAGGCAATAGGATAAAGACTTCCGGCACCTCGGGCTGGTGCGAATATATCAATGTCCGTATGTGCCAAACCGATGGTTTGTGACACACCTTTACGCGTCTCTCGTTCGCTGCGCACGCACGAAAGCTATAGCCTAACCTAAAACCAATCCATCTTCCGTTCATTATTCGATATGGTGGCGACATACTTCAAATTTGCGAACGTGTGGGATCGGTTGTGAGGTTGGACTAGTTTTTTACGAGCGAGCGGAGCGAGCGAGCAACGGTCACAATTTCCAAGCTATACATATACCTTATATTGCCTTCCATATATTTCGTGTTATTACCTAATTTTGTCAGCCATTTCGGACATCACGTTGCACTGTACTATGAGGAAACGGTACTAATTATGTGAAACTATTGGTAAACCGTAAACATTTGTCAGAAGGCAATTGGATAAAGACTTCCGTCTCCTCGGGCTGGTGCGAATATTTCAATGTCCGTATGTGCCAAACCGTTGGTTTGAGACACACATTTACGCGTCACTCGCTCGCTGCGCTCGCTCGACAACTATAGCCTAACCTAAAACCAATCCATCTTCCGTCATTCTTCGATATGGTGGCGACATATTTCAAATTTGCGAACGTGACGGATCGGTTGTGAGGTTGGACTAGATTTTTGCGAGCGAGCGGAGCGAGCGAGAAACGATCACAATTTCCAAGCTATACATATACCATATATTGCCTTGCATAGTATTTGTGCTAGTACCTAATTTTGTCTGCCATTTCGGACATCACATTGCACTGTACTATGAGGAAACGGTACTATTTATGTGAAACTGTTGGTAAACCGTAAACATTTGTCAGAAGGGAATAGGATAAAGACTTTCGGCTCCTCGGGCTGGTGCGAATATTTCAATGTCCGCATGTGCCAAACCGTTGGTTTGTGACACACCTTTACGCGTCTCTCGCTCGCTGCGCTCGCACGAAAGCTATAGCCTAACATAAACCAATCCATCTTCCGTTCATTATTCGATATGGTGGCGACATGTTTCGAATTTGCGAACGTGTGGCATCGGTTGTGAGGTTGGACCAGATTTTTACGAGCGAGCGGAGCGAGCGAGCAACGGTCACAATTTCCAAGCTATACATATACCTTATATTGCCTTCCATATATTTCGTGTTATTACCTAATTTTGTCAGCCATTTCGGACATCACATTGCACTGTACTATGAGGAAATAGTACTATTTATGTGAAACTATTCATAAACTGTAAACATGTGTCGGTAGGCAATAGGATAAATACTTCCGGCTCCTCGGGCTGGTGCGAATATTTCAATGTCCGTATGTTCCAAACCGTTGGTTTATGACACACATTTACGCGTCTCTCGCTCGCGGCGCTCGCTCGAAAACTATAGCCTAACCTAAAACCAATCCATCTTGCGTTCATTATTCGATATGATGGCGACATATTTCAAATTTGCGAACGTGTCGGATCGGTTGTGAGGTTGGACTAGATTTTTACGAGCGAGCGGAGCGAGCGAGCAACGGTCACAATTTCCAAGCTATACATATACCTTATATTGCCTTTCATATATTTCGTGCTTGTACCTAATTTTGTCAGCCATTTCGGACATCACGTTGCACTGTACTATGAGGAAACGGTACTAATTATGTGAAACTATTGGTAAACCGTAAACACTTGTCAGAAGGCAATAGGATAAAGACTTCCGGCTCCTCGGGCTGGTGCGAATATATCAATGTCCGTATGTCCCAAACCGATGGTTTGTGACACACCTTTACGCGTCTCTCGTTCGCTGCGCACGCACGAAAGCTATAGCCTAACCTAAAACCAATCCATCTTCCGTTCATTATTCGATATGGTGGCGACATATTTCAAATTTGCGAACTTGTGGGATCGGTTGTGAGGTTGGACTAGATTTTTACGAGCGAGCGGAGCGAGCTAGCAACGGTCACAATTTCCAATCTATACATATACCTTATATTGCCTTCCATATATTTCGTGTTATTACCTAGTTTTGTCAGCCATTTCGGACATCACATTGCACTGTACTATGAGGAAATTGTACTATTTATGTGAAACTATTCATAAACTGTAAACATGTGTCGGTAGGCAATAGGATAAATACTTCCGGTTCCTCGGGCTGGTGCGAATATTTCAATGTCCGTATGTGCCAAACCGTTGGTTTATGACACACCTATACGCGTCTCTCGCTCGCTGCGCTCGCTCGAAAACTATAGCCTAACCTAAAACCAATCCATCTTGCGTTCATTATTCGATATGATGACGACATATTTCAAATTTGCGAACGTGTCGCATCGGTTGTGGGGTTGGACTAGATTTTTACGAGCGAGCGGAGCGAGCGAGCAACGGTCACAATTTCCAAGCTATGCATATACCATATATTGTCTTGCACATATTTCGTGCTTGTACCTAATTTTGTCAGCCATTTCGGACATCACGTTGCACTGTACTATGAGGAAACGGTACTAATTATGTGAAACTATTCGTAAACCGTAAACATTTGTCAGAAGGCAATAGGATAAAGACTTCCGGCTCCTCGGGCTGGTGCGAATATATCAATGTCCGTATGTGCCAAACCGATGGTTTATCACACCTTTACGCGTCTCTCGTTCGCTGCGCTCGCACGAAAGATATAGCCTAACCTATAACCAATCCACCTTCCGTTCATTATTCGGTATGGTGGCGACATATTTCAAATTTGCGAACGTGTGGGATCGGTTGTGAGGATGGACTAGATTTTTACGAGCGAGCGGCGCGAGCGAGCAACGGTCACAATTTCCAAGCTATACATATACCTTATGTTGCCTTCCATATATTTCGTGTTATTTCCTAATTTTGTCAGCCATTTCGGACACCACATTGCACTGTACTATGAGGAAATAGTACTATTTATGTGAAACTATTCATAAATTGTAAACATGTGTCGGTAGGCAATAGGATAAATACTTCCGGCTCCTCGGGCTGGTGCGAATATTTCAATGTCCGTATGTGCCAAACCGTTGGTTTATGACACACCTATACGCGTCTCTCGCTCGCTGCGCTCGCTCGAAAACTATAGCCTAACCTAAAACCAATCCATCTTGCGTTCATTATTCGATATGATGGCGACATATTTCAAATTTGCGAACGTGACGGATCGGTTGTGAGGTTGGACTAGATTTTTGCGAGCGAGCGGAGCGAGCGAGAAACGATCACAATTTCCAAGCTATACATATACCATATATTGCCTTGCATAGTATTCGTGCTAGTACCTAATTTTGTCTGCCATTTCGGACATCACATTGCACTGTACTATGAGGAAACGGTACTATTTATGTGAAACTGTTGGTAAACCGTAAACATTTGTCAGAAGGGAATAGGATAAAGACTTTCGGCTCCTCGGGCTGGTGCGAATATTTCAATGTCCGTATGTGCCAAACCGTTGGTTTGTGACACACCTTTACGCGTCTCTCGCTCGCTGCGCTCGCACGAAAGCTATAGCCTAACATAAACCAATCCATCTTCCGTTCATTATTCGATATGGTGGCGACATGTTTCGAATTTGCGAACGTGTGGCATCGGTTGTGAGGTTGGACCAGATTTTTACGAGCGAGCGGAGCGAGCGAGCAACGGTCACAATTTCCAAGCTATACATATACCTTATATTGCCTTCCATATATTTCGTGTTATTACCTAATTTTGTCAGCCATTTCGGACATCACATTGCACTGTACTATGAGGAAATAGTACTATTTATGTGAAACTATTCATAAACTGTAAACATGTGTCGGTAGGCAATAGGATAAATACTTCCGGCTCCTCGGGCTGGTGCGAATATTTCAATGTCCGTATGTGCCAAACCGTTGGTTTATGACACACCTATACGCGTCTCTCGCTCGCTGCGCTCGCTCGAAAACTATAGCCTAACCTAAATCCAATCCATCTTGCGTTCATTATTCGATATGATGGCGACATATTTCAAATTTGCGAACGTGACGGATCGGTTGTGAGGTTGGACTAGATTTTTGCGAGCGAGCGGAGCGAGCGAGAAACGGTCACAATTTCCAAGCTATACATATACCATATATTGCCTTGCATAGTATTCGTGCTAGTACCTAATTTTGTCTGCCATTTCGGACATCACATTGCACTGTACTATGAGGAAACGGTACTAATTATGTGAAACTGTTGGTAAACCGTAAACATTTGTCAGAAGGCAATAGGATAAAGACTTTCGTCTCCTCGGGCTGGTGCGAATATTTCAATGTCCGTATGTGCCAAACCGTTGGTTTGTGACACACATTTACGCGTCTCTCGCTCGCTGCGCTCGCACGAAAGCTATAGCCTAACATAAACCAATCCATCTTCCGTTCATTATTCGATATGGTGGCGACATGTTTCGAATTTGCGAACGTGTGGCATCGGTTGTGGGGTTGGACTAGATTTTTACGAGCGAGCGGAGCGAGCGAGCAACGGTCACAATTTCCAAGCTATACATATACCATATATTGTCTTGCATATATTTCGTGCTTGTACCTAATTTTGTCAGCCATTTCGGACATCACGTTGCACTGTACTATGAGGAAACGGTACTAATTATGTGTAACTATTGGTAAACCGTAAACATTTGTCAGAAGGCAATAGGATAAAGACTTCCGGCTCCTCGGGCTGGTGCGAATATATCAATGTCCGTATGTGCCAAACCGTTGGTTTGTGACACACCTTTACGCGTCTCTCGTTCGCTGCGCTCGCACGAAAGCTATAGCCTAACCTAAAACCAATCCATCTTCCGTTCATTATTCGATATGGTGGCGACATATTTCAAATTTGCGAACGTGTGGGATCGGTTGTGAGGTTGGACTAGATTTTTACGAGCGAGCGGAGCGAGCGAGTAACGGTCACAATTTCCAAGCTATACATATACCTTATATTGCCTTCCATATATTTCGTGTTATTACCTAATTTTGTCAGCCATTTCGGACATCACGTTGCACTGTACTATGAGGAAACGGTACTAATTATGTGAAACTATTGGTAAACCGTAAACATTTGTCAGAAGGCAATTGGATAAAGACTTCCGTCTCCTCGGGCTGGTGCGAATATTTCAATGTCCGTATGTGCCAAACCGTTGGTTTGAGACACACATTTACGCGTCGCTCGCTCGCAGCGCTCGCTCGAAAACTATAGCCTAACCTAAAACCAATCCATCTTCCGTCATTCTTCGATATGGTGGCGACATATTTCAAATTTGCGAACGTGACGGATCGGTTGTGAGGTTGGACTAGATTTTTGCGAGCGAGCAGAGCGAGCGAGAAACGATCACAATTTCCAAGCTATACATATACCATATATTGCCTTGCATAGTATTCGTGCTAGTACCTAATTTTGTCTGCCATTTCGGACATCACATTGCACTGTACTATGAGGAAACGGTACTATTTATGTGAAACTGTTGGTAAACCGTAAACATTTGTCAGAAGGGAATAGGATAAAGACTTTCGGCTCCTCGGGCTGGTGCGAATATTTCAATGTCCGTATGTGCCAAACCGTTGGTTTGTGACACACCTTTACGCGTCTCTCGCTCGCTGCGCTCGCACGAAAGCTATAGCCTAACATAAACCAATCCATCTTCCGTTCATTATTCGATATGGTGGCGACATGTTTCGAATTTGCGAACGTGTGGCATCGGTTGTGAGGTTGGACCAGATTTTTACGAGCGAGCGGAGCGAGCGAGCAACGGTCACAATTTCCAAGCTATACATATACCTTATATTGCCTTCCATATATTTCGTGTTATTACCTAATTTTGTCAGCCATTTCGGACATCACATTGCACTGTACTATGAGGAAATAGTACTATTTATGTGAAACTATTCATAAACTGTAAACATGTGTCGGTAGGCAATAGGATAAATACTTCCGGCTCCTCGGGCTGGTGCGAATATTTCAATGTCCGTATGTGCCAAACCGTTGGTTTATGACACACCTATACGCGTCTCTCGCTCGCTGCGCTCGCTCGAAAACTATAGCCTAACCTAAATCCAATCCATCTTGCGTTCATTATTCGATATGATGGCGACATATTTCAAATTTGCGAACGTGACGGATCGGTTGTGAGGTTGGACTAGATTTTTGCGAGCGAGCGGAGCGAGCGAGAAACGGTCACAATTTCCAAGCTATACATATACCATATATTGCCTTGCATAGTATTCGTGCTAGTACCTAATTTTGTCTGCCATTTCGGACATCACATTGCACTGTACTATGAGGAAACGGTACTAATTATGTGAAACTGTTGGTAAACCGTAAACATTTGTCAGAAGGCAATAGGATAAAGACTTTCGTCTCCTCGGGCTGGTGCGAATATTTCAATGTCCGTATGTGCCAAACCGTTGGTTTGTGACACACATTTACGCGTCTCTCGCTCGCTGCGCTCGCACGAAAGCTATAGCCTAACATAAACCAATCCATCTTCCGTTCATTATTCGATATGGTGGCGACATGTTTCGAATTTGCGAACGTGTGGCATCGGTTGTGGGGTTGGACTAGATTTTTACGAGCGAGCGGAGCGAGCGAGCAACGGTCACAATTTCCAAGCTATACATATACCATATATTGTCTTGCATATATTTCGTGCTTGTACCTAATTTTGTCAGCCATTTCGGACATCACGTTGCACTGTACTATGAGGAAACGGTACTAATTATGTGTAACTATTGGTAAACCGTAAACATTTGTCAGAAGGCAATAGGATAAAGACTTCCGGCTCCTCGGGCTGGTGCGAATATATCAATGTCCGTATGTGCCAAACCGTTGGTTTGTGACACACCTTTACGCGTCTCTCGTTCGCTGCGCTCGCACGAAAGCTATAGCCTAACCTAAAACCAATCCATCTTCCGTTCATTATTCGATATGGTGGCGACATATTTCAAATTTGCGAACGTGTGGGATCGGTTGTGAGGTTGGACTAGATTTTTACGAGCGAGCGGAGCGAGCGAGCAACGGTCACAATTTCCAAGCTATACATATACCTTATATTGCCTTCCATATATTTCGTGTTATTACCTAATTTTGTCAGCCATTTCGGACATCACGTTGCACTGTACTATGAGGAAACGGTACTAATTATGTGAAACTATTGGTAAACCGTAAACATTTGTCAGAAGGCAATTGGATAAAGACTTCCGTCTCCTCGGGCTGGTGCGAATATTTCAATGTCCGTATGTGCCAAACCGTTGGTTTGAGACACACATTTACGCGTCGCTCGCTCGCAGCGCTCGCTCGAAAACTATAGCCTAACCTAAAACCAATCCATCTTCCGTCATTCTTCGATATGGTGGCGACATATTTCAAATTTGCGAACGTGACGGATCGGTTGTGAGGTTGGACTAGATTTTTGCGAGCGAGCGGAGCGAGCGAGAAACGGTCACAATTTCCAAGCTATACATATACCATATATTGCCTTGCATAGTATTCGTGCTTGTACCTAATTTTGTCAGCCATTTCGGACATCACGTTGCACTGTACTAAGAGGAAACGGTACTAATTATGTGTAACTATTGGTAAACCGTAAACATTTGTCAGAAGGCAATAGGATAAAGACTTTCGTCTCCTCGGGCTGGTGCGAATATTTCAATGTCCGTATGTGCCAAACCGTTGGTTTGTGACACACATTTACGCGTCTCTCGCTCGCTGCGCTCGCACGAAAGCTATAGCCTAACATAAACCAATCCATCTTCCGTTCATTATTCGATATGGTGGCGACATGTTTCGAATTTGCGAACGTGTGGCATCGGTTGTGAGGTTGGACCAGATTTTTACGAGCGAGCGGAGCGAGCGAGCAACGGTCACAATTTCCAAGCTATACATATACCTTATATTGCCTTCCATATATTTCGTGTTATTACCTAATTTTGTCAGCCATTTCGGACATCACGTTGCACTGTACTATGAGGAAACGGTACTAATTATGTGAAACTATTGGTAAACCGTAAACATTTGTCAGAAGGCAATTGGATAAAGACTTCCGTCTCCTCGGGCTGGTGCGAATATTTCAATGTCCGTATGTGCCAAACCGTTGGTTTGAGACACACATTTACGCGTCGCTCGCTCGCAGCGCTCGCTCGAAAACTATAGCCTAACCTAAAACCAATCCATCTTCCGTCATTCTTCGATATGGTGGCGACATATTTCAAATTTGCGAACGTGACGGATCGGTTGTGAGGTTGGACTAGATTTTTGCGAGCGAGCGGAGCGAGCGAGAAACGATCACAATTTCCAAGCTATACATATACCATATATTGCCTTGCATAGTATTCGTGCTAGTACCTAATTTTGTCTGCCATTTCGGACATCACGTTGCACTGTACTATGAGGAAACGGTACTATTTATGTGAAACTGTTGGTAAACCGTAAACATTTGTCAGAAGGGAATAGGATAAAGACTTTCGGCTCCTCGGGCTGGTGCGAATATTTCAATGTCCGTATGTGCCAAACCGTTGGTTTGTGACACACCTTTACGCGTCTCTCGCTCGCTGCGCTCGCACGAAAGCTATAGCCTAACATAAACCAATCCATCTTCCGTTCATTATTCGATATGGTGGCGACATGTTTCGAATTTGCGAACGTGTGGCATCGGTTGTGAGGTTGGACCAGATTTTTACGAGCGAGCGGAGCGAGCGAGCAACGGTCACAATTTCCAAGCTATACATATACCTTATATTGCCTTCCATATATTTCGTGTTATTACCTAATTTTGTCAGCCATTTCGGACATCACATTGCACTGTACTATGAGGAAATAGTACTATTTATGTGAAACTATTCATAAACTGTAAACATGTGTCGGTAGGCAATAGGATAAATACTTCCGGCTCCTCGGGCTGGTGCGAATATTTCAATGTCCGTATGTGCCAAACCGTTGGTTTATGACACACCTATACGCGTCTCTCGCTCGCTGCGCTCGCTCGAAAACTATAGCCTAACCTAAATCCAATCCATCTTGCGTTCATTATTCGATATGATGGCGACATATTTCAAATTTGCGAACGTGACGGATCGGTTGTGAGGTTGGACTAGATTTTTGCGAGCGAGCGGAGCGAGCGAGAAACGGTCACAATTTCCAAGCTATACATATACCATATATTGCCTTGCATAGTATTCGTGCTAGTACCTAATTTTGTCTGCCATTTCGGACATCACATTGCACTGTACTATGAGGAAACGGTACTAATTATGTGAAACTGTGGTAAACCGTAAACATTTGTCAGAAGGCAATAGGATAAAGACTTTCGTCTCCTCGGGCTGGTGCGAATATTTCAATGTCCGTATGTGCCAAACCGTTGGTTTGTGACACACATTTACGCGTCTCTCGCTCGCTGCGCTCGCACGAAAGCTATAGCCTAACATAAACCAATCCATCTTCCGTTCATTATTCGATATGGTGGCGACATGTTTCGAATTTGCGAACGTGTGGCATCGGTTGTGGGGTTGGACTAGATTTTTACGAGCGAGCGGAGCGAGCGAGCAACGGTCACAATTTCCAAGCTATACATATACCATATATTGTCTTGCATATATTTCGTGCTTGTACCTAATTTTGTCAGCCATTTCGGACATCACGTTGCACTGTACTATGAGGAAACGGTACTAATTATGTGTAACTATTGGTAAACCGTAAACATTTGTCAGAAGGCAATAGGATAAAGACTTCCGGCTCCTCGGGCTGGTGAGAATATATCAATGTCCGTATGTGCCAAACCGTTGGTTTGTGACACACCTTTACGCGTCTCTCGTTCGCTGCGCTCGCACGAAAGCTATAGCCTAACCTAAAACCAATCCATCTTCCGTTCATTATTCGATATGGTGGCGACATATTTCAAATTTGCGAACGTGTGGGATCGGTTGTGAGGTTGGACTAGATTTTTACGAGCGAGCGGAGCGAGCGAGCAACGGTCACAATTTCCAAGCTATACATATACCTTATATTGCCTTCCATATATTTCGTGTTATTACCTAATTTTGTCAGCCATTTCGGACATCACGTTGCACTGTACTATGAGGAAACGGTACTAATTATGTGAAACTATTGGTAAACCGTAAACATTTGTCAGAAGGCAATTGGATAAAGACTTCCGTCTCCTCGGGCTGGTGCGAATATTTCAATGTCCGTATGTGCCAAACCGTTGGTTTGAGACACACATTTACGCGTCGCTCGCTCGCAGCGCTCGCTCGAAAACTATAGCCTAACCTAAAACCAATCCATCTTCCGTCATTCTTCGATATGGTGGCGACATATTTCAAATTTGCGAACGTGACGGATCGGTTGTGAGGTTGGACTAGATTTTTGCGAGCGAGCGGAGCGAGCGAGAAACGATCACAATTTCCAAGCTATACATATACCATATATTGCCTTGCATAGTATTCGTGCTAGTACCTAATTTTGTCTGCCATTTCGGACATCACATTGCACTGTACTATGAGGAAACGGTACTATTTATGTGAAACTGTTGGTAAACCGTAAACATTTGTCAGAAGGGAATAGGATAAAGACTTTCGGCTCCTCGGGCTGGTGCGAATATTTCAATGTCCGTATGTGCCAAACCGTTGGTTTGTGACACACCTTTACGCGTCTCTCGCTCGCTGCGCTCGCACGAAAGCTATAGCCTAACATAAACCAATCCATCTTCCGTTCATTATTCGATATGGTGGCGACATGTTTCGAATTTGCGAACGTGTGGCATCGGTTGTGAGGTTGGACCAGATTTTTACGAGCGAGCGGAGCGAGCGAGCAACGGTCACAATTTCCAAGCTATACATATACCTTATATTGCCTTCCATATATTTCGTGTTATTACCTAATTTTGTCAGCCATTTCGGACATCACATTGCACTGTACTATGAGGAAATAGTACTATTTATGTGAAACTATTCATAAACTGTAAACATGTGTCGGTAGGCAATAGGATAAATACTTCCGGCTCCTCGGGCTGGTGCGAATATTTCAATGTCCGTATGTGCCAAACCGTTGGTTTATGACACACCTATACGCGTCTCTCGCTCGCTGCGCTCGCTCGAAAACTATAGCCTAACCTAAATCCAATCCATCTTGCGTTCATTATTCGATATGATGGCGACATATTTCAAATTTGCGAACGTGACGGATCGGTTGTGAGGTTGGACTAGATTTTTGCGAGCGAGCGGAGCGAGCGAGAAACGATCACAATTTCCAAGCTATACATATACCATATATTGCCTTGCATAGTATTCGTGCTAGTACCTAATTTTGTCTGCCATTTCGGACATCACATTGCACTGTACTATGAGGAAACGGTACTATTTATGTGAAACTGTTGGTAAACCGTAAACATTTGTCAGAAGGGAATAGGATAAAGACTTTCGGCTCCTCGGGCTGGTGCGAATATTTCAATGTCCGTATGTGCCAAACCGTTGGTTTGTGACACACCTTTACGCGTCTCTCGCTCGCTGCGCTCGCACGAAAGCTATAGCCTAACATAAACCAATCCATCTTCCGTTCATTATTCGATATGGTGGCGACATGTTTCGAATTTGCGAACGTGTGGCATCGGTTGTGAGGTTGGACCAGATTTTTACGAGCGAGCGGAGCGAGCGAGCAACGGTCACAATTTCCAAGCTATACATATACCTTATATTGCCTTCCATATATTTCGTGTTATTACCTAATTTTGTCAGCCATTTCGGACATCACATTGCACTGTACTATGAGGAAATAGTACTATTTATGTGAAACTATTCATAAACTGTAAACATGTGTCGGTAGGCAATAGGATAAATACTTCCGGCTCCTCGGGCTGGTGCGAATATTTCAATGTCCGTATGTGCCAAACCGTTGGTTTATGACACACCTATACGCGTCTCTCGCTCGCTGCGCTCGCTCGAAAACTATAGCCTAACCTAAATCCAATCCATCTTGCGTTCATTATTCGATATGATGGCGACATATTTCAAATTTGCGAACGTGACGGATCGGTTGTGAGGTTGGACTAGATTTTTGCGAGCGAGCGGAGCGAGCGAGAAACGGTCACAATTTCCAAGCTATACATATACCATATATTGCCTTGCATAGTATTCGTGCTAGTACCTAATTTTGTCTGCCATTTCGGACATCACATTGCACTGTACTATGAGGAAACGGTACTAATTATGTGAAACTGTTGGTAAACCGTAAACATTTGTCAGAAGGCAATAGGATAAAGACTTTCGTCTCCTCGGGCTGGTGCGAATATTTCAATGTCCGTATGTGCCAAACCGTTGGTTTGTGACACACATTTACGCGTCTCTCGCTCGCTGCGCTCGCACGAAAGCTATAGCCTAACATAAACCAATCCATCTTCCGTTCATTATTCGATATGGTGGCGACATGTTTCGAATTTGCGAACGTGTGGCATCGGTTGTGGGGTTGGACTAGATTTTTACGAGCGAGCGGAGCGAGCGAGCAACGGTCACAATTTCCAAGCTATACATATACCATATATTGTCTTGCATATATTTCGTGCTTGTACCTAATTTTGTCAGCCATTTCGGACATCACGTTGCACTGTACAATGAGGAAACGGTACTAATTATGTGAAACTATTGGTAAACCGTAAACATTTGTCAGAAGGCAATAGGATAAAGACTTCCGGCTCCTCGGGCTGGTGCGAATATATCAATGTCCGTATGTGCCAAACCGTTGGTTTGTGACACACCTTTACGCGTCTCTCGTTCGCTGCGCTCGCACGAAAGCTATAGCCTAACCTAAAACCAATCCATCTTCCGTTCATTATTCGATATGGTGGCGACATATTTCAAATTTGCGAACGTGTGGGATCGGTTGTGAGGTTGGACTAGATTTTTACGAGCGAGCGGAGCGAGCGAGCAACGGTCACAATTTCCAAGCTATACATATACCTTATATTGCCTTCCATATATTTCGTGTTATTACCTAATTTTGTCAGCCATTTCGGACATCACGTTGCACTGTACTATGAGGAAACGGTACTAATTATGTGAAACTATTGGTAAACCGTAAACATTTGTCAGAAGGCAATTGGATAAAGACTTCCGTCTCCTCGGGCTGGTGCGAATATTTCAATGTCCGTATGTGCCAAACCGTTGGTTTGAGACACACATTTACGCGTCGCTCGCTCGCAGCGCTCGCTCGAAAACTATAGCCTAACCTAAAACCAATCCATCTTCCGTCATTCTTCGATATGGTGGCGACATATTTCAAATTTGCGAACGTGACGGATCGGTTGTGAGGTTGGACTAGATTTTTGCGAGCGAGCGGAGCGAGCGAGAAACGATCACAATTTCCAAGCTATACATATACCATATATTGCCTTGCATAGTATTCGTGCTAGTACCTAATTTTGTCTGCCATTTCGGACATCACATTGCACTGTACTATGAGGAAACGGTACTAATTATGTGAAACTGTTGGTAAACCGTAAACATTTGTCAGAAGGCAATAGGATAAAGACTTTCGTCTCCTCGGGCTGGTGCGAATATTTCAATGTCCGTATGTGCCAAACCGTTGGTTTGTGACACACATTTACGCGTCTCTCGCTCGCTGCGCTCGCACGAAAGCTATAGCCTAACATAAACCAATCCATCTTCCGTTCATTATTCGATATGGTGGCGACATGTTTCGAATTTGCGAACGTGTGGCATCGGTTGTGGGGTTGGACTAGATTTTTACGAGCGAGCGGAGCGAGCGAGCAACGGTCACAATTTCCAAGCTATACATATACCATATATTGTCTTGCATATATTTCGTGCTTGTACCTAATTTTGTCAGCCATTTCGGACATCACGTTGCACTGTACTATGAGGAAACGGTACTAATTATGTGTAACTATTGGTAAACCGTAAACATTTGTCAGAAGGCAATAGGATAAAGACTTCCGGCTCCTCGGGCTGGTGCGAATATATCAATGTCCGTATGTGCCAAACCGTTGGTTTGTGACACACCTTTACGCGTCTCTCGTTCGCTGCGCTCGCACGAAAGCTATAGCCTAACCTAAAACCAATCCATCTTCCGTTCATTATTCGATATGGTGGCGACATATTTCAAATTTGCGAACGTGTGGGATCGGTTGTGAGGTTGGACTAGATTTTTACGAGCGAGCGGAGCGAGCGAGCAACGGTCACAATTTCCAAGCTATACATATACCTTATATTGCCTTCCATATATTTCGTGTTATTACCTAATTTTGTCAGCCATTTCGGACATCACGTTGCACTGTACTATGAGGAAACGGTACTAATTATGTGAAACTATTGGTAAACCGTAAACATTTGTCAGAAGGCAATTGGATAAAGACTTCCGTCTCCTCGGGCTGGTGCGAATATTTCAATGTCCGTATGTGCCAAACCGTTGGTTTGAGACACACATTTACGCGTCGCTCGCTCGCAGCGCTCGCTCGAAAACTATAGCCTAACCTAAAACCAATCCATCTTCCGTCATTCTTCGATATGGTGGCGACATATTTCAAATTTGCGAACGTGACGGATCGGTTGTGAGGTTGGACTAGATTTTTGCGAGCGAGCGGAGCGAGCGAGAAACGATCACAATTTCCAAGCTATACATATACCATATATTGTCTTGCATATATTTCGTGCTTGTACCTAATTTTGTCAGCCATTTCGGACATCACGTTGCACTGTACTATGAGGAAACGGTACTAATTATGTGTAACTATTGGTAAACCGTAAACATTTGTCAGAAGGCAATAGGATAAAGACTTCCGGCTCCTCGGGCTGGTGCGAATATATCAATGTCCGTATGTGCCAAACCGTTGGTTTGTGACACACCTTTACGCGTCTCTCGTTCGCTGCGCTCGCACGAAAGCTATAGCCTAACCTAAAACCAATCCATCTTCCGTTCATTATTCGATATGGTGGCGACATATTTCAAATTTGCGAACGTGTGGGATCGGTTGTGAGGTTGGACTAGATTTTTACGAGCGAGCGGAGCGAGCGAGCAACGGTCACAATTTCCAAGCTATACATATACCTTATATTGCCTTCCATATATTTCGTGTTATTACCTAATTTTGTCAGCCATTTCGGACATCACGTTGCACTGTACTATGAGGAAACGGTACTAATTATGTGAAACTATTGGTAAACCGTAAACATTTGTCAGAAGGCAATTGGATAAAGACTTCCGTCTCCTCGGGCTGGTGCGAATATTTCAATGTCCGTATGTGCCAAACCGTTGGTTTGAGACACACATTTACGCGTCGCTCGCTCGCAGCGCTCGCTCGAAAACTATAGCCTAACCTAAAACCAATCCATCTTCCGTCATTCTTCGATATGGTGGCGACATATTTCAAATTTGCGAACGTGACGGATCGGTTGTGAGGTTGGACTAGATTTTTGCGAGCGAGCGGAGCGAGCGAGAAACGATCACAATTTCCAAGCTATACATATACCATATATTGCCTTGCATAGTATTCGTGCTAGTACCTAATTTTGTCTGCCATTTCGGACATCACGTTGCACTGTACTATGAGGAAACGGTACTATTTATGTGAAACTGTTGGTAAACCGTAAACATTTGTCAGAAGGGAATAGGATAAAGACTTTCGGCTCCTCGGGCTGGTGCGAATATTTCAATGTCCGTATGTGCCAAACCGTTGGTTTGTGACACACCTTTACGCGTCTCTCGCTCGCTGCGCTCGCACGAAAGCTATAGCCTAACATAAACCAATCCATCTTCCGTTCATTATTCGATATGGTGGCGACATGTTTCGAATTTGCGAACGTGTGGCATCGGTTGTGAGGTTGGACCAGATTTTTACGAGCGAGCGGAGCGAGCGAGCAACGGTCACAATTTCCAAGCTATACATATACCTTATATTGCCTTCCATATATTTCGTGTTATTACCTAATTTTGTCAGCCATTTCGGACATCACATTGCACTGTACTATGAGGAAATAGTACTATTTATGTGAAACTATTCATAAACTGTAAACATGTGTCGGTAGGCAATAGGATAAATACTTCCGGCTCCTCGGGCTGGTGCGAATATTTCAATGTCCGTATGTGCCAAACCGTTGGTTTATGACACACCTATACGCGTCTCTCGCTCGCTGCGCTCGCTCGAAAACTATAGCCTAACCTAAATCCAATCCATCTTGCGTTCATTATTCGATATGATGGCGACATATTTCAAATTTGCGAACGTGACGGATCGGTTGTGAGGTTGGACTAGATTTTTGCGAGCGAGCGGAGCGAGCGAGAAACGGTCACAATTTCCAAGCTATACATATACCATATATTGCCTTGCATAGTATTCGTGCTAGTACCTAATTTTGTCTGCCATTTCGGACATCACATTGCACTGTACTATGAGGAAACGGTACTAATTATGTGAAACTGTTGGTAAACCGTAAACATTTGTCAGAAGGCAATAGGATAAAGACTTTCGTCTCCTCGGGCTGGTGCGAATATTTCAATGTCCGTATGTGCCAAACCGTTGGTTTGTGACACACATTTACGCGTCTCTCGCTCGCTGCGCTCGCACGAAAGCTATAGCCTAACATAAACCAATCCATCTTCCGTTCATTATTCGATATGGTGGCGACATGTTTCGAATTTGCGAACGTGTGGCATCGGTTGTGGGGTTGGACTAGATTTTTACGAGCGAGCGGAGCGAGCGAGCAACGGTCACAATTTCCAAGCTATACATATACCATATATTGTCTTGCATATATTTCGTGCTTGTACCTAATTTTGTCAGCCATTTCGGACATCACGTTGCACTGTACTATGAGGAAACGGTACTAATTATGTGTAACTATTGGTAAACCGTAAACATTTGTCAGAAGGCAATAGGATAAAGACTTCCGGCTCCTCGGGCTGGTGCGAATATATCAATGTCCGTATGTGCCAAACCGTTGGTTTGTGACACACCTTTACGCGTCTCTCGTTCGCTGCGCTCGCACGAAAGCTATAGCCTAACCTAAAACCAATCCATCTTCCGTTCATTATTCGATATGGTGGCGACATATTTCAAATTTGCGAACGTGTGGGATCGGTTGTGAGGTTGGACTAGATTTTTACGAGCGAGCGGAGCGAGCGAGCAACGGTCACAATTTCCAAGCTATACATATACCTTATATTGCCTTCCATATATTTCGTGTTATTACCTAATTTTGTCAGCCATTTCGGACATCACGTTGCACTGTACTATGAGGAAACGGTACTAATTATGTGAAACTATTGGTAAACCGTAAACATTTGTCAGAAGGCAATTGGATAAAGACTTCCGTCTCCTCGGGCTGGTGCGAATATTTCAATGTCCGTATGTGCCAAACCGTTGGTTTGAGACACACATTTACGCGTCGCTCGCTCGCAGCGCTCGCTCGAAAACTATAGCCTAACCTAAAACCAATCCATCTTCCGTCATTCTTCGATATGGTGGCGACATATTTCAAATTTGCGAACGTGACGGATCGGTTGTGAGGTTGGACTAGATTTTTGCGAGCGAGCGGAGCGAGCGAGAAACGATCACAATTTCCAAGCTATACATATACCATATATTGCCTTGCATAGTATTCGTGCTAGTACCTAATTTTGTCTGCCATTTCGGACATCACATTGCACTGTACTATGAGGAAACGGTACTATTTATGTGAAACTGTTGGTAAACCGTAAACATTTGTCAGAAGGGAATAGGATAAAGACTTTCGGCTCCTCGGGCTGGTGCGAATATTTCAATGTCCGTATGTGCCAAACCGTTGGTTTGTGACACACCTTTACGCGTCTCTCGCTCGCTGCGCTCGCACGAAAGCTATAGCCTAACATAAACCAATCCATCTTCCGTTCATTATTCGATATGGTGGCGACATGTTTCGAATTTGCGAACGTGTGGCATCGGTTGTGAGGTTGGACCAGATTTTTACGAGCGAGCGGAGCGAGCGAGCAACGGTCACAATTTCCAAGCTATACATATACCTTATATTGCCTTCCATATATTTCGTGTTATTACCTAATTTTGTCAGCCATTTCGGACATCACATTGCACTGTACTATGAGGAAATAGTACTATTTATGTGAAACTATTCATAAACTGTAAACATGTGTCGGTAGGCAATAGGATAAATACTTCCGGCTCCTCGGGCTGGTGCGAATATTTCAATGTCCGTATGTGCCAAACCGTTGGTTTATGACACACCTATACGCGTCTCTCGCTCGCTGCGCTCGCCTCGAAAACTATAGCCTAACCTAAATCCAATCCATCTTGCGTTCATTATTCGATATGATGGCGACATATTTCAAATTTGCGAACGTGACGGATCGGTTGTGAGGTTGGACTAGATTTTTGCGAGCGAGCGGAGCGAGCGAGAAACGGTCACAATTTCCAAGCTATACATATACCATATATTGCCTTGCATAGTATTCGTGCTAGTACCTAATTTTGTCTGCCATTTCGGACATCACATTGCACTGTACTATGAGGAAACGGTACTAATTATGTGAAACTGTTGGTAAACCGTAAACATTTGTCAGAAGGCAATAGGATAAAGACTTTCGTCTCCTCGGGCTGGTGCGAATATTTCAATGTCCGTATGTGCCAAACCGTTGGTTTGTGACACACATTTACGCGTCTCTCGCTCGCTGCGCTCGCACGAAAGCTATAGCCTAACATAAACCAATCCATCTTCCGTTCATTATTCGATATGGTGGCGACATGTTTCGAATTTGCGAACGTGTGGCATCGGTTGTGGGGTTGGACTAGATTTTTACGAGCGAGCGGAGCGAGCGAGCAACGGTCACAATTTCCAAGCTATACATATACCATATATTGTCTTGCATATATTTCGTGCTTGTACCTAATTTTGTCAGCCATTTCGGACATCACGTTGCACTGTACTATGAGGAAACGGTACTAATTATGTGTAACTATTGGTAAACCGTAAACATTTTGTCAGAAGGCAATAGGATAAAGACTTCCGGCTCCTCGGGCTGGTGCGAATATATCAATGTCCGTATGTGCCAAACCGTTGGTTTGTGACACACCTTTACGCGTCTCTCGTTCGCTGCGCTCGCACGAAAGCTATAGCCTAACCTAAAACCAATCCATCTTCCGTTCATTATTCGATATGGTGGCGACATATTTCAAATTTGCGAACGTGTGGGATCGGTTGTGAGGTTGGACTAGATTTTTACGAGCGAGCGGAGCGAGCGAGCAACGGTCACAATTTCCAAGCTATACATATACCTTATATTGCCTTCCATATATTTCGTGTTATTACCTAATTTTGTCAGCCATTTCGGACATCACGTTGCACTGTACTATGAGGAAACGGTACTAATTATGTGAAACTATTGGTAAACCGTAAACATTTGTCAGAAGGCATTGGATAAAGACTTCCGTCTCCTCGGGCTGGTGCGAATATTTCAATGTCCGTATGTGCCAAACCGTTGGTTTGTGACACACCTTTACGCGTCTCTCGCTCGCTGCGCTCGCACGAAAGCTATAGCCTAACATAAACCAATCCATCTTCCGTTCATTATTCGATATGGTGGCGACATGTTTCGAATTTGCGAACGTGTGGCATCGGTTGTGAGGTTGGACCAGATTTTTACGAGCGAGCGGAGCGAGCGAGCAACGGTCACAATTTCCAAGCTATACATATACCTTATATTGCCTTCCATATATTTCGTGTTATTACCTAATTTTGTCAGCCATTTCGGACATCACATTGCACTGTACTATGAGGAAATAGTACTATTTATGTGAAACTATTCATAAACTGTAAACATGTGTCGGTAGGCAATAGGATAAATACTTCCGTCTCCTCGGGCTGGTGCGAATATTTCAATGTCCGTATGTGCCAAACCGTTGGTTTATGACACACCTATACGCGTCTCTCGCTCGCTGCGCTCGCTCGAAAACTATAGCCTAACCTAAATCCAATCCATCTTGCGTTCATTATTCGATATGATGGCGACATATTTCAAATTTGCGAACGTGACGGATCGGTTGTGAGGTTGGACTAGATTTTTGCGAGCGAGCGGAGCGAGCGAGAAACGATCACAATTTCCAAGCTATACATATACCATATATTGCCTTGCATAGTATTCGTGCTAGTACCTAATTTTGTCTGCCATTTCGGACATCACATTGCACTGTACTATGAGGAAACGGTACTATTTATGTGAAACTGTTGGTAAACCGTAAACATTTGTCAGAAGGGAATAGGATAAAGACTTTCGGCTCCTCGGGCTGGTGCGAATATTTCAATGTCCGTATGTGCCAAACCGTTGGTTTGTGACACACCTTTACGCGTCTCTCGCTCGCTGCGCTCGCACGAAAGCTATAGCCTAACATAAACCAATCCATCTTCCGTTTATTATTCGATATGGTGGCGACATGTTTCGAATTTGCGAACGTGTGGCATCGGTTGTGAGGTTGGACCAGATTTTTACGAGCGAGCGGAGCGAGCGAGCAACGGTCACAATTTCCAAGCTATACATATACCTTATATTGCCTTCCATATATTTCGTGTTATTACCTAATTTTGTCAGCCATTTCGGACATCACATTGCACTGTACTATGAGGAAATAGTACTATTTATGTGAAACTATTCATAAACTGTAAACATGTGTCGGTAGGCAATAGGATAAATACTTCCGGCTCCTCGGGCTGGTGCGAATATTTCAATGTCCGTATGTGCCAAACCGTTGGTTTATGACACACCTATACGCGTCTCTCGCTCGCTGCGCTCGCTCGAAAACTATAGCCTAACCTAAATCCAATCCATCTTGCGTTCATTATTCGATATGATGGCGACATATTTCAAATTTGCGAACGTGACGGATCGGTTGTGAGGTTGGACTAGATTTTTGCGAGCGAGCGGAGCGAGCGAGAAACGGTCACAATTTCCAAGCTATACATATACCATATATTGCCTTGCATAGTATTCGTGCTAGTACCTAATTTTGTCTGCCATTTCGGACATCACATTGCACTGTACTATGAGGAAACGGTACTAATTATGTGAAACTGTTGGTAAACCGTAAACATTTGTCAGAAGGCAATAGGATAAAGACTTTCGTCTCCTCGGGCTGGTGCGAATATTTCAATGTCCGTATGTGCCAAACCGTTGGTTTGTGACACACATTTACGCGTCTCTCGCTCGCTGCGCTCGCACGAAAGCTATAGCCTAACATAAACCAATCCATCTTCCGTTCATTATTCGATATGGTGGCGACATGTTTCGAATTTGCGAACGTGTGGCATCGGTTGTGGGGTTGGACTAGATTTTTACGAGCGAGCGGAGCGAGCGAGCAACGGTCACAATTTCCAAGCTATACATATACCATATATTGTCTTGCATATATTTCGTGCTTGTACCTAATTTTGTCAGCCATTTCGGACATCACGTTGCACTGTACTATGAGGAAACGGTACTAATTATGTGTAACTATTGGTAAACCGTAAACATTTGTCAGAAGGCAATAGGATAAAGACTTCCGGCTCCTCGGGCTGGTGCGAATATATCAATGTCCGTATGTGCCAAACCGTTGGTTTGTGACACACCTTTACGCGTCTCTCGTTCGCTGCGCTCGCACGAAAGCTATAGCCTAACCTAAAACCAATCCATCTTCCGTTCATTATTCGATATGGTGGCGACATATTTCAAATTTGCGAACGTGTGGGATCGGTTGTGAGGTTGGACTAGATTTTTACGAGCGAGCGGAGCGAGCGAGCAACGGTCACAATTTCCAAGCTATACATATACCTTATATTGCCTTCCATATATTTCGTGTTATTACCTAATTTTGTCAGCCATTTCGGACATCACGTTGCACTGTACTATGAGGAAACGGTACTAATTATGTGAAACTATTGGTAAACCGTAAACATTTGTCAGAAGGCAATTGGATAAAGACTTCCGTCTCCTCGGGCTGGTGCGAATATTTCAATGTCCGTATGTGCCAAACCGTTGGTTTGTGACACACCTTTACGCGTCTCTCGCTCGCTGCGCTCGCACGAAAGCTATAGCCTAACATAAACCAATCCATCTTCCGTTCATTATTCGATATGGTGGCGACATGTTTCGAATTTGCGAACGTGTGGCATCGGTTGTGAGGTTGGACCAGATTTTTACGAGCGAGCGGAGCGAGCGAGCAACGGTCACAATTTCCAAGCTATACATATACCTTATATTGCCTTCCATATATTTCGTGTTATTACCTAATTTTGTCAGCCATTTCGGACATCACATTGCACTGTACTATGAGGAAATAGTACTATTTATGTGAAACTATTCATAAACTGTAAACATGTGTCGGTAGGCAATAGGATAAATACTTCCGGCTCCTCGGGCTGGTGCGAATATTTCAATGTCCGTATGTGCCAAACCGTTGGTTTATGACACACCTATACGCGTCTCTCGCTCGCTGCGCTCGCTCGAAAACTATAGCCTAACCTAAATCCAATCCATCTTGCGTTCATTATTCGATATGATGGCGACATATTTCAAATTTGCGAACGTGACGGATCGGTTGTGAGGTTGGACTAGATTTTTGCGAGCGAGCGGAGCGAGCGAGAAACGATCACAATTTCCAAGCTATACATATACCATATATTGCCTTGCATAGTATTCGTGCTAGTACCTAATTTTGTCTGCCATTTCGGACATCACATTGCACTGTACTATGAGGAAACGGTACTATTTATGTGAAACTGTTGGTAAACCGTAAACATTTGTCAGAAGGGAATAGGATAAAGACTTTCGGCTCCTCGGGCTGGTGCGAATATTTCAATGTCCGTATGTGCCAAACCGTTGGTTTGTGACACACCTTTACGCGTCTCTCGCTCGCTGCGCTCGCACGAAAGCTATAGCCTAACATAAACCAATCCATCTTCCGTTCATTATTCGATATGGTGGCGACATGTTTCGAATTTGCGAACGTGTGGCATCGGTTGTGAGGTAGGACCAGATTTTTACGAGCGAGCGGAGCGAGCGAGCAACGGTCACAATTTCCAAGCTATACATATACCTTATATTGCCTTCCATATATTTCGTGTTATTACCTAATTTTGTCAGCCATTTCGGACATCACATTGCACTGTAACTATGAGGAAATAGTACTATTTATGTGAAACTATTCATAAACTGTAAACATGTGTCGGTAGGCAATAGGATAAATACTTCCGGCTCCTCGGGCTGGTGCGAATATTTCAATGTCCGTATGTGCCAAACCGTTGGTTTATGACACACCTATACGCGTCTCTCGCTCGCTGCGCTCGCTCGAAAACTATAGCCTAACCTAAATCCAATCCATCTTGCGTTCATTATTCGATATGATGGCGACATATTTCAAATTTGCGAACGTGACGGATCGGTTGTGAGGTTGGACTAGATTTTTGCGAGCGAGCGGAGGCGAGCGAGAAACGGTCACAATTTCCAAGCTATACATATACCATATATTGCCTTGCATAGTATTCGTGCTAGTACCTAATTTTGTCTGCCATTTCGGACATCACATTGCACTGTACTATGAGGAAACGGTACTAATTATGTGAAACTGTTGGTAAACCGTAAACATTTGTCAGAAGGCAATAGGATAAAGACTTTCGTCTCCTCGGGCTGGTGCGAATATTTCAATGTCCGTATGTGCCAAACCGTTGGTTTGTGACACACATTTACGCGTCTCTCGCTCGCTGCGCTCGCACGAAAGCTATAGCCTAACATAAACCAATCCATCTTCCGTTCATTATTCGATATGGTGGCGACATGTTTCGAATTTGCGAACGTGTGGCATCGGTTGTGGGGTTGGACTAGATTTTTACGAGCGAGCGGAGCGAGCGAGCAACGGTCACAATTTCCAAGCTATACATATACCATATATTGTCTTGCATATATTCCGTGCTTGTACCTAATTTTGTCAGCCATTTCGGACATCACGTTGCACTGTACTATGAGGAAACGGTACTAATTATGTGTAACTATGGTAAACCGTAAACATTTGTCAGAAGGCAATAGGATAAAGACTTCCGGCTCCTCGGGCTGGTGCGAATATATCAATGTCCGTATGTGCCAAACCGTTGGTTTGTGACACACCTTTACGCGTCTCTCGTTCGCTGCGCTCGCACGAAAGCTATAGCCTAACCTAAAACCAATCCATCTTCCGTTCATTATTCGATATGGTGGCGACAAATTTCAAATTTGCGAACGTGTGGGATCGGTTGTGAGGTTGGACTAGATTTTTACGAGCGAGCGGAGCGAGCGAGCAACGGTCACAATTTCCAAGCTATACATATACCTTATATTGCCTTCCATATATTTCGTGTTATTACCTAATTTTGTCAGCCATTTCGGACATCACGTTGCACTGTACTATGAGGAAACGGTACTAATTATGTGAAACTATTGGTAAACCGTAAACATTTGTCAGAAGGCAATTGGATAAAGACTTCCGTCTCCTCGGGCTGGTGCGAATATTTCAATGTCCGTATGTGCCAAACCGTTGGTTTGAGACACACATTTACGCGTCGCTCGCTCGCAGCGCTCGCTCGAAAACTATAGCCTAACCTAAAACCAATCCATCTTCCGTCATTCTTCGATATGGTGGCGACATATTTCAAATTTGCGAACGTGACGGATCGGTTGTGAGGTTGGACTAGATTTTTGCGAGCGAGCGGAGCGAGCGAGAAACGATCACAATTTCCAAGCTATACATATACCATATATTGCCTTGCATAGTATTCGTGCTAGTACCTAATTTTGTCTGCCATTTCGGACATCACATTGCACTGTACTATGAGGAAACGGTACTATTTATGTGAAACTGTTGGTAAACCGTAAACATTTGTCAGAAGGGAATAGGATAAAGACTTTCGGCTCCTCGGGCTGGTGCGAATATTTCAATGTCCGTATGTGCCAAACCGTTGGTTTGTGACACACCTTTACGCGTCTCTCGCTCGCTGCGCTCGCACGAAAGCTATAGCCTAACATAAACCAATCCATCTTCCGTTCATTATTCGATATGGTGGCGACATGTTTCGAATTTGCGAACGTGTGGCATCGGTTGTGAGGTTGGACCAGATTTTTACGAGCGAGCGGAGCGAGCGAGCAACGGTCACAATTTCCAAGCTATACATATACCTTATATTGCCTTCCATATATTTCGTGTTATTACCTAATTTTGTCAGCCATTTCGGACATCACATTGCACTGTACTATGAGGAAATTGTACTATTTATGTGAAACTATTCATAAACTGTAAACATGTGTCGGTAGGCAATAGGATAAATACTTCCGGCTCCTCGGGCTGGTGCGAATATTTCAATGTCCGTATGTGCCAAACCGTTGGTTTATGACACACCTATACGCGTCTCTCTCGCTCGCTGCGCTCGCTCGAAAACTATAGCCTAACCTAAATCCAATCCATCTTGCGTTCATTATTCGATATGATGGCGACATATTTCAAATTTGCGAACGTGACGGATCGGTTGTGAGGTTGGACTAGATTTTTGCGAGCGAGCGGAGCGAGCGAGAAACGGTCACAATTTCCAAGCTATACATATACCATATATTGCCTTGCATAGTATTCGTGCTAGTACCTAATTTTGTCTGCCATTTCGGACATCACATTGCACTGTACTATGAGGAAACGGTACTAATTATGTGAAACTGTTGGTAAACCGTAAACATTTGTCAGAAGGCAATAGGATAAAGACTTTCGTCTCCTCGGGCTGGTGCGAATATTTCAATGTCCGTATGTGCCAAACCGTTGGTTTGTGACACACATTTACGCGTCTCTCGCTCGCTGCGCTCGCACGAAAGCTATAGCCTAACATAAACCAATCCATCTTCCGTTCATTATTCGATATGGTGGCGACATGTTTCGAATTTGCGAACGTGTGGCATCGGTTGTGGGGTTGGACTAGATTTTTACGAGCGAGCGGAGCGAGCGAGCAACGGTCACAATTTCCAAGCTATACATATACCATATATTGTCTTGCATATATTTCGTGGCTTGTACCTAATTTTGTCAGCCATTTCGGACATCACGTTGCACTGTACTATGAGGAAACGGTACTAATTATGTGTAACTATTGGTAAACCGTAAACATTTGTCAGAAGGCAATAGGATAAAGACTTCCGGCTCCTCGGGCTGGTGCGAATATATCAATGTCCGTATGTGCCAAACCGTTGGTTTGTGACACACCTTTACGCGTCCTCTCGTTCGCTGCGCTCGCACGAAAGCTATAGCCTAACCTAAAACCAATCCATCTTCCGTTCATTATTCGATATGGTGGCGACATATTTCAAATTTGCGAACGTGTGGGATCGGTTGTGAGGTTGGACTAGATTTTTACGAGCGAGCGGAGCGAGCAAGCAACGGTCACAATTTCCAAGCTATACATATACCTTATATTGCCTTCCATATATTTCGTGTTATTACCTAATTTTGTCAGCCATTTCGGACATCACGTTGCACTGTACTATGAGGAAACGGTACTAATTATGTGAAACTGTTGGTAAACCGTAAACATTTGTCAGAAGGGAATAGGATAAAGACTTTCGGCTCCTCGGGCTGGTGCGAATATTTCAATGTCCGTATGTGCCAAACCGTTGGTTTGTGACACACCTTTACGCGTCTCTCGCTCGCTGCGCTCGCACGAAAGCTATAGCCTAACATAAACCAATCCATCTTCCGTTCATTATTCGATATGGTGGCGACATGTTTCGAATTTGCGAACGTGTGGCATCGGTTGTGAGGTTGGACCAGATTTTTACGAGCGAGCGGAGCGAGCGAGCAACGGTCACAATTTCCAAGCTATACATATACCTTATATTGCCTTCCATATATTTCGTGTTATTACCTAATTTTGTCAGCCATTTCGGACATCACATTGCACTGTACTATGAGGAAATAGTACTATTTATGTGAAACTATTCATAAACTGTAAACATGTGTCGGTAGGCAATAGGATAAATACTTCCGGCTCCTCGGGCTGGTGCGAATATTTCAATGTCCGTATGTGCCAAACCGTTGGTTTATGACACACCTATACGCGTCTCTCGCTCGCTGCGCTCGCTCGAAAACTATAGCCTAACCTAAATCCAATCCATCTTGCGTTCATTATTCGATATGATGGCGACATATTTCAAATTTGCGAACGTGACGGATCGGTTGTGAGGTTGGACTAGATTTTTGCGAGCGAGCGGAGCGAGCGAGAAACGGTCACAATTTCCAAGCTATACATATACCATATATTGCCTTGCATAGTATTCGTGCTAGTACCTAATTTTGTCTGCCATTTCGGACATCACATTGCACTGTACTATGAGGAAACGGTACTAATTATGTGAAACTGTTGGTAAACCGTAAACATTTGTCAGAAGGCAATAGGATAAAGACTTTCGTCTCCTCGGGCTGGTGCGAATATTTCAATGTCCGTATGTGCCAAACCGTTGGTTTGTGACACACCTTTACGCGTCTCTCGCTCGCTGCGCTCGCACGAAAGCTATAGCCTAACATAAACCAATCCATCTTCCGTTCATTATTCGATATGGTGGCGACATGTTTCGAATTTGCGAACGTGTGGCATCGGTTGTGAGGTTGGACCAGATTTTTACGAGCGAGCGGAGCGAGCGAGCAACGGTCACAATTTCCAAGCTATACATATACCTTATATTGCCTTCCATATATTTCGTGTTATTACCTAATTTTGTCAGCCATTTCGGACATCACATTGCACTGTACTATGAGGAAATAGTACTATTATGTGAAACTATTCATAAACTGTAAACATGTGTCGGTAGGCAATAGGATAAATACTTCCGGCTCCTCGGGCTGGTGCGAATATTCAATGTCCGTATGTGCCAAACCGTTGGTTTATGACACACCTATACGCGTCTCTCGCTCGCTGCGCTCGCTCGAAAACTATAGCCTAACCTAAATCCAATCCATCTTGCGTTCATTATTCGATATGATGGCGACATATTTCAAATTTGCGAACGTGACGGATCGGTTGTGAGGTTGGACTAGATTTTTGCGAGCGAGCGGAGCGAGCGAGAAACGGTCACAATTTCCAAGCTATACATATACCATATATTGCCTTGCATAGTATTCGTGCTAGTACCTAATTTTGTCTGCCATTTCGGACATCACATTGCACTGTACTATGAGGAAACGGTACTAATTATGTGAAACTGTTGGTAAACCGTAAACATTTGTCAGAAGGCAATAGGATAAAGACTTTCGTCTCCTCGGGCTGGTGCGAATATTTCAATGTCCGTATGTGCCAAACCGTTGGTTTGTGACACACATTTACGCGTCTCTCGCTCGCTGCGCTCGCACGAAAGCTATAGCCTAACATAAACCAATCCATCTTCCGTTCATTATTCGATATGGTGGCGACATGTTTCGAATTTGCGAACGTGTGGCATCGGTTGTGGGGTTGGACTAGATTTTTACGAGCGAGCGGAGCGAGCGAGCAACGGTCACAATTTCCAAGCTATACATATACCATATATTGTCTTGCATATATTTCGTGCTTGTACCTAATTTTGTCAGCCATTTCGGACATCACGTTGCACTGTACTATGAGGAAACGGTACTAATTATGTGTAACTATTGGTAAACCGTAAACATTTGTCAGAAGGCAATAGGATAAAGACTTCCGGCTCCTCGGGCTGGTGCGAATATATCAATGTCCGTATGTGCCAAACCGTTGGTTTGTGACACACCTTTACGCGTCTCTCGTTCGCTGCGCTCGCACGAAAGCTATAGCCTAACCTAAAACCAATCCATCTTCCGTTCATTATTCGATATGGTGGCGACATATTTCAAATTTGCGAACGTGTGGGATCGGTTGTGAGGTTGGACTAGATTTTTACGAGCGAGCGGAGCGAGCGAGCAACGGTCACAATTTCCAAGCTATACATATACCTTATATTGCCTTCCATATATTTCGTGTTATTACCTAATTTTGTCAGCCATTTCGGACATCACGTTGCACTGTACTATGAGGAAACGGTACTAATTATGTGAAACTATTGGTAAACCGTAAACATTTGTCAGAAGGCAATTGGATAAAGACTTCCGTCTCCTCGGGCTGGTGCGAATATTTCAATGTCCGTATGTGCCAAACCGTTGGTTTGAGACACACATTTACGCGTCGCTCGCTCGCAGCGCTCGCTCGAAAACTATAGCCTAACCTAAAACCAATCCATCTTCCGTCATTCTTCGATATGGTGGCGACATATTTCAAATTTGCGAACGTGACGGATCGGTTGTGAGGTTGGACTAGATTTTTGCGAGCGAGCGGAGCGAGCGAGAAACGATCACAATTTCCAAGCTATACATATACCATATATTGCCTTGCATAGTATTCGTGCTAGTACATAATTTTGTCTGCCATTTCGGACATCACATTGCACTGTACTATGAGGAAACGGTACTATTTATGTGAAACTGTTGGTAAACCGTAAACATTTGTCAGAAGGGAATAGGATAAAGACTTTCGGCTCCTCGGGCTGGTGCGAATATTTCAATGTCCGTATGTGCCAAACCGTTGGTTTGTGACACACCTTTACGCGTCTCTCGCTCGCTGCGCTCGCACGAAAGCTATAGCCTAACATAAACCAATCCATCTTCCGTTCATTATTCGATATGGTGGCGACATGTTTCGAATTTGCGAACGTGTGGCATCGGTTGTGAGGTTGGACCAGATTTTTACGAGCGAGCGGAGCGAGCGAGCAACGGTCACAATTTCCAAGCTATACATATACCTTATATTGCCTTCCATATATTTCGTGTTATTACCTAATTTTGTCAGCCATTTCGGACATCACATTGCACTGTACTATGAGGAAATAGTACTATTTATGTGAAACTATTCATAAACTGTAAACATGTGTCGGTAGGCAATAGGATAAATACTTCCGGCTCCTCGGGCTGGTGCGAATATTTCAATGTCCGTATGTGCCAAACCGTTGGTTTATGACACACCTATACGCGTCTCTCGCTCGCTGCGCTCGCTCGAAAACTATAGCCTAACCTAAATCCAATCCATCTTGCGTTCATTATTCGATATGATGGCGACATATTTCAAATTTGCGAACGTGACGGATCGGTTGTGAGGTTGGACTAGATTTTTGCGAGCGAGCGGAGCGAGCGAGAAACGGTCACAATTTCCAAGCTATACATATACCATATATTGCCTTGCATAGTATTCGTGCTAGTACCTAATTTTGTCTGCCATTTCGGACATCACATTGCACTGTACTATGAGGAAACGGTACTAATTATGTGAAACTGTTGGTAAACCGTAAACATTTGTCAGAAGGCAATAGGATAAAGACTTTCGTCTCCTCGGGCTGGTGCGAATATTTCAATGTCCGTATGTGCCAAACCGTTGGTTTGTGACACACATTTACGCGTCTCTCGCTCGCTGCGCTCGCACGAAAGCTATAGCCTAACATAAACCAATCCATCTTCCGTTCATTATTCGATATGGTGGCGACATGTTTCGAATTTGCGAACGTGTGGCATCGGTTGTGAGGTTGGACCAGATTTTTACGAGCGAGCGGAGCGAGCGAGCAACGGTCACAATTTCCAAGCTATACATATACCTTATATTGCCTTCCATATATTTCGTGTTATTACCTAATTTTGTCAGCCATTTCGGACATCACATTGCACTGTACTATGAGGAAATAGTACTATTTATGTGAAACTATTCATAAACTGTAAACATGTGTCGGTATGCAATAGGATAAATACTTCCGGCTCCTCGGGCTGGTGCGAATATTTCAATGTCCGTATGTGCCAAACCGTTGGTTTATGACACACCTATACGCGTCTCTCGCTCGCTGCGCTCGCTCGAAAACTATAGCCTAACCTAAATCCAATCCATCTTGCGTTCATTATTCGATATGATGGCGACATATTTCAAATTTGCGAACGTGACGGATCGGTTGTGAGGTTGGACTAGATTTTTGCGAGCGAGCGGAGCGAGCGAGAAACGGTCACAATTTCCAAGCTATACATATACCATATATTGCCTTGCATATATTTCGTGTTATTACCTAATTTTGTCAGCCATTTCGGACATCACATTGCACTGTACTATGAGGAAATAGTACTATTTATGTGAAACTATTCATAAACTGTAAACATGTGTCGGTAGGCAATAGGATAAATACTTCCGGCTCCTCGGGCTGGTGCGAATATTTCAATGTCCGTATGTGCCAAACCGTTGGTTTATGACACACATTTACGCGTCTCTCGCTCGCGGCGCTCGCTCGAAAACTATAGCCTAACCTAAAACCAATCCATCTTGCGTTCATTATTCGATATGATGGCGACATATTTCAAATTTGCGAACGTGTCGGATCGGTTGTGAGGTTGGACTAGATTTTTACGAGCGAGCGGAGCGAGCGAGCAACGGTCACAATTTCCAAGCTATACATATACCTTATATTGCCTTTCATATATTTCGTGCTTGTACCTAATTTTGTCAGCCATTTCGGACATCACGTTGCACTGTACTATGAGGAAACGGTACTAATTATGTGAAACTATTCGTAAACCGTAAACATTTGTCAGAAGGCAATAGGATAAAGACTTCCGGCTCCTCGGGCTGGTGCGAATATATCAATGTCCGTATGTGCCAAACCGATGGTTTATCACACCTTTACGCGTCTCTCGTTCGCTGCGCTCGCACGAAAGATATAGCCTAACCTATAACCAATCCACCTTCCGTTCATTATTCGGTATGGTGGCGACATATTTCAAATTTGCGAACGTGTGGGATCGGTTGTGAGGTTGGACTAGATTTTTACGAGCGAGCGGAGCGAGCGAGCAACGGTCACAATTTCCAAGCTATACATATACCTTATATTGCCTTCCATATATTTCGTGTTATTACCTAATTTTGTCAGCCATTTCGGACACCACATTGCACTGTACTATGAGGAAATAGTACTATTTATGTGAAACTATTCATAAATTGTAAACATGTGTCGGTAGGCAATAGGATAAATACTTCCGGCTCCTCGGGCTGGTGCGAATATTTCAATGTCCGTATGTGCCAAACCGTTGGTTTATGACACACCTATACGCGTCTCTCGCTCGCTGCGCTCGCTCGAAAACTATAGACTAACCTAAAACCAATCCATCTTGCGTTCATTATTCGATATGATGGCGACATGTTTCAAATTTGCGAACGTGTCGGATCGGTTGTGGGGTTGGACTAGATTTTTACGAGCGAGCGGAGCGAGCGAGCAACGGTCACAATTTCCAAGCTATACATATACCATATATTGTCTTGCATATATTTCGTGCTTGTACCTAATTTTGTCAGCCATTTCGGACATCACGTTGCACTGTACTATGAGGAAACGGTACTAATTATGTGAAACTATTGGTAAACCGTAAACATTTGTCAGAAGGCAATAGGATAAAGACTTCCGGCTCCTCGGGCTGGTGCGAATATATCAATGTCCGTATGTGCCAAACCGATGGTTTGTGACACACCTTTACGCGTCTCTCGTTCGCTGCGCTCGCACGAAAGCTATAGCCTAACCTAAAACCAATCCATCTTCCGTTCATTATTCGATATGGTGGCGACATATTTCAAATTTGCGAACGTGTGGGATCGGTTGTGAGGTTGGACTAGATTTTTACGAGCGAGCGGAGCGAGCGAGCAACGGTCACAATTTCCAAGCTATACATATACCTTATATTGCCTTCCATATATTTCGTGTTATTACCTAATTTTGTCTGCCATTTCGGACATCACATTGCACTGTACGATGAGGAAACGGTACTATTTATGTGAAACTGTTGGTAAACCGTAAACATTTGTCAGAAGGGAATAGGATAAAGACTTTCGGCTCCTCGGGCTGGTGCGAATATTTCAATGTCCGTATGTGCCAAACCGTTGGTTTGTGACACACCTTTACGCGTCTCTCGCTCGCTGCGCTCGCACGAAAGCTATAGCCTAACATAAACCAATCCATCTTCCGTTCATTATTCGATATGGTGGCGACATGTTTCGAATTTGCGAACGTGTGGCATCGGTTGTGAGGTTGGACCAGATTTTTACGAGCGAGCGGAGCGAGCGAGCAACGGTCACAATTTCCAAGCTATACATATACCTTATATTGCCTTCCATATATTTCGTGTTATTACCTAATTTTGTCAGCCATTTCGGACATCACATTGCACTGTACTATGAGGAAATAGTACTATTTATGTGAAACTATTCATAAACTGTAAACATGTGTCGGTAGGCAATAGGATAAATACTTCCGGCTCCTCGGGCTGGTGCGAATATTTCAATGTCCGTATGTGCCAAACCGTTGGTTTATGACACACATTTACGCGTCTCTCGCTCGCGGCGCTCGCTCGAAAACTATAGCCTAACCTAAAACCAATCCATCTTGCGTTCATTATTCGATATGATGGCGACATCTTTCAAATTTGCGAACGTGTCGGATCGGTTGTGAGGTTGGACTAGATTTTTACGAGCGAGCGGAGCGAGCGAGCAACGGTCACAATTTCCAAGCTATACATATACCTTATATTGCCTTTCATATATTTCGTGCTTGTACCTAATTTTGTCAGCCATTTCGGACATCACGTTGCACTGTACTATGAGGAAACGGTACTAATTATGTGAAACTATTCGTAAACCGTAAACATTTGTCAGAAGGCAATAGGATAAAGACTTCCGGCTCCTCGGGCTGGTGCGAATATATCAATGTCCGTATGTGCCAAACCGATGGTTTATCACACCTTTACGCGTCTCTCGTTCGCTGCGCTCGCACGAAAGATATAGCCTAACCTATAACCAATCCACCTTCCGTTCATTATTCGGTATGGTGGCGACATATTTCAAATTTGCGAACGTGTGGGATCGGTTGTGAGGTTGGACTAGATTTTTACGAGCGAGCGGAGCGAGCGAGCAACGGTCACAATTTCCAAGCTATACATATACCTTATATTGCCTTCCATATATTTCGTGTTATTACCTAATTTTGTCAGCCATTTCGGACACCACATTGCACTGTACTATGAGGAAATAGTACTATTTATGTGAAACTATTCATAAATTGTAAACATGTGTCGGTAGGCAATAGGATAAATACTTCCGGCTCCTCGGGCTGGTGCGAATATTTCAATGTCCGTATGTGCCAAACCGTTGGTTTATGACACACCTATACGCGTCTCTCGCACGCTGCGCTCGCTCGAAAACTATAGCCTAACCTAAAACCAATCCATCTTGCGTTCATTATTCGATATGATGGCGACATATTTCAAATTTGCGAACGTGACGGATCGGTTGTGAGGTTGGACTAGATTTTTGCGAGCGAGCGGAGCGAGCGAGCAACGGTCACAATTTCCAAGCTATACATATACCATATATTGTCTTGCATATATTTCGTGCTTGTACCTAATTTTGTCAGCCATTTCGGACATCACGTTGCACTGTACTATGAGGAAACGGTACTAATTATGTGAAACTATTGGTAAACCGTAAACATTTGTCAGAAGGCAATTGGATAAAGACTTCCGTCTCCTCGGGCTGGTGCGAATATTTCAATGTCCGTATGTGCCAAACCGTTGGTTTGAGACACACATTTACGCGTCGCTCGATCGCAGCGCTCGCTCGAAAACTATAGCCTAACCTAAAACCAATCCATCTTCCGTCATTCTTCGATATGGTGGCGACATATTTCAAATTTGCGAACGTGACGGATCGGTTGTGAGGTTGGACTAGATTTTTGCGAGCGAGCGGAGCGAGCGAGAAACGATCACAATTTCCAAGCTATACATATACCATATATTGCCTTGCATAGTATTCGTGCTAGTACCTAATTTTGTCTGCCATTTCGGACATCACATTGCACTGTACTATGAGGAAACGGTACTATTTATGTGAAACTGTTGGTAAACCGTAAACATTTGTCAGAAGGGAATAGGATAAAGACTTTCGGCTCCTCGGGCTGGTGCGAATATTTCAATGTCCGTATGTGCCAAACCGTTGGTTTGTGACACACCTTTACGCGTCTCTCGCTCGCTGCGCTCGCACGAAAGCTATAGCCTAACATAAACCAATCCATCTTCCGTTCATTATTCGATATGGTGGCGACATGTTTCGAATTTGCGAACGTGTGGCATCGGTTGTGAGGTTGGACCAGATTTTTACGAGCGAGCGGAGCGAGCGAGCAACGGTCACAATTTCCAAGCTATACATATACCTTATATTGCCTTCCATATATTTCGTGTTATTACCTAATTTTGTCAGCCATTTCGGACATCACATTGCACTGTACTATGAGGAAATAGTACTATTTATGTGAAACTATTCATAAACTGTAAACATGTGTCGGTAGGCAATAGGATAAATACTTCCGGCTCCTCGGGCTGGTGCGAATATTTCAATGTCCGTATGTGCCAAACCGTTGGTTTATGACACACCTATACGCGTCTCTCGCTCGCTGCGCTCGCTCGAAAACTATAGCCTAACCTAAATCCAATCCATCTTGCGTTCATTATTCGATATGATGGCGACATATTTCAAATTTGCGAACGTGACGGATCGGTTGTGAGGTTGGACTAGATTTTTGCGAGCGAGCGGAGCGAGCGAGAAACGGTCACAATTTCCAAGCTATACATATACCATATATTGCCTTGCATAGTATTCGTGCTAGTACCTAAT